>NC_087070.1:40505132-40739651 GCF_963678635.1 Symsagittifera roscoffensis
TAGTACTAACAGTATCGAAAGCCGCTTTCAAAAGGTCAATCTCCGTTTTTATATCATGAATAGCATTTTCAATAGGCTTCTCTTTAATTGATGTCTTCACTGCTGTCTTTGTATTATCCACGCATTCATCGCATGCCTAAAAAGTCCGCGAATTGTAGAAAGATGGTCGTACACCTCGGCTGATATGTCAGTACAGGCACAGTGCAGTCATCCTGAACATGGATTGCATTGAACTCCACAGTCCCTTTCTTCACATCTGCGTTGCAGGATTTACAAGGAGAGGTCTGTGCACTCTTCAGTCGTCCGCGAGTAAACATAACCCTATCTGTTTAATAAGTTTATCACAACAATTAGGCTAACGAACTAACGACTACTCAACGAATTAACGACTACAGACCCTGTCCCTCGACCGAACTCATAGTGTTCTGATTTTAACTTTGAGGATAACAGTGAAACATAGCTTTGTTTTGTTTTAAGTATACAAGTTCAAAAAAAGTTTTTTCCCTTGATTACTTCTGTGGTGGTCATTTAACTTATGTTATAGCTGTTTCGTGAAATGGCTTGTGTTGTAGCTACCAATTCACTCTTTAATAATTTTAATGATCTTGATATTGAAGAACGAAAGAGACAAACACAACAACATACGGTAAATACGAACCAGGGTGAACACTTTTTTCAGAGAAAAATAGTGACCATGACAATTTTCGAATTTTTTGTCGACCTTTTTTTTAGGTAGAACAAATTAATTTTTCAAGCTCTGCCAAAGCACTAAAAAGTCCCTGTTCTGGCCAAAATTTCTGCGACGCAGGCATATTTTTGAATAAACAGGCTGAAAAAATTATTTTTAGGCAATTTTTGAAAAAATTTGAAAAAAAAATGCGTTTTTTCGGCGCGCGCTCCCCCCTCAATATTAGATATAATGGCGCCAAAAACCGTTGTAAATAGTGACTTTAAGTGACCATTGAAAAAATAGTGACCAATTAGTGACCAATAGTGACTGGTCACTAAAATAGTGACCCAGTGGTCACCCTGATAAGAACACTGATTGAACATTAACCGCATGCTGGGAGACATATGATCATTTGTCACGTTGTACTGAGCAACAGTAATTCTACTAAACGAACTAACGACTACAGACCCTGTCCCTCGATGGAACTCTTTGAATTTCTGCAGTCGAATTGAGAACACCCGAGTCGAGATTTTTCAGTTAATTTGAAGCAAGATTTGAGCGGTTTTTTTTAGACAATTACGCTCAAAATCTTGCTTCAAAAAGAGCGGTTTGAGCGGTTTTTGAACGGTTTATCTAAAAAAACCGCTCAAACCGCCCAATCCGCTCAAACCTTGCTGAAAAACCGCTCAAATCGCTCATATATTGCAATTAAAGTCCATCTTTTATGGCAAAGATCAGGGACACTGGATATACTCAGGGACACTGGATCTCCTTATTTAGCTGCTACATTCAACTTGATCTTCAGAAGCAACAGACATAACACTGAGATGTTCAGCTTCATCAATTCAGTGAGCTATAAATCAAGTCGCTGAGCGTGGTGCTGACCAACAGGTATCGGTTGCCTGGTTTTTAATCGAAGGTACGGACAAATATACATAAGGTTGCAATGACCTAGAAGTCGGGTGAAGTATGGGCGTCGGGTGAAGTAAAATGTTCGTGGCCCGAAGAGAGATTGAATGCAAAAAAAAATTGCCAATACTTCATCAAAACGGATTTATGAACACAAGTTGACATGGAAACTTGGCTCAGACTATAATCTCAAATACCCAAATGAGGTACATAACAGGTTCCAGTGAAATAACTGTTTGATAAAAAGCCTTAGTAAAGATGTTATATCAGATTTTTTCAAATTTCGGTTTCCAGAGGATGTTTTTTTTTCGATCAAATAAATAGAATTGTTTAAATAGACCAAGCGGCGGAACTTGCACTGGGCTCGAGACAAACAAGCAAATGCATCGAAAACTAGGAATCACGTGCCAAACATCAGTTCCCTTCAGGAAGGCGTGCCTCAGCTGTAGTAGAAAAAACAGAAAAAAGGGGGAAATATTTTAAAAATAGCGACTCAAGTTACCTAAATAGTCAACTGTCACTGAATAACAAAACCAGGGACTATGCAACTTCAGTATTGTAAGTCAGACTCTACGGCCTCGCAGACATGCCTGCCGAGCTCTGAAATGCTATATACTTGAAATGCAGAAGTCCTTTGTGTGCCTAGACCTCTTTTCAACCGTAACAGTAAGATCAATAGACCAGCAATGGATATTGGCAGAAAAAAAAGAAAAAAAATTGACAAGAACACCTAAAAATTTTGACACTAATGCAATTTAGAAAACTGAGATCTAAATTATTTATTAATTCATTCCTGGAGTCAAAACACCCCTTGACAAGTTTCATCCCTATCTGACTACATCGCAACGAGCGCTAATAAAACAGCTGATTGAAGATTTATACAGCTAAAAATTAGCCACCACAAAACATTTTTGAAAACAAATTTTAAAAAAATTTACAAAGAATTTAGAAAGTATTTTAAAATGGCACTTTGAAAAAACATTGAAAATTAGAATAAGATGATGCGCATCGATAGCAGGTCGGATTTCTGACCTAGAGCAGAAAAGACTGAAAGATTTTGCATCAAGAATCTTAAATAGCCAAGAGAAAAACTATTAAGTCATCAAACCAGAGTTCCTTTGAATTGTATGGGACACTACAACACTCCAATTACAACTTATTAGTAACGGTATTCCTCGGAACCAAGCGATATTCCCAACCACCAAGCCCAAGCGTTAATCAACCATATAGGAGATTGGAAGATCAAGTTGCCAGTTACACTCTGGGTTTTCTCATGAAAAAAAATCTTTGGTTAGTGTTTCGGTTGAAACAGAAAATTTCGAAACAAAAATTTTTGAAGTTTCATTTGTGGAAAACTGATTATCATACAATTTCATAGTATGGGAAACATGCTTTTCATACATTTTCATATATGAAAAAAATGCTTATTTTGCTATTTTCATACATACACTTTTATTCTATGAAATTGTATGAAAGAATATGATAAGCATTTTTTTCAAAAATGAAAATTGTATGACAAGCATTTTTGTCAACCCGGGCTTGATATAGAATTCAGGATTAAAAAAAGGAGATAATTGACTATCTATTGAGGGCTTTTTGAAAAGCCAAAGCCCGCCACAGCGAGTTGCTGTGATATTTTTCTCGCCGAAAAAACTGTGTTTTTTTCAACCTAAGAATTTGGTTTGCTTTCTTTTGAACCATTTAAATAATCAAAAAAAAACACCAGTTGGAATACGTCACGTGTCCGAAAAACAAATTAAAGAAAACAAAATTGCTTGCTTTGAAACGCATCATAACAAACCTCACAACGAGCCCATTTAGCACAAAAGCTGGTTTTTATCCAAAAATACCAAACCGATAAAAATATATAATTAATCAGTGTCTCTTGCTGCACAATTTTGTGAACAATAATATGAATAATAATAAAAAATATAATAAATTAGCTTCATTTTGTGCAATAATCCAACAATTTGGAAAAGTTATCCTTGAAAGAGCACCAACTTGAGCAAGCGCACAATGTATTTCAATCTTAGAAGCGCCGCTGAAAAATTTCTTTCAAGTACCATCTTATATGGACCTGATTAATCAATCTATCTAACAATTATCCAAAAAAAAATAATAATTGATATGAAGGAAAAATGTGAAATTTTGAAACTTTACATGTAACAGTCGCCTACTTTAGTCACATATGAGGCTTAAGAAAAATAGGCCCTATAACCATTGGCTCAAGAGTCAGGGACACTATCTCTTGTGTTTTTCCGCCTCAAGAACGGTCGGAGCCAATTCGGTTCGCTTGCGACATGAGACTGGAACCCATTACAGCTTAAAGGCCACTACCAAAATACCCCCCCACTCTAGAAATAAAGACGTCCCCATACTTAGGTCTCGGGATACCCAAAATACATGAACGCCGTTAAAAACCGGGTCGGAACAATCCGCTTAGTTACTTTTTATTGGACAGTGGAACTTTGATCCATTTCAGATGGATCGACCTAAAACTCGCCTTATCTCAACATAACTATCATAAAATACACTCGAGAAATTTAAATTGGAACTTACATATCGACGCACTTGAATATGAGGAGTAAGTTATAACTGAGCAGCTTGAGAATTAAGTAATATAACTAAATAAGTTTTAAGGCCAATTAGTTTCAATAACAGAAGTAAGTTTTTGTCTCTAGAATCAAAGTCTCTGAATGAACCCTTTGGACACTCGAGTTGTCCACTCTTCCATTCAGAGTCCACTCCCTTCCATTCGAATAATTGTTCTGTCTCAAGTCCGTATTCGATTCTCCTGTTTTCAGGACAAGACAGCTCTACTCTCTTGATATTTCGTATCGAGAAATTGCGAATAGCAATTTCCTGCCTTTTTTTTGAGTAGTTTCCCGCAATTGTTAATTCGGGTGTTCTGATTTCTGACTTTTTCATTTTCAGTTGGTTCGAGAAAATTGAGCATGACAGGCTCGATTCGAATTTTGCAAAATTAAAATTTCACTCCAAAATTACGTATTTCTCAAGGTCAAACCCCCAGACATGACCGACTGGCACATACTCCCCGGACTCGAGATCGATGTCCTCATCTTGTGTTGTCATCTGCCAATAAGTCCCAGAGAACCGAGTGTTGCTCAAGATACAGTGCCAGTGGTCATTTACAGAAGTTTGCATCGGACTTAAGTTTATCTACCTTCCAAAATTCACAACCATATAAAATTTTCACACTATCGCTAAACAGCAATCAAAATCTGCACACACCTGCACCCATGGATCCCCGCTTTTTAAGCTGGTAATTTTTAAAATTTCTTTTGTCCTATTTCAGTCAGAGAATTGTCATGCATCAATTTGATTTATATACTAGATCTATCATATTAATAACAATATCTTATTCGTCTAAAATTTCTTTTTCGTGAACCCAGATTTCATCCAAGTTCACGCTCAAGCCCCCTCCCTCTCAAGACTCAAGACTCTAGAATTTCCTTTCGAGCCACTGGCTCACCTCATGTTCTTCGCCTTCGAGGTACCTGATACCGGTGTTCTTGGCACTGTAATTTGTTCCAATAGTGCCTCTTCGTCATCGGAGCTAATCACAATTTCCTCCCAGGCCTTCAGCTGTTCATAGGCTCGCATCCACTCTCTCTGCTCTTGCAACCTTTTCAATTGACTTGGTAGGCCTTTCACCTTCGACTCCCGGTTCAAGCAGAAGGAGTTATGAAGACTCAAGCTCACATTCCTCGCCAGGTCCTCCTCCAGTATCGTTTCCCTCGCTCTAGAATTGTCTCTGGATATTCTGCCTACTCTTTTCCACCCCGCCGTGATTGCGTTTCGATGGGTTAGCAGAGGTCTCTTAAAGGCATCTGGCCCTATTTCAGCTTGGAATTGTCGATATTCCTTCTGATGTTTCCTCATGTGGTCCTTTGTCACTGCATACAACCAGGATGTTAACGTCGCACGAAACCAAGGAAAGAATCTCAGGCGGCTCCATATGTGTCTGACTTGCACTGGTATGGCGAATACCTTGCATGCAGTCTCGAACAACTCCAGTCTCCTGCTGTAATCTATCGCATAAATCGATTCAGCTGTTGGCGCTCTCGATTCTCTGTACTTCGCTATATTCTCCTCAATCCATCTCAGAGCCAGCATCGTGCTTACCACTAAGATGGTCACCTTTTGTCGATACTCCGGTAGTCCTAGCGACTTAATTTCTTCTACGTCCCAGATCAGACAGAGATTGGCGCGGTCCGGGTACCACACTGTCTGCGCCAGACAGTGGCATGGACAATCCCCATGCGTGAGGTCGATGCTTCTAAGGTTGCGTTCTCCCGAAGCTTCTAGGAGAGGCTCAAGTTCCATCATTTTCTCATGCACCACGTCGACTTCTTCCGAGCTTGAAGCACCTACTGCGGGTTTCCCCACCACGTTCTGCTTCCCATGATCACTTGCATTTTCGCTCTCCAAGCCTAGAAGTTCTTCACCCCAGATTTCACTCAAGTCATCTCTTTGCTCCCTTGGTACTGCTCCTCGGATCTTCCTCAATAGCTTGTGTGAGTGGTGTGACATCCGAGCTAGTCTCACGCACTTGGGCACTGAGAAGGCTTTGTCTATCATCACCCTCTGGCTGGACACCTCCACCATCGCCATGTGTAGTGGATAGTGGCTCCCACATAGGTTAGCCAACACTGATCCCACTAAGGATTTTGCATTTAGAGGCAATCCATAGGCTTCGCTCATGGGAAATCCCATCTCTGCCTCGAGTCCGATCTTCCAACTCTTGATGTGCTTCTGGTTCACTTGTAGCACTCCGGGCCATGATTCCACGCTTAACGCGGTCACCAGGTGATGTTCTGACTCTAGCCTCTCCAGTGACTGGAGACTGCACATTCTTGAGAAGAATCCCAAGGCTGTCGCTAGGTTCACGGTGGTCCTCGCGTAACATTCAGCCACTATCTGTACCTCACTCTTCTCCCTTTCAGTGATATCTTCAAACCAGGTAGTGAGGTCCTCTTTCTGGAAAGATTGTATCCTGACGCATAATCGTCCATCACAAATATGTTCGCCGTTACTGCATGTCGAATCAAGACAACTGCCCGGCTCCATCCTCCTCACCGGCTCTGTTCCACTTGTCACCTCACTTGATTCTTTCACCTGAGGCAAGATCAGTTTGTGTACTATGCTCAAGATCGCCAAGTCCTCATCCTCTGTCGGTGCCAATCTCACTCGCTCAGTGACCTCCTCAATCATACTTGCATGGGGATGTGGACACCAGGAAGGTCTGAGTAATTTCCATACCACTCCCAGGTTCGTGATCAACACGCCACTCCCATCACCCATTTTTAGCTCCACTCTTTTACTTGAGCGTGGCACACTTATCACTCCCGGCATCCCCTCAAGAACCAGACCCAGGCTAGGTCTCTCTCTCTCCACAACGTCTATCTCCACTATCTTCTCTGTCCAGAACTTCAACAGCTCCGCCACTTCATAATTTCTGTTGGCTCCTCCAGCTTCCAGGTCCAAGAAGGGGTTGTACGCCATTCCCATTACTCCAGAAACATATTGGTACTCTCCCTTTCTGTTGAGTTTCAAGTACTCCCCTGACGAAGCCAGGTTGCGGTGAACGTCGTGCTCCTCTTCGAACTTCTTGTTGTAGAACCTCCGTATCTCATCCAACTTCCTATGGTTCTCCAGAGATTGCCTAGAACCATCCTCCCTCTCTATCCCAGTGCTCTGATACACATTCAAGATGACTGTGGAGACTCTCCTTTCCAACGTCTTGCTTGCGACTGCTTTCTGATGACATGCTAGGATGGTACTGTCAGTCATCATCGACATCGTCCACCTCAAGAAACAGGTTGCATCCTTCCTCCTTGCCAGACTCAAGCCTGAGTTGTCCTTGGCAACGTGCTGCATCAACATTCGGTATATCTCTAGATTTTTTCCTCCCAGCTTCAACTTGTCGTATGAAGTCAGCGTTTCCAGCTCTATCCCCAACAGGCTCCACGCGAACATCAGTTGTCCTGCAGTCCTGATAAAGGGATTCGCCATCAGTGGTGGTGCCGATGAGGATGTCCTCATCGCCTCTTCAAAATGATCCTTCAATAAGTTCTGCCAGGATCTCTTCAGCTGGTTTGCCAACTCTATCTTGTTGACCTCAGCCTTCTGCTGGGTGGCCCAGCTGTATCGTTTGCGAGCCACTCCACTGTTCAACTTCTTCAAACAGCCTTCCATCTCCTTCAATGTCTCGAGAGCTATCCACCATGGTCGGGAGGTGTTTCTGGTTTTATTTTTCTCAAGTGGATCACTGGTCACTTGCTTCCCGACAGCTTGATGTTCACTTGAGACCCACTCTTTGCCAACATCTACTTCCCAGGTCTGCCCGCTCGTCGAACCTCGCTTCATTTTTATTCTTTGAGGTTTGAAATCCTCCTCCGTCACGGAACTAGTGGGATTCTCCATTTCTTTTTCTATGTCGAGCAGTTTCCTCGGTTCGTAGCTACTCTTGTAGGCTGCCGTTTTCCATCGCGCCAGAACCATGGGAGCCGTCTCTCTCAAGTCTTTTTCCGAGACCGCGTCAGCTGAAGGACTGCCCATTCCCTCCACATCTCTCTTCCTCTTGCGAGACCTCACGTCTTTGCTTGGGGGCGTCATTGGTATCATCACTGATTCAACTTCCTTTTCTCCAGCCAACTCTTGCCTCCCCCCTGCTCGACGCTCCCGTGTACCTGACTCAGGCGATACTCAAGTAGTACTTCTTGTGAAGATGCACCACTATCTCCGTTTCTGCAAAGACCACATGAAAAATGGCGTACAATTCCCTCGAGCTCAGTTTGCCCCTGTTTGGGTCGTACACCGGCACCGAGACCTCCAATATTCCTCTTTCAATCATGAAGTCGCGTAGTCTTGTCAGAGCCAATATCACGTGTTCGGGATCAATTGTGTTCCTGTCGTTGACTCTCGTTACTAGGAAGCAGAGGTATTTGCCCGGGACTTGTGCCACTGACGGTGGAAGCGCCGCCATGCCTCCCAATCCTTGCCTCTGTCTGAACAGAAACTCTACGTTCTGGTATTCTCTTTTGAAGTCAGCCTCCAATCTTGATTTGAAACTCATGTCCGCCGTGATGCAGATCGCGCTGGTCCTGTTTGACAGGATGAAGTCGCTATCCGTTATCATGATGTTCTCTGAGTATTCATTGGGTATTTCGAATTTCGTTTTGAAATTCCTTCCTATGGTAGGCTCTGGTTCTTCTTCCTCCAGTTCCAATCCGCTTGTTTCCCTCACTTCCTTGAGCTTCTTTATCATCGAATTTTCGGTGTGGGTAAGTCCTACCCCCACTCCCCGGACAAAAATATTTATCGACGTCCCCGTCGATGTAGTCGGGTCTGAATTGTCTTTAGGGATGTCCAGTGGCCTGTCTGTTGCTGTCCATCCGAAAAGAGGCTCCGCTGTCTTCATGTACTTTGCTGCTGATACATCGACTTGCTGCATGCTTTGTCCTTCGTGACCCTCGTCTTTGACATCACGCATCCACTCTAGAATCCTCAAGTTCGTATTCTCCCTCCTTTCTATTTCACCCTGCTCGAGATCCGTCTCCACTTCTGGCGTCGAGTAATCATCCTGCGGATAATGTCCACCATCGTCAATGACCTGCCATTCCTCTCCTGCTTCCAGTTCGCCTACGCCTAGTAGTTCCTCGCTTAACTTTTCTGGCTGTATCTTATCGATCAAGAAGTCATCCCCGTACCTATTGTACCTCATGCCTGTGCGTTTACGATTGCCCGTCCTGGTTTCCGGTGGTGTTGGTTGATCCGGTTCCATCCACTTCGGTACCTCGTTTTGCTCTGGGTCGTTCCAGTCTTCTTCTACAAATGAACCTGCATCCGACTCCACTTCTATCTTTTCGTTGTCGTCCAAACTCAAGTTCTCATTACCATCATTTTTCTCTCTGGTGCCTTTCTCATTCACTTCGCACGCTGGTTCCACCACCAGGTAGTCAAGACCCTCCATGTCTTTCGGCAGGCACCAATCCTCCGGGGACGGAACGTGAGGTTTCAGATTTTCGTAATGTGCTGCTCGCCCTGTACTCAAGCGATAGAACCTTCCTTGTTGATGTACTTCCGTAATCATGAACGGTCCTCTCCATTTCTTGAGTAGTTTCTTTGTTCCCTTGGGCGGTATGACGTTTTGAAAGACCCACACGTATTGGCCCACTTCGTATGGCTTTGCTCTCAGTATCTTTTCGTCATATTTCTTGCGTTGCCTCGTTTGCGCTTGTGCCGTGTTTCTCCGACATAGCTCGTTCAGCTCTTGTTGTCTTTTGATCGCTTCCTTCACGTATGCTTGAGGCGACGTCCTCTTCCCCTCGTACTCCGGATAGAAGAATGTCAGAGGCATTGCCCTTTCCCTGCCCGTCAACATCATGAAAGGGCTGATACCCGTTGTAGAGTGCTGGGTACTATTGTAGGCTCCTACTACCTGTGGCAGGTATTTGTCCCAGTCCGTCATGTACCTTGAGCAGTACACCCTGAGCATGTTGACTAGTGTCCTGTTCTGTCTTTCTACCAACCCATTGGTCTGTGGATGATAGGTCGTCGAGTGTGCTTGAGCAATGTGTGACCTCTTCATCAATTCTTTTGTTAAGTCCCCCACAAAAGCCTTGCCGTTGTCTGACTGGAAAGTCATTGGGCAACCATACCGCGATATCCAATGCGTTATCAGGTGATCACATGTTTCCTCTGCTGAGGCTGTCTGGCACGGAACTGCTTCCGCCAACTTGGTGAAGTGATCTATTATAACTAGTATTTGGTTATAACCCGATTCCGTCATGCAGATTTTCTGATGGTCTATCTGCACCACTTCATTGAATTCCGAACTCTCGACAGACTTGAGGGGAAACTTCATCTTCCTTGGGTCTTTTACTTGAAGGCATGCTAGGCAGGCATTCACCCATCTCTCGCAAGCTTTTCTCATTCCCGGCCAGTCAAACCTGTGAAGTATCCTTTGTTGTACTTTATCTATCCCCTGATGGCCCATTTGGTCGTGTGATCTGAAGAGCACTTCCGTTTGGTACAGTTGTGGTAGTATGATGAGGTTGTGTTTGTGTAATATCTTTTCCTCATCTCTTCTCTTGCACGCTACCACCCCTTCCGCTGTGTGGTAAAGTAAGTCTCTCTTTTCTTTGTAGAACTGGCTCAAGATCTTGTAGCTGTCTTCCTCAAGTTCCCCCTTCTCCTTGACTCCAGAATGGATCCATTTGGAGAGGTTACTTGTCATTTTGTCATTCTTCTGGGCCCTTATTAGGTCAGACAGTCTATATCTCGCCTTAACGTGCTCCTTTAACGCCATGATCTGTCCATTCATCTCACCAGGATTGTGGATGTCATCGCTCAGTTTCACACATATTATCCTTTTCATGATCTTCATGTCGTCCTCTGGTACCAGATTCGTTCTGACGTTTGAGTTGCACGATAGTTCCCTAAGAGGCTTTCTTGAAACTGCTATTTTCTCGAGCTCTGTTCCACCTCGTACCTCTTGCATTTCCAGATTGTACGTTCCTGAAGATGGATCTGTCTGTAATTCCCTGTCGTGCTGTCTCATCTTCTCTTCCGCCAGTATCATGCATAGACTGTCTTGATCCTCACTGCTCTCGTCCGAGTCTTCATCCCATTCTTTACGCTCCCCGGACAATTTTCCTTCTCCGGTTTCGTCTTCTTTCATGAATCTGGACCACTCCCCGGACTCTTGATCTAATCCCAGGTGTTCAATTTCTTCTCTGAATGTCACTTTCTTATCCCTGACTTTTGTTTGCTCCAGAATTTTTTCGGGGATTTTCTCAACTAGTGATCGCACAACTTCCTTGCTATCAGTGGTGATTCCTTTTGAGGCGTCAGTGTTGTTCACTGTTTTTTCTCTCCGAAGTATGGTTAGTTCCGGTGCCTCCTGACTTTTCCCTTGGATCACGGGTTTGTCATCCGATAGTTTCTCAAGCAACCTCATTAAGTCTTCATCTATTTGGACCGTTCCCTCCTCTACCTGGGTGAGATCGTGACCTTTTGCCTTGAGTGTTTCCCTCACGATTTTGGACTTGAGCATTATTCCTACCGGAATCCCTCTGCTTTTCTTCAAGATGGTCTTTTCAAGAGACTCTTTTGGCAATTCGGGATGATCTTCAATCGGTTTACCTGATTTGTCCAGCCATCTCGTGAGTGGAAGACTGTCGTATGTTTCTTTGTCCATAAAGGAGAAACCATCTTTGATCTCAGGTCTGTCCGCCTCTCTTTGTTCTTGTCTCTCGTAGAACTCCGTCTTCTTGCTCAAGCTGTCGGCATTTTGATGTTTGTCTCGCGTTCTATGTTCAATTATCATGTTGTATCCGTCCAAGCGAACTATCCATCTCCCAATGTAGCTCTGGTCCATTGAGTACGTTTTCAGCCAGCTTAATGCTCGGTTATCTACTCGCAGTTTGAAAGGTTCACTGCCTAGGTACGCTCTGTATTTCTCGACAAAGGTGACCACTGCGAACATCTCTGCTTTCGGTGCTCCGTACTTCATTTCTGTGTCACTTAGGACTTTGCTCCCGTATGCTATTGGTCTCAAGACTGTCTTCCCATTCCATTCTTGTTCTTGATGGAGAACCCCAGAAATCGCGACTACCGACGCATCTGTGTCCAGCACGTACATCCCCTTCTCAGTCGGCATACCCAGTACTGGTGCCTCACATAGCTCTTTCTTTATTCTCTGGAATGACTCTTCTGCTGCGTTGTTCCACGTGAACTTCTTGCCCTTGTGTCTCATTAATTGTTGCATCGGGTATACCTTGTCCGCGTAGCCTTTGATGAACTCCCTGTAATAGTTAGCGAAGCCCAGGAAGCTCATCAACTGGTGCTCTGTCTTCGGTGATTTCCAGGTTAGGACTGCTTCCACGGCGTCTGGGTCAGGTCTGATGCCGTGCTTGTCTACCATCCTGCCCAAATATTTTATTGAGTCCTTGAGTATTTCACACTTTGATGGTTTGCACTTCAGCCCCGATCTTTTCATGCACGCGAACACCTCATCAAGTCTCTCAATGTGGTCTTCTAGTGTTGGCGTTGCTATTACCACGTCGTCCACGTAGCACATTACCAGGTTGCCGTACTTCTTCGTCACGCCTATCAGCGCGTGTGCCATCAGCCGTTGAAACGTGGCTGTGGCATTGCAGAGTCCAAACGGCATCCGTTTCCATTGAAACAGACCTAACTCGCAGGCGAACCCTGTCTTGTCCCTGTCTTGTTTCCTTAATGGTACCTGCCAAAAAGCCGAGCCTAAATCAAGAGTCGTTAAAAATTTTGCATCACCTAACTTCGAGAGGCTTTCATCAATTCTAGGTATGGGATAGGCATCCTTCACCGTGACGGAGTTCAGGTATCGAAAGTCACAACAGAACCTCAACTGGTCGCCTTTCTTTTTGGCCATCACTACTCCACACGCCCACGGTGACTTGGATGGTTCTATCATGTCATACTCTAGTAACGTCTCGATTTCTTTTCTACACGCGTCCGATTTGTGTGGGGTCATACGCCTCGCCCCCTCCCTGTGCGGTACCGCGTTTTCCTCAAGTTCTATTTCATGCTCCACAAAATTACAACACCCGATATCCGCCTTATGCCTCGAGAAAACTTCTTCGTTCCGCTCTAGTACGTCTTTGATGGCTTCGAGCTGTTCATCTTTCAGTTTGCCCCTCAAATGTTCAATCTCCGGCAGAACCGGTTTATCTGTCTGCATCTCATCTAGTGTGGGTCGCTCTGGAAAGTTTGAACAGCTCGACAGCCCATCGTCCGTTTCTGACTTAAGTGATTTAATTAGGCCTGAAGAATATTTAATTTTTTGCAATCGTCTCAAGATACAAATTTTATCCCTGTGATTGGGACAATCAACAACTTCATTTTGTTTTAAGTTCTCAATTGTTTCATATCGAGTTTTAACCGGCAAAGCATATCCCAGTTTCCTCCCTCTCTGTATCGTGATCGGTATGTCAAGGGTATTCAACAAGACACTGACGCAGAGACCACTCTTCGTTATCGAAAATGATCTTCCTAAAACAGCAGCACTTTGACTATTAGGGTTTGGAACTATACATACTTGCTTATTGTCACTTAGTTCATTGTAGTTTTTCATCCTCAAGCTCACGATTGCTGCTTCATTAGCTTTTAGCCTCACTCTCCTACTCAAGAATACCGGTGCTTTGTTTTCATTTGCCATTATCAAATTTACCGGTTTGATTGCGTACCTCCTATCCGGGTTCCGTATCCTGAACATTGCATTATTTAGATCAATCGTTACGTCGAAATTCCTGATGAAGTCTCTGCCCAAAATGAATTGGTCAGATTCATCCAGGTTTTCTACCACGATGAAGCTCATCCACAGGTTACGTTCTCCCAAATTGAGGGCTATTATCGGCGTCCTGCCTAGCACCCGAAGGGCCCCTTTGTTCGCAGCTGACAGCCGTATTCTCGAGTCTATCAAATCATCTTTGTTGAAGCCCATTCGCTCCCAAGTCTCAATTGGTATGACACTCAAGACCGCTCCCGTGTCAAGTAACCCACGTAACTGAGTCTTCTTTCCACTTATGTCCAACACGTGCCCTGTCACGTCTGCTTCCGTTCCGATGTGCATTGCATCTTCTTCAAGCATGGCACAGTGTCCAATCGATCTTACTTTCAATTCCTCCTTCCCTACATAGATTTGTCCAATCAGGTCTTCGTCGCATGTTATCATCGTCTTGGTATAGATGTTGATTCCATCTATGTTTAGCATAACCTCGTGTGGACCGTAAGCTTCAGTGTATCTGTTATCAACACGTACCGACTTGCTGCCCCCTCTCGTGAGTAGTGCCCTGAGCGCTCTAGAAGTAGTTCGTGGACTTATTCCACTCAAGTAGTCTGCATACACGTCAATGTGCATTAACGTCTGGTCGCTCGGCTCGCTCAAGTTTCTAGTCACCTCGTGGCCGCCCACTGTGATTATCGACATTATTCTTGCTCCGATTTTCGATATTCCAAAGGGTTTACCTGTCACCATTTTCACGGTGTTACAATTCCCGTTCTTTGTTGAGCCCGTTCTAGCCTCTGGTACTACGTTCGTTCCGGTTAATGCTTCGTTAAAATTCTGTCTCTCGATCTCCAACTTTAGTCGTTGCTCTATTTCTTTCGCAGCCAGATCTTGTTTCACTTTGGCAATTGCTTCCGTCGCCGCTCTCTCATAATTTATCTCTAGAGAGCTCCCGGCCGCGGACTCTAACGCACCGCTAACATGTGTTACAGCTTTCACTGTCTTCGTCGGCAATTCGGTGTTTGGTGCCCCTAAGTTCCTAGATTCGAACTCGTTTTGCCTGTTCCGCTGATTCTGCACCGCCGCTAATGCCAACTTATGTTTGGGGTGATTCTGGTCCTTGACCGCTTCCCAGAACAAGGGACAATCCATTCTGAAGTGCCCCTCCTGGTTACAGAAAAAACATCTGGCGCCTATCTTGATGATTAAGCCATTATAGTACTCGTGTTCCTCCATCTGACTCATGTCCTCCTCATCCGGTGCATAACCTAGGCTCTTCATGCCTTGTTTGTACGTTGTGCAGTCAGCCACATGATGATCCGCTGACCCGCAGTTCGCGCATGATCTGCGCTTATCCATATCATCTCTAGGTTTGTACCATGATGACCTCTGGGGTTGGCTTCCCCCTTGCGTGTTCCTGTTTTCAGAATATGAGTACTTCTTAGGTTTCATCAGCATGTATTCTCTTGATTTCTGTCTCATTTCTTCTGGGGTGGGTGCGCTGTCCTTCGACAACGTGTAGTATGTTGCTAACATTGTCCTTAAGTCATCACTTTTCACCCCATCAATGAACTTCGAGGCAATGCTAAAGTTCCGTCTGTTAGTCGACTCCTCTGGGTCACTCCTCCTTCTCAAGCTCTCGAGGTCATCTAGGAACCGATCTATTGACTCGTCGTCCCTCTGTCTCCTTTTTTCAAATCGCATCATCGCTTGATGACCCTTCATGCCTGAGCCGAATCTGTTCAACAGTATTTCAAAGATTTTGTCCGCGGTGTCGCGTTCTTCTTCTTTCTTCGCAACCACACACTTTAATGCCGTGCCTTCTAAATTGCTGAGTATGGCTGTGCACGCTTGTCTTTCGTCACTCAAGTTATCTTGCTCTAGATGTAGTCTCATCACTTCCACCCAAGTGTCAATGCATCCATCGGAGTCATCTTTGAATTCTTTTGGCTTCTTGAATGTTTTTCTTGATTTTCCCTCTCTCCTGTCGCTCGAGTCAGTGTTCCTCGTGGCGAAGGCCTCTAGAGTCCTGTTCATCATCTCCCAAGTGCTGGCCCATGTCATAGCATCCGGTCCTGAGTTGCTGTTGGCTGTTGAATCTCCCGGACCAGTCGTCGTGTTCGACGTTCCACTCTTCATTATTGTTTTCGCAGCTGTTGGTGCTATGCTTATCGCATCCCTGGGTATGGGCAACGGTGTCGATTGCCGTTTGTTTCTTTGTGGTTCTACAAAATCAACTCTGGTGCCTTGCGTACGATCCGCTGCCGGTCTCTCTTGTGGTGTAGAACCTCTCAAGATTGCATCCAACTTCGCCTGTATTGCACACGAACTCTCTGCTTGACTCTTGCTCATTGTGTCCATTCTCCTTTCCAGGCTCCCTAATTGGCTGTTAACATCATCATATCGGTTCTTCAACTGTTGCATGTCTGTTTTGATGTTCTTTTCTCGTTCTTCATTGGTGGCCTCTACCTTGTCTGACATTTCCTTGAGTCTCTCCTCTGTTGCTTTAGCTAGGTTAAAATAACTGTCTAGATACTCGTGCTTGTTGTATCTTATCTCCTTTTTTATCACCTCTCTGTCTTCTTCACTGTTCTTAAGTCTTTTGTCGATCTGATTTAATTTCGCCAACAAATCGCCCAGCTCAATGGTAGTCTCTTCATGGTCAACCGTGGGTTTCTCTTCGGCCATAGCCTCTGCTTTAGCTTGTTCCTCATTCTGGCCGGTTTCTGTCGCTTTCGTGCTCACTGTACCAAATGTTCGTGCTCTTTCTGCTTTTGGCTCTTCAGTCACGTTTTCTTTCGTTTTTATTCCGAACATTATTCCCAATTTTTCCGTAAAAGATGTCCTCTTTACTTGAGAGTCTTCTTTCACCGTTTCTTCGGTGTTGCCTATTGCATCTTCCGCGTCATCTATCGGTGAGAACTCTATGGGTTTCTGGTTCGGTTCCTCTGTATTGGGCATTGGAGTTGACTCTGTCGCCATCTTCCCTGTTTCATCCACACTTTGATCGGGTGTCTCTAGATCAATCTCGATGGTGGGTTCTACTCTCTCCCCTTCCGTGCCCTCTTTCGCCCTGTTCTCCGCTGTACTCCTTGTGCTGACCATGTTAACTGAAAAGTTCTTCTTTGTTATCTTCGGACCCATTGGTGTTGCTTTGCTTAGCGACGAATTATACTTAGCTTCGGTCGATCTTTTTTCAGCTACCGGTACCCTGCTCCGCCTCATTATTTACAATTGTTATTATTTACAATATTTTTATCTACAAAAATTCTATTCTAAGGTTTAAAAACTCCAAGGAAAAAAAAAATTAATAATTCGCTAAAAACAATTTTTCTTGAACTCTTGTAAGCTCTTTCGTGTTAGGTTAGGATAGGGAACGTGTTGAACGTGTTGTTATACTTGGTGCTTCAACCTAACCTATTACTTTTGTAGTACCCCCTTCCTAATGCTGTTCCAAGACTTTCTCTTTACCGTCCCAAGACCGTTCAGCGTTGTCCCTGTACTTCTCGTTGGTACCTTTAGACCAGCGTCCCAAGACCAGCGTCCCAAGACCAATGGCCCAAGACTAACGTCCCAAGACTAACGTGCCAAGACTAACGTCCCAAGACCTATGTCCCAAGACTAACGTCCCAAGACCAACGTCCCAAGACTAACGTCCCAAGACCAATGGCCCAAGACTAACGTCCCAAGACCAATGTCCCAAGACTAATGTCCCAAGACTAACGTCCCAAGACCAATGGCCCAAGACTAACGTCCCAAGACCAATGTCCCAAGACTAATGTCCCAAGACTAACGTCCCAAGACCAATGGTCCAAGACCAACGTCCCAAGACCAATGGCCCAAGACCAACGTCCCAAGACCAATGTTCCAAGACCAATGGCCCAAGACCAATGTCCCAAGACCAACGTCCCAAGACCAATGGCCCAAGACCAATGTCCCAAGACCAACGTCCCAAGACCAATGTCCCAAGACCAATGTCCCAAGACCAACGTCCCAAGACCAATGGCCCAAGACCAATGTCCCAAGACCAATGTCCCAAGACCGTTTCGTACCAAGACTGCTCTGGCCCAAGACTGCCCCAAAGCTGCACTGTCCCAAGACTGTGTTGCTCCAAGACTGTCCCCAGACTGCAATGTCCCTAGACTAGTTCGGTACTGTCCCAAGACTTGTCACTGAGTGTCTGGATATAGGATTTCTTTCTTCTTCGTTGTAGGGACTTCTTGGTTGTCTGTACCTTGTACCACCACTCAAGCTCTAGTGAAAATTTTCCCAAAAACCCTCTCTTGGTTGCCAAATCTGGCCCCCCTTTTTTAGTTACCTCTTTTTGAATGTTCCCAGCAATTGGGAGCCAAAACTTGTGTGCAGGTATCTTGTGATCACCTGTTTGTATTAAAAACCAATCGCCAATCTTCCCCAAAACGCAACAATGTATATAGAAAAAATAAAATTTTATACCGAAAAAAAAAAAAAAAAAAAAAAACAAAACAGAGTAATCAACCCACCTAAAATTCAAAGGAGACAAATGTCAACCTTCTTTCAAAAAAAATGTCTGGTACCTACTTGCCACGCGTTTTCCTCCCCCCACTAGTTGTCTTATGAGGTGTCACGAAAACTGTCTATATCCGTTCCCCCCTACCGATCCAACCAGCGTACCAATCTTAACTCGAGATAAGTTTTGGATGTCCACCTATTGTTACCACGCGTGTTGATGGCTAATGTAACTAAATCAACGATGTCGATTAACTAGTTACTCTAATTCCCCCCTTTTTACAATTTACAACCGCCAACCTCTAACCTAACCAGTCCCCCTGCTAACCTCCCCCCTGTTTAGCCCCCCTCTTAAGCCGAAAAATCCCTTAAGCGCCGGGTGCTAAACCTCTCTTGAGAAAACCGTAGACCTGTTTCCAGGTCTGCTTGAGTAAAAACTGCCTCAAAACAATGGGACTCCGCTTATCCAATTTTACACTTATTTCTTATAATGTAATGTGGATTCTAACGATACCCGTTGTCCGACCTGAGAACACCCTTGTGCGTCCTCTTGTGGTGGCCCTGTGCTGGTTGTCTCTGTTCTGCCCTTGACAGCAGACCCACTTTCCCACTCGACTGGTCACCTCTTCCAATCAAGTCTCTTGGTGGTCCGTTTCGATCCTTGTGAACCTCTTTCCCACTCGACTGGTCACCCTTTCCAGTCAAGTCTCCCAGTGGTCCGGTTGGGTCGCAATCTATCTAAAAACCCTTAACAACGCCCCCCACTCGGGCACCCTACCAAGGTCACTGCTAGTTGATCGAAAAATTGCTAGATTGATCGAAACGATCGGTCTTGTAAAACAGTATGTGTATACTATTTAATTAATACAAAGGTTCGATCCAACTAATTTGGTATCAAAGTCACTGTCTTTTTTCGTTTTATAGTTTTTGTTCCTATTTGTTTTCCTTTTTTGCTCGTGTTTTTGTCCCCCTTTACTCGGTTAGCTAAGCCTCGTTCGGAGAGCGTACCAGGAAGTTTTCTTGAGTTTTCTTAAAAAGCTATCACGGTACAACCGGAAGGTTTACACGTTCCCGCTGAACCGTACCACCGGTACTCTAGAATGGGCATGTAGCCCGGAGCTGTGTCAAGTGGGTTCGACTCCGTAGTCATGATGTCGTAAAAACACCCAGGAGCGCCATAAAAACACTATGTAACAGTCGCCTACTTTAGTCACATATGAGGCTTAAGAAAAATAGGCCCTATAACCATTGGCTCAAGAGTCAGGGACACTATCTCTTGTGTTTTTCCGCCTCAAGAACGGTCGGAGCCAATTCGGTTCGCTTGCGACATGAGACTGGAACCCATTACAGCTTAAAGGCCACTACCAAAATACCCCCCCACTCTAGAAATAAAGACGTCCCCATACTTAGGTCTCGGGATACCCAAAATACATGAACGCCGTTAAAAACCGGGTCGGAACAATCCGCTTAGTTACTTTTTATTGGACAGTGGAACTTTGATCCATTTCAGATGGATCGACCTAAAACTCGCCTTATCTCAACATAACTATCATAAAATACACTCGAGAAATTTAAATTGGAACTTACATATCGACGCACTTGAATATGAGGAGTAAGTTATAACTGAGCAGCTTGAGAATTAAGTAATATAACTAAATAAGTTTTAAGGCCAATTAGTTTCAATAACAGAAGTAAGTTTTTGTCTCTAGAATCAAAGTCTCTGAATGAACCCTTTGGACACTCGAGTTGTCCACTCTTCCATTCAGAGTCCACTCCCTTCCATTCGAATAATTGTTCTGTCTCAAGTCCGTATTCGATTCTCCTGTTTTCAGGACAAGACAGCTCTACTCTCTTGATATTTCGTATCGAGAAATTGCGAATAGCAATTTCCTGCCTTTTTTTTGAGTAGTTTCCCGCAATTGTTAACTCGGGTGTTCTGATTTCTGACTTTTTCATTTTCAGTTGGTTCGAGAAAATTGAGCATGACAGGCTCGATTCGAATTTTGCAAAATTAAAATTTCACTCCAAAATTACGTATTTCTCAAGGTCAAACCCCCAGACATGACCGACTGGCACAACAGTTGACTTCTCTTGCATCTTATTAATAATTTTTCAAGAGTTGTAACATTCGCCCAAATATCACACAGCGACGGAGCGTAGAAAAAGTACCTATTAACGACTGGCGGGCGTCAGTTACCTTAATTCTACTCGTTTTTCACCGTCTCGACCTTGCCAGTTGATTTTCTGGTCTGTTTAGGGCAAAGTAAAAAGTTACCATTTTTAGGCCATCAGTCAAACGACTTTTGATCAGCTTTCGTTTACATGCGAACACAACCACATAGCTGAGTCTCGGATCCTCAGACTACGTGATTGTCATTAAAAACACGGCTCGAACAACCTATTTTATTATGTTTTTGTGTGACAGTTTTATATTAAATCCATTGGAGATGGATTGACCCTTTCCTTTTTCTAGCTACTCATGCTCTGAAATATTAAATAATAACGTTGTTAATTAAGATCTAGGTATTACAGCAACTGTTGAAGTTAGTTTACCCAGTCCCTTCACATATAACAGTCTCTGGGGGACCAAGCCTCCGCTCCCGTGATTTTCTTGAGATAACACTCTTATCTCCTATATTTCGTGTCCCGGGAGGGTTCCGTGGTATTTCTCTTCCCCCCACTGAAGCCTCCGTCTCCACAAATATCCGTCGCTAAGGTTCTTATCGTGTGTTATTGCCACGATAAGAGGCTTCGTAATTTTCTTGCACGACTGTTCTTCACAATCTCTATCGTGGTTCTGATTTTCGTCTTTTCATTCAAAATGGCCGTCTTTTTTCTATTTCTCAGAAATGTTCTTCTTCCGATCGAAATTTTAAAAATAAAAATTCTAGAACATTCTGACCCTCCGTCGCAACACTTTTTTGTTCATAAGGCCTTTAGTCACTTTTTTTTCTGTCGCGGGAAGGTTGTGCTGTGTCATCTGGCAGAATGGCACATACTCCCCGGACAAGTCTCCATCAATGTCCCTATTGATCGCATAACACCGGGTTATCGTCAAGTAGTTATCCAGTTTTCTGTAACCAATCTTACAAATTGCATAAGAAATTGAAATTTATCTACTCCACCTCAACTCACTACGTGTTCACAAATGGCATCGTACTACATCTCACTGCCTTTCAACATTTTCACAAAATTTGCACCATGAGGAGTGTCCTAGATAAAATTTCTTTTCTGACTACTTACGTCATCTCGCCATAAAACTTCTTTTCGCCTCTGATTAAAAAGTGGGACGTGGCACGGCCACGCACCCGTTAAAATTAACTTAACTTCACTCACCAAGTATAATCAGTCATTTATGCGGTCCTTTCAATTTAGAAAGTATTTTAAAATGGCACTTTGAAAAAACATTGAAAATTAGAATAAGATGATGCGCATCGATAGCAGGTCGGATTTCTGACCTAGAGCAGAAAAGACTGAAAGATTTTGCATCAAGAATCTTAAATAGCCAAGAGAAAAACTATTAAGTCATCAAACCAGAGTTCCTTTGAATTGTATGGGACACTACAACACTCCAATTACAACTTATTAGTAACGGTATTCCTCGGAACCAAGCGATATTCCCAACCACCAAGCCCAAGCGTTAATCAACCATATAGGAGATTGGAAGATCAAGTTGCCAGTTACACTCTGGGTTTTCTCATGAAAAAAAATCTTTGGTTAGTGTTTCGGTTGAAACAGAAAATTTCGAAACAAAAATTTTTGAAGTTTCATTTGTGGAAAACTGATTATCATACAATTTCATAGTATGGGAAACATGCTTTTCATACATTTTCATATATGAAAAAAATGCTTATTTTGCTATTTTCATACATACACTTTTATTCTATGAAATTGTATGAAAGAATATGATAAGCATTTTTTTCAAAAATGAAAATTGTATGACAAGCATTTTTTGTCAACCCGGGCTTGATATAGAATTCAGGATTAAAAAAAGGAGATAATTGACTATCTATTGAGGGCTTTTTGAAAAGCCAAAGCCCGCCACAGCGAGTTGCTGTGATATTTTTCTCGCCGAAAAAACTGTGTTTTTTTCAACCTAAGAATTTGGTTTGCTTTCTTTTGAACCATTTAAATAATAAAAAAAAAACACCAGTTGGAATACGTCACGTGTCCGAAAAACAAATTAAAGAAAACAAAATTGCTTGCTTTGAAACGCATCATAACAAACCTCACAACGAGCCCATTTAGCACAAAAGCTGGTTTTTATCCAAAAATACCAAACCGATAAAAATATATAATTAATCAGTGTCTCTTGCTGCACAATTTTGTGAACAATAATATGAATAATAATAAAAAATATAATAAATTAGCTTCATTTTGTGCAATAATCCAACAATTTGGAAAAGTTATCCTTGAAAGAGCACCAACTTGAGCAAGCGCACAATGTATTTCAATCTTAGAAGCGCCGCTGAAAAATTTCTTTCAAGTACCATCTTATATGGACCTGATTAATCAATCTATCTAACAATTATCCAAAAAAAAATAATAATTGATATGAAGGAAAAATGTGAAATTTTGAAACTTTACGGTTGACTTCTCTTGCATCTTATTAATAATTTTTCAAGAGTTGTAACATTCGCCCAAATATCACACAGCGACGGAGCGTAGAAAAAGTACCTATTAACGACTGGCGGGCGTCAGTTACCTTAATTCTACTCGTTTTTCACCGTCTCGACCTTGCCAGTTGATTTTCTGGTCTGTTTAGGGCAAAGTAAAAAGTTACCATTTTTAGGCCATCAGTCAAACGACTTTTGATCAGCTTTCGTTTACATGCGAACACAACCAAATAGCTGAGTCTCGGATCCTCAGACTACGTGATTGTCATTAAAAACACGGCTCGAACAACCTATTTTATTATGTTTTTGTGTGACAGTTTTATATTAAATCCATTGGAGATGGATTGACCCTTTCCTTTTTCTAGCTACTCATGCTCTGAAATATTAAATAATAACGTTGTTAATTAAGATCTAGGTATTACAGCAACTGTTGAAGTTAGTTTACCCAGTCCCTTCACATATAACAGTCTCTGGGGGACCAAGCCTCCGCTCCCGTGATTTTCTTGAGATAACACTCTTATCTCCTATATTTCGTGTCCCGGGAGGGTTCCGTGGTATTTCTCTTCCCCCCACTGAAGCCTCCGTCTCCACAAATATCCGTCGCTAAGGTTCTTATCGTGTGTTATTGCCACGATAAGAGGCTTCGTAATTTTCTTGCACGACTGTTCTTCACAATCTCTATCGTGGTTCTGATTTTCGTCTTTTCATTCAAAATGGCCGTCTTTTTTCTATTTCTCAGAAATGTTCTTCTTCCGATCGAAATTTTAAAAATAAAAATTCTAGAACATTCTGACCCTCCGTCGCAACACTTTTTTGTTCATAAGGCCTTTAGTCACTTTTTTTTCTGTCGCGGGAAGGTTGTGCTGTGTCATCTGGCAGAATGGCACATACTCCCCGGACAAGTCTCCATCAATGTCCCTATTGATCGCATAACACCGGGTTATCGTCAAGTAGTTATCCAGTTTTCTGTAACCAATCTTACAAATTGCATAAGAAATTGAAATTTATCTACTCCACCTCAACTCACTACGTGTTCACAAATGGCATCGTACTACATCTCACTGCCTTTCAACATTTTCACAAAATTTGCACCATGAGGAGTGTCCTAGATAAAATTTCTTTTCTGACTACTTACGTCATCTCGCCATAAAACTTCTTTTCGCCTCTGATTAAAAAGTGGGACGTGGCACGGCCACGCACCCGTTAAAATTAACTTAACTTCACTCACCAAGTATAATCAGTCATTTATGCGGTCCTTTCAATATTAAAACTAAGAAACTCTGTGGCTAGGAAAGTTCTTGAGTTACCCACCCTTCCCGAGCAAGTTTACTCAAACTTACCATGTCGCCACACAGTGAATTTGTGTCTTACACAGGTTAACAACTTCAGTCGTGAATAAATAGGTAAATATACTCACCTATGTTCCTTATATACATACATAGATAGTAGTAACTAAAATCAACAATTTCAACAGTTTTAACAATTGCAACATTTTTAAAGTTTGGTCTGACCAAATTAGATCAAAACAAAAAGTTTAACAAGTTCAATAATCAAAACTTGGTTGATTGGTTTAAGTTTTTACACACAAAGACAATCAAGTTTTTCTCTCCTTCTCTTCTCTTCTTTGGTCATCTTCACTCCATCATTTCTCCATCCTGATGTTCAGCGTCACTGTCTTCCAGAACTTTCTCTAACATGTCTAGAGAGTTGCGGGCCGTGCCCCAACCCTCCTGTTCCAACAGCCTCGGTTTGCAACAAGGTAGCAAGTCCACATTCACCTTCTGCTCCCGGTTCCTGCAAAAGCTGTTGTGAAGACACAGGCTCACCTTTCGTTCTAGGTCAGCTCTTAAGACCTCTTTCTTCTCATCTTCAGTAACACAAGGCGCTCCAGCTACCCGCTTCACCGCTGTGGTGACCGCGTTTCTGTGCGTCAAGAAAGCTCTCTTATAGGCTCCGGTCCTATATCTAGCTGGAAAGATTGATAGGCTTCCGTGTTCCTTGACATGTGACGCTTCGCGCGTTCATACATCCAAGATGTCATCACTGCACGGAACCAAGGCATCAATCTTTGCCTTGATCATATTCTTTCAATGGCTTTAGGTATCCTCAGAACCTTGCAGGTGGTTCTGAAAAGATCCAATTCACGACTCATTTTAACGTTGCTCAACTGTTCAGGAGTCGGCACGGCCGTCTCCTGCTCACTTGTGTCCGCGTTAGCCTCCAACCATCTCACTGCTAGCATGGCGCTAACCACCACGATTGACACTTGTTGATTCTGATCGGGCAACCCCGTGGAGTACAACTCCTCCACGTCCCATACTAGGATCAGATTCCCGCGTTTGGGGTACCACAACGTCTGCGCCAAGCAGTGGCAAGGATACTCCCCATGGGTTCTCACTATGTTCCTTCGGGTCCGATACCCTGAGGCTCCCAGCAACGGTTCCACTTCCATCAGAATTCTATGTAAATCGTCTTTCTCTTCTATGGTGGGGAATTCAGTAGGTAACGCTCCACTCGCTTTCTGCTTCTGGAACTCACTCACGTTGCCTTCGTTCAGTCTCATGAACTCTTCACCCACAACGTCTTGCAACTCGCCTTCGGATCTCTTCGGGACTGCCCGAAAGATCTTTGCCAACAAGTCATATGACCTCTCTGACATTCTGGACAACCTCACGCACTTTGGCACAGAGAAAAGTTGGTCAACCAACACTTGTTGCGTCCTCGCATCCATCACTACCACGTGCGTTGGATACTTGCTATTACAATATGGCGCGGAGCTTGAACCCACCATATATTTTGAACCAGTAGGTCTGTGATAGGCTTCACTGTCCTTCAGATTCATTTCATTTTCTAGAGCTTCTCGCCAGCCTCCAATCTTCTGCTCTGTCTGTAATGCTCCAGGGAATATTTCCACGCTGAGGGACGTCACTAGCTCATGGGCACGCTCCAAGCGCTCGAGCGATTCTATCGAACTCGTCATGCTATAAAATCCGAAGGCTGTGATCAGGTTTACGTCTGTCACCTCATGGCAGTCCGCGACCAACTCCATGGCACTCTTATCTGATATGCCCAATCTTCCATACAATCGTGTCAGTTGTCGATGCTGCTCGCTCAGCGTAATCAGGCAGTGTCCCAGGTTACAAACATGTCCTTCCATCCCGCTGTGTTGAGCCAAGCATGTGCCTTGCTTCAACCAATTACTCGGTGTACCTTCCTCGGACAGCTCCGTGGACGGGTTGCTCTTCCTCTTCGTCAATCTCATGGCCAGCAGGTGATGTATCATGGCCAGATCATGTAAACTCGCATCATCATCCCGTTCTAACATGACATCCGCGGTCATGTCCCAGATTAAGCCTGCGTTAGGATGGGGACACCAGGAAGGTTTCATGAGTTTCCACATCACTACTAGACTGGTTTTCAAGGGACCGTCCCAAGACTCACAATCAAAACTCACTTGCCCTTTGAGCTCGGGAATCGAGGGTTCGACCACTCGTTCTTCCAAAATAATTCCAAGCTTGGGTTGTTCCACCATCAACATTCCAATTTCCTTAATCCGTTCAACCCAGAAGTTGAGCACTGTGACTTGCTCATAGTCGAAGTATGCTTCCCTGGCTTCTTCGTTCACGAAGGGATTATACGCCATCCCCGGTATGCCAGACACATATTGGAACGACTTCAGTTTCCCTAGTGTTGCAAACTCCTTTTGTCCTCTGGCCGTCTCACTCTCAATTCTTTGTTGGAGTATCTTCTCACCTCTTCCAACTTGCGATAGCTTTCCATATCATTCGACTCCTTGCCTGGCACGGTCAATGGCATGTCCTGATATAGCTCTAGGAGTGCCCTAAGGAAGTTCCTTTCGCAATCAACTCCCTTTTGCCGAATGATCTTTATACATTCTCCCAACACAGGAGTGGGGATGCGATCCACCACGAACCTGACAAAGCAAAGGGCATCCTTACGCTTAGCCCATGCTATCGCTGAATCGTCTTTCGAAATCAATGCTCGTAGAGCTTCCATTAACTCTAGCTCCTGTTCTCGTGATTTCGAGTCATTACTGGCTTCATTCTCCGCCTTTTTGATGCCCATCAAGCACCAAGCCAACCGTACTTGCAGATCAGTTCTCACGCAAGGATGAGCCAGGTATGCTGCTACCTTCGCAGGTGCATTCATCGTCTCATCGAAGTATTTCTGGAGGGCCGCCCTCCAAGAAATCTCTAGCAGTTTTTCCAATCCAATTTCGTTATTTCTGATCAATCAAGATCTAAAAAACAAGTCGCGGCTCAGAACCATCATTTTTGGATACAACATCAATCAATTCTTTAAAACTCTTCATTGAAATTCTTTTCACCATTCTGATTTAAAATTTAGCACCAAGGTGGATCGTCCACCTTTATCTTTGTCAGAGTAGCACGAATAAGCGCTGTCACCTTGATGACACAAACATAAAACATATCATAACAATAACATAACATAAACACATAAACATCACACACCTATACTATCATATAAAAACCTAATCCCTAAAACTGTACCTAAAACATAACCTAAACTTAATCCTAATCTCTGTCAAGTTAACTTAATAAAAACCACTTATCGCCGAGCGCAATTCTCAGCATATGCTCAGATAGTATTTTTTATGTAAGTAAACCTCTATGTCAGTTTCTGAAAATATCACATGCACAAGAGCGTACAACTCTCTCGGGTGTAGCTTCCCTCTATTGGGATCATAAAGTGGCAACGAGAGAGAGGTCACACCTCTCTCAACCAGGAAATCCCTAAGTCGAGTCAAGGCCAATACCAAGCTCTCCGGATTCACGTGTTGCCTATCAGTAGCTTTCGTAACCAAAAAACACAAATATTTCCCTGGCATCTGTGATGCAACAGGGGGCAACGCTATCATTCCTCCTACACCCGGCCTCTGTTTCCACAAAAACTCGATATTCTTGTACTCTCTTTTAAAGTCGGCCGCTAGTGCTGTTTTGAAGCTTACGTCCGCAGTTATCGCTATGGCGCACGTGCGTTCCGTGAGTATGAAATCGCTGTCTGTTATAACGATATTGTTCGAATAGTGGTTCGGGAGATCAAAATACGATTCAAAGATTCGTCCAAAAGGTGGTTTCTTAGCATTCTCGCCCTCTGTCTCTAGTTCTCCGGTTTCCCTTGCCGATTTCAATTTTTTTATTATGAGATTTTCGGTGTGGGTGAGTCCTACCCCCACTCCCCGGACAAAAATATCCATCGACGTCCCCGTCGATCGCCCAAAGTCTAGGAGACCGAGGTTGGATTGTGGAACACGTAGAGGACCATCTGGGGCGACCCAGTTGGACTCGGTATTGTCATGACTGATGTATTTGACGCCGTCTCTATCGACGTCCTGAATCGTCAGGATCGTCTCTTCTGGATCTGTCGGCAGATCATGGAGCCATTCGAGCACGCGCAAGTTTGTTAGTTCTTGCTCATGAGTCTGTTCCGCTTCTGGTTCGAACTCCACTTCCGGTTCTGATCGATCGTCGATCCAATCTTGATCCATATCGTTCACAAGGTCGATTTCTTCTAGCATCGCCACTTCGTCCAGTCCCACCAGCGAGTCTATAACATCACTCACTACTATCCTGTCTACAACGAAGTCCTCGCCATACGGATTGTATTTCTTCTGGTTTTTTCCTCTCTTGCTTTGGCGTGTTTCCATAGTGAGAGGAAAGTCAGGCTGTATTCCTTTGTCGATCTCGGTTTGTTCCGGGCAATCCCAGTCTTCTTCGGCATAGGGTAGAGTTTCATCGTCCACCTCTACTCGCTCAGTCAACTCGAGATCCAGTGGTAGATCGCAATCGTCCACCACCTCATTTCCGTCGTTCTTGTCGCGAGTACCCCTTTCATTCACTTCACAAGCAGGATCCACTATTAAATAATCTCCCTCTTGCATGTCCGCTGGGATGCACCAATCCTCCGACGAGGCATTGTGTGGTTTGATGTTCTCGTAATGAGCCGCTCTTCCAGTGCTCAGTCGATAAAAACGACCTCCTTGGTGCACCTCTGTTATCTGAAATGGACCACGCCATTTCTTTAATAGTTTCTTGGTTCCTTTTGGTGGAACCACTTTCTGGTACACCCAGACGTAATCGCCAACTGAGTAGGCTTTTGCATCGGCTGTCCTTTTATCAAACCTCATTTTTTGTCTAATTTGCGCCTGTTGCGTGTTCCTCCTGCATAAGTCATTGAGGTCCTGTTGTCTTCTAATAACGTCCCACACGTACGTTTGCGGTGCTGTCCTCTTCCCTTCATATTCAGGGTAGAAGAACGTTAACGGGAGTGCTTTTTCGTGACCCGTCAGCATCATATGCGGACTTATTCCCGTGGTGGAATGCTCCGTGCTGTTGTAAGCACCCATTACTTGCGGCAAGTGCTTGTCCCAGTCATCCATGTAGCGTGAGCAGTATACTCTCAACATGGATACCAGTGTGCGATTCTGCCTCTCGACTAGGCCATTCGTTTGCGGGTGATAAGTGGTCGAGTGGGCCTGCGCTACCTGCGACCTTTTCATTAACTCTTTCGTGAGATCACCTACGAATGCTTTGCCATTGTCCGATTGGAACGTGATGGGGCAGCCATGCCTTGCTATCCACACATTTATCAAATGATCGCATGTTTCTTCTGCCGATGCTGTCATGCAGGGTGCTGCCTCCGCATACTTCGTAAAATGGTCGATCATTACCAGCACCTGATTATAACCCGTTGCTGTCATACAGATTTTCTGATGATCAATTTGCACTACTTCGTTGAACCCCGACGACTCTATTGACTGTAGGGGGAACCTTAGTTTCCTGGGATCCTTTGCCTGTTGACAAGACAGGCATGCGGCTATCCATTTCTCACAAGCCTTCTTCAATCCCGGCCATTCGAATCGTTTTTGTATCCTGTTATACACTTTGTCCACGCCTTGATGTCCCATCTGATCATGTGAGCGAAAGAGCAATTCGGTCTGGTACAACTGTGGTAACACTATTGAATTGTATTTATAAAGGACCTTGTCCTCCTCTTTTCGCTTGCAGGCAACGATTCCGTCCTTATTCAGGTACAACAAGTCGTTTCGCTTCAGGTAGAATTACTTCAGGATTTTATAGCTGTCTTCTTCCAAGTCTCCCTTGTCAGGTGCTCCATTCTCAATCCATCTCTTCAGACTGCTCGTCATTCTATCATTTCGTTGAGCCCTTAGGAGATCCGACAGCCTGTACCTGGCTTTCAAATACGTCTTCACCACGTTCATCTGCCCACTCATTATCTCCGGAGCATGAGCATCGTCCATCAACTTGACACACCATATCTTTTTCAAAGGCGTCGCTTCTTGCACAGATGGTTCCAGATTGGTACGGACGACCGTACCATGTGGCAGCAATCTGGTTGGGCGTTTTGAAACTGCTATCAGCTCGAGCTCGTCTGCGGCATTATCTACCACAGTGCCCTCTTCATCTGAGGTGTATCTGTCCCTGTCTGGATCCTGATGTGTTTCTCGGTCCAGCCCACGCTGCTTCCAGTCTACCAATAAGGAGTGGATTGCGATCTCTCACATATCGGAGTTGGAAGCTGTTTCAGACGTGTTGTCCCAGGACTGGGGTCTCGAGTCACCACTTGAGTCGACTGATTCCTCAACATCATATTCCAAGTTGTCTGAGATGTTTCTTGACTCGCCGGACAAAACTCTGTCCATCGGTCGCTTCAAAGCCGACTCCCCGGACAAAATTCTGCCCCTAGGTGGTCTAGTCAGCCTCTCCCCGGACAAGTCGTCCTGCACGGGCTCAAAGGTGTCTGACTCCTCAGAGGAGACGTCCTTGACTGGCTCGAAGGTGTCAGACTCCCCGGACATTGTCTCGTCCACGGACGAACAATCTGGGCTTGGCTCGTATTCCTCTTTTGCATCCGTGAAGTGCACTCTCCTCGTGAAGCTAGATTTCGATCTGATCCTGACTTCCTCAGTAGTTTGGTTCTGGTTCAATGTTCCATATTCAGTGAAAGAAGTTCTCAACAAGACTTCTCTCGGCATCGAGGTCACCAGCTGGTTGACGATCGACCTGCAATCCCGTTCAACGCCTCGGCTGCGAATGGACACTGGCCTTTTCGCTGTTCTCTCGGTGACAGTCAACCGCTGCATGGTCTCCATCCATTCACGATCATGCCTATCCACTTCCCTATCCAACAAGTCGCGGAGTTTTCCCATGACCTCCGGCGCCACGTTCACCGTCTTGTTCAATAAAGCGATGCTGTTTATACCCAGCCTGGTCAGCTCTTGCTGTACCAAGTTGGATCGGACTAGCAGATCCAACGGAACGGGCTCGCCTCTGGCTAAAAGCTTTATCTCCGCGGCCGTCTCCACTGGAAGGTCAGGGTGTCCAGGTATAGGATGTCCTGACTTGTCTAACCACCTAGTAAGTGGCAGCTTGTCGTAGGTTTCTTTGTCCAGAAAGGAAAACCCGTCTTTGATCTCTGATTGGTTAGCTTGCTTCTCCTCGAGGCGCTCATAAAATTCTGTCTTTTTACTGAGGCTATCTGCGTTCTGGTGCTTGTCACGGGTACGGTGCTCTATGATCATGTGGTATCCATCCAGGCGCACAATCCAACGACCAATATAGCTTTGGTCCATCGAATAGGTTTTCAGCCAGGCAAGGGCACGATTATCCACACGTAACTTGAAGGGAGCACTCCCCAAGTAGGCCCTGTATTTTTCCACCAAAGTGATCACCGCAAACATCTCCGCTTTTGGTGCGCCGTACTTCATTTCAGTATCACTCAGGACTTTACTCCCGTAGGCTATCGGACGAAGAACCGTTCTCCCGTTCCACTCCTGCTCTTGGTGAAGTATGCCCGATATCGCAACCACTGATGCATCCGTGTCCAGCACGAACATTCCCTTCTCTGTTGGCATGCCGAGGACCGGTGCCTCGCAAAGTTCACGCTTGATGTTTTCAAATGAAACTTGTGCCTCATCAGTCCAGGTGAACTTTTTGCCCTTGTTTCTCATCAGCCTCTGCATGGGGTATATCTTGTCAGCATACCCCTTGATGAACTCTCGATAATAATTTGCGAATCCCAGAAAACTCATCAGCTGTGTATCTGTTTTAGGTGCCTTCCAGGTCAGCACCGCTTCAACCGCTTCGCGATCTGGTCTCACTCCATGTTTGTCAACCAGGCGGCCCAGATACTTTATGGAATCCCTGAGGATTTCACACTTAGAGGGTTTGCATTTCAGACCCGCCTGCTTCATGCAAGAAAACACCTCCTCCAACCTTTCTATGTGGTCTTCTAAGGTTGGTGTTGCAATCACGACATCATCGACATAACACATAATGAGATTCCCGTATTTCTTAGTGACGCTCGTGAGTGCCTGGGCCATCAGTCGCTGGAATGTGGCCGTCGCGTTGCACAATCCGAATGGCATCCTCTTCCACTGGAACAGTCCCAGCTCACACGCGAAACCAGTTTTCTCTCGATCTTGCTTTCTGAGTGGCACTTGCCAGAATGCGGAGCCCAAATCCAACGTCGTGAAGAACTTAGCGTCTCCCAGCTTGGATAGGCTCTCATCGATGCGGGGAATCGGGTATGCGTCCTTTATAGTCACTGCGTTCAGATACCGGAAATCACAACAAAATCTGAGTTGTCCCCCTTTCTTTTTCGCCATGACCACGCCACAAGCCCATGGGGACTTCGACGGCTCAATCATGTCGTACTCCATTAACATTTCAATTTCTTTCCTACACGCTTCTGACTTGTTTGGGGTCATTCTTCTCGCCCCTTCCCTATGAGGTACCGAGCCCTCTTCTATCTCAATCTCGTGCTCTACAAAATTGCAACAACCTATATCGGCCTTATGCTTTGAAAAAACGTCTGCGTTCCGATCTAGCACCGCCCTGAGCGAATCTAGTTCCTTGTCAGATATTTTACCCTTCAGATGTTCTATCTCAGGTAGGACAGGCCTATTCGCTGCTAACTCTGTTTCCGTCGGCCTCTCAGGAAAGTTGGAACAACTAGACAGCCCATCATCTGTTTCCGACTTCATTGAAAACAATTTCCTGGAAGATCTCAATTCAATTACTCTTTTCATTATACATTCTTGGTTCGCATGTAATGGACATTTAGTTACATCAAACTTCTTCAAGTTCTCCACACTCAGAAAGTCTGTGTTCAGAGGCAAAGCGTAGCCAAGTTTCTTTCCCCTCTGTATTGTCACTGTTGTTGCTTCTGTGTTCAATAACACACTCACACACAGTCCGCTCTGAGTGAGTGAGAAGCTTCTTCCTAAAATAGCCGAGCTTTTACTGTTTGGATTTGGTACCAGACACACCTGTCTGTCATTGCTGAGTTCATTCAAGTTCCTCGTCCTAAACGTCGCTACTACGGCTTGGTTCGGTTTTAATCTAACTTTTCGATCCAGAAAAATCGGCACCTTGGCCTGATTAATTAAGATCTTATTAAGGGGTCTTTTTTCATACTTTCTCTCAGGATCCTTGATCCTAATCAATCCGTCATTGAGATCGATCGTGACGTCAAAGTTGCGAACGAAATCCCTCCCTAGGATGAACTGGTCGGATTCATCCAAATTCTCTACTACTAGGAAGCTCATCCAAAGATGTCTTCCTCCGAGCTGCAGTGAGATGATCGGGGTTCGTCCGGCGACATAGATCGCTCCCTGATTGGCAGCTGCCAACCTGATGTTTGTCGGTATGAGATCCGATCTTTCGAAACCCATGTCGGTCCCAGTTTTGACTGGCATGACACTAACCACTGATCCCGTGTCTAGCAGTCCCTTTACTGAAAGTTGTCTGCCTTGCACGTCCAGAACGTGTGCGGCCAGATCGGCCTCGCAACCAATATGCACCGCATCTTGTTCGAGCATCGCGTTGTGTCCGATTCGTCTGACCTTCAGCTCCTCTTGACCAATGTATATCCGGCCAACCTGATCGTTCGCATCAGTTATGTGAGCTTTCGTGTAGATATTGATGCCATCCACATTCATCAGAATCGGGTAAGGGCCATAGACATCGATATAATGTCCGTCCACTTTCATCAGCCTCGGACCTCCCGTTGTGAGCAGCGCTCGCACTGCCTTGGAGTCCAGTTTGGGATCCTTCTCCTTCAGGTAGTCGGCATAGATGTCCAGGTGGATTAGTGTAATCTCGGATGGTTCACTCAAGTTCTTGACCACCTGGTGCCCTGCGACTGAGATGATGGACATTATTTTGGTCCCCGCCTTCGTCATGCCGAAAGTCTTGCCAGATATAACGTTCAGTTTTAGTCCCTGTTTCTTGGGCTCCTCTTTGTCTTCTACTTTTGTCGCTTTACCGAGGACATTAAGACTCTCCCGAAGATCTGTGCTTTCCAGCTCCGACCTTACCCATTGCTCCACTTCTTTCGTGGCAAGGTCCTGTTTGACATTCTGCAGCGCTGTCCTTGCCGCCAGGCCGTAATCCACCTTGAGTGGACTAGACGACTCTGCTTCGAGGTTCGAGGCTACCACCTCGTCAGGCCATGTCTTAACCTTTTTGGTCGCAAAGGTGCTCGGTGTCGTTTCCTTTCTCCGAGATTCAGCCTCGTTCATCAGACGTGCTCGACTGGCCTTGACACCCGAAAGCGCCTCTTCGTGGCGGGGATGTTTCGCGTCCGCTACTGCGTCCCAAAATTGAGTACAATCCGACTTGAAGTGTCCCTCCAAATTACAGAAGAAACACCTCGGACCATATTTCATGATGAGCCCCCTGACGTACTCCTCATGATCCTCGTCGGTCGCGTCGGCGTCCTCAAGAAAGTGGCCTATGGCCTTCATGTTCTGTTTGTATGCAGAACACGCAGAAACGTGATGGTCCATCGAACCACAATTCGCGCACGACCTCCTCTTGTCCATGTCATCGCGAGGTTTGTACCAACTGGAATTCGCACCAGTGTTTGTCCCGCTATAGTTACCATAATTGCTGTAACGGTTTTGCGCCCTCGGTTTTATGAGTAAATACTCGCGTGACTTCATACGCAAGTCGTCAGGCGTGGGTACCTGGTCAAGCGACAGGGTGAAGTGAGTGGCCAACATCGTCTTCAACTCCTCACTCCTTACTCCATCCATGAACTTCGAAGCAATCGCCAAGTTTCGCTCGGATATTCTCTCATCCGGGTTGCTTCTCCTCCTGAGCAATTCAAGGTCATCCAAGAATTTATCTATTGATTCTTCATCTCTCTGTCGCCTCTTCTCGAACTTCACCATAGCCTGGTGCCCTTGTACTCCAGAGCCGAAACGATTCAGCAGGATGTCGAATATCTTGCGAGCGCTGTCTCTCTGATTGGCTCTTTTCGCCATTACACAATTTAATGCAGTACCCTCCAGGTTGCTTGTCAGCGCGCTGCACTCTTGTTTCTTGGAGAGATTCTCTTCCTCAAAGTGTAACTTCATCACTTCTATCCAAGTATCAATGCAGCCGTCTGACTCGTCTTTATATGACTTCGGCTTTTTCAGTGTTCTTCTTGACCTCTCTCCTCTCTCGGTTGACTTCGAGAGCTTGGTAATGAATGTTTCAAGAGATCTGTTCAGAGGCTCAAACATCGAGGCATACATCGTTGTGTCTTGCGAGACTGTAGTCAGATCTGGTACTGAACTGACTTGTGGCACGGTTGGCAATCTTGTCTCCGGGGTGGCATCTGCCTCCGGCGGGACTGGATTCTTGTTTCTATGACTGCCCTTGGCCGCTCCTTGTTTCTATGTTCGTAGTTCGTTCTCGAGCCTTGCTGGGTTCTGGCACTGTTGCCCGTACCATCTCCAACATTCGCATTGCGTGAGCGTTCCCTTGAGTTGGAACGCTCCTGCCAACTACTCCCATTCAGGATCGCGTCAAGCTTCCGCATCATCAAGTCAGATTTGGCATCCAACCTCCTTTCCAGGCCAGTCATCGTTTGGGCGTAGGTATTATCATGATCATTCAATAATCGCTCGATCTCTCTTGTCATCCTAGCCTCTCTTTCCTCTGACTCTTTGTTTGCCTGTGCCAGGCTCTCCGCCAGGCATTGATCGGTTTTGCGAATCAACTGAGCTTGATCAACCCTCGCCTGCGATTTCACGTGCGTTAGTTCATCTCTCAGATTCTCTTGACCCTTGTGAGCTCTCTCATCCACCTGATCTATTCTTTTAGTCATGTCCCGTCTCAGTTCATCCAGACCATTCATTACGCCAGCGAACATGTCACTTATGTCGCCAGTGGCCCCAAATGACGGGGTTAGTCCCATAGAAGATGAGGTCAACGGCGGCTGCAGCCTGGTGCTTGATGACGCACCGCCTCTTTGCTTGCTCATCGACGTCATTAATCTGTCGAAGGTTGACGACGCTCCCATCGTTATCCCATCTGACATGGGCCTGGTCGGCGAGGTTGATGACGCCTTCCTGCTCATATCATTCCTTGGGCACGGTGTGAAGTTCACATCCGGATGGGTTATCTCCGGGTAGTCATCACTGGAAGTCAAACCTACAGTTGGTAGTGACGCCATGCGTTCGTCGTACAAGGACTTCCAACTCTTCTTGGCCTTCGAACCCGTTTGTTCTCCACTCGGGCTTATACTCGACATCATCGCGTTGTTGCTCTGCTTGGCCAGAGATGAGTGGGTACTAGCCGAATGTGAGTATTCTCCCCTCCACCTGTGACTCTTGGTCTCCGATTTGGACATTCCCCTGTACAACACTTCCTCCCGAGGTTCGACCTCGGGACGCTCCGAGATCTCCTCTGTCCTCTCGGCTTCCTCCCGTTCGAGGATTTCGTCTGGCTCAAAGTCGGGTCGAATGAGCGTTCGCTCCCCTTCGTCAAAGGGATCCACCAGCGTTTCGCTCACAGGCTCGGCCTCGGCGCTCCGCCTTTGATTGCCATCGAGGTTTTTCTCGCTCCTTAGTTTCATTTCGCTCACTGAAAGATCAGGTTGACCTTTAGTCGATTCGTCTTCAGCAAACGCGTCGGAAGCGCTGCTAAACGAGGTTTGGCTACGCCTAGTTCTAAACTTCCGCGTGCTTCCCTTGCTTAGCCTGGGAATTTTAGTAGTCGATCCTAGCGAGTCCCTGCGCTGCATAGTTTTTAACAAAATGAAAGTGTTCGTAATTTGATGGCAACCACAAACAAGATTTAGTTAAATCACTTAACGCTGCCTACTCGATTCCGTCAGTATCAAAATGTCTCTTAGATCTCTCACGACCAAACTAGTGACTCAGCTAAAGTTACACACAGGGTCTACCCAGTATTGATATAATGCTAACTCAACCCGGTTGTATAGTATAACAGTATCACTAAGTTTCCACAAGATATAATCGACACACACAACACAATCGATAATCAGATAAGAATATCCTATAGGTGACAGCGACCTTTTGTCAATATCAATTTATCGCCACACAATTTATCCAGTCACTGCTTTGTTAAATTTAAACAATTTTTTTTAAAAAGCAGTTTTGATTCAGAAATAGATAAATAAAACTTAGTCTTAAAGAAAAAGACTTCCCCCAATCGGAACGATCCGAAAGAACGAAGCCCAGGACACAGTCTTCTCAAGTGGGTGTGTGTCTGCCTATTACACCCACCGAGGTCTTCTTTTAGGTGTCCTGCGATTGCCCGAGCTGTCCTACCAAGTAGCTCAAGGCAACCTCTGATCGAAATTTTCTAAAGTCTATGAAAAAGCTCCCCCACACCCGGAACGCTCCAAGTGCACGAGAGCAGGGAACAACTTTTCTTCTCAAGTGAGTGTGTATTTGCCTAATACACTCACCGAGGTCTTCTTTTATTTGTTCCCGGATTGCCCGAACTTTCCTATTAAGTAGCTCAAGGCAACCACACAACCAAAATCACAATAAAAAAAAAAAAATCTTTGTTCGGGCACTTCTGATACACCCAATGTAGAATCCAAAGTTGATCACGAATTTCCGGGTCAGAATGGGTTCTTATGATCCTGATAAGCACGCCTAATATCCTAATATGATCTTAATTAAATGGATATTTTCCGTTTCCCAAATTGCCACAGAAATTTTACTCAAGTCTCTAACAAGGAAGATCGTTAGAAGGTTTAAGACACTCCGGAGGGTTACCTCGGAGGGTACCTTGATCACCCAAGTTACTTCGGAGGGTACCTTAATCACCCAAGTTACTTCGGAGGGTCCCCCTAAATTTACTGAGGAGGGTCAATAAGATGCTTAATATGCTCCGGAGGGTTACTTCGGAGGGTACCTCCAAAATTTTCAAATTTTTTGATCTCGCTTAGAAGGTTCTCCTACTAGCTTCAAAAAGCGTCAAAACAAGGTAAGAGCTCTAAGGGGAGCTGTTATAACTTCTTAGGGTGATCTCGTGGAAATTTTCCACTAAGGAGGGTTGCTAAAGGGTTTAGCTGACTCCGGAGGGTCACTTCGGAGGGTTCCCCCAAAATCAAGAAAAAGGGTTATATCACCGCAGTAAAGCCTCTGAAAGCGGTCTACCTGACTTAAAACTAGGTTGGCTGACACGGTCAACCTTCCCAGTTGAATAAAAAGATGTTTTGATAAAATTTTCTGCCGCTCGGAGGGTTGCCCGTGATTTGGACCCTCCGAACCAACAAATTCTAAAAAATTTTTTCTTTTCCGAAATAATCAACCCAAAAACGGTTGCGATTCGGAAAAGTGGTCAAAAACGTCGACTTATGGTACCAAAATTATCCCGATCGGATCACTAGTCTTTGAGAAATCGCCAAAAACGCGTTCAACAAAATGGCCTTTTTTCACCACCTATATAGGTTCTGAAGGACTTTTTCCGCAATTCCGGTCGAAAGTGCCTAAAAATACTTGAAATGAGCGTAGCAGCCCTGTACGGCACTGGAATAATACAAAAAACCGGACCAAAATTGGTTTAGAAACAAAAATTTGGCCAAAAACTATCAAATTTGGACCCTCCGATTCCTTCCTTTTCCAAACCTTAAGTCGTTAGCTCTATCCACGGAGCTACTCGGAGGGTTGCCCAAAAATTTCTCTAGTAACCGAGCACGTTATGCCAGCACGCTCCTAACGCAAAAAATTTTATTGCTCTAACTCTAAAAACTCAAAAACTCGATCCCCAAAACAGATTGACAAAATACAAAAAATTATCAAAATTTTGATCGAAAAATTTTCGTTTTTCTAACTTCTACTGAGTCTTTGCTCACGCGATTTCTTTAGTGAAGGGGATCGAACTACGTAGCTACTCTCTATATAAAAGCTTTTTGCCTATCGGAAAAGCTCGGATATCCGAAAATTTGGGGGTCTACAGTTTGGTCGAAAATTGGTAATTTTCGACAAAAAATGGGTGTTTCTTGGGTCTAACTAGGAGATAAGTAATATATAATAGGGATAATAATCAATTAATAGTCGTTAATGAATAGTACTATACCCTCCTTTGCACCAAAATATCCGAATTAAGACCCTTAACTCGGAAATTTGTAATCGATGGAGGGTACAATCGGACCGCGCTAATCGTGCCCCCCACCACTTAAGTTTTAATGAAATAGTACCCGAACGATACTAAAATTGTTTCAACGATACCCAACAGTCGTTGCGGATGTTGTCCTTGATGTCCCTGTTGAGTGTGGAACACGCTGATCAGCTTGCCACACTACCCTCCGGCCACCGGCAAAATCACCATTAACGTGCTTAAACACTCAAATTACACTCGAGGGAGGGTATCCAACCCTTCACCAAAACACACAATCTTTCTATCAGAAACGATATAAATCAATCTGAAACAACAACAAATAGGAAGGTCAGATCACATCTCGTCCGGAAATAACATATAAACTGTCACTTTAAGTTTTTTACTGTTTTTGGTCTTTTTTGGATTTTTTACTGTTTTTTGTACTTTTTTGTTTTTAAATAATTATGTTTTTGGCTTTTTCTTGGTTATACACTGTTTTTGTTTGGTTTTACGCTTTCTCTTTAGTTGTTTTTGGTCCCGGGACCTCGGGACAAGCGGCCTCATGACTTCCCACCTAACCCTCCGGCCCCCGGAATTTTCGGTGTTAACTAAGTTAAAAAGCTAAATTGTACTAGACGGAGGGTACGCACCTTCCCCCTAGTACAATAACGGTCATTAAGACCTCTAACTCGGGCATACGCCCGGAGCGGAGGGTTCGTCGCTGAAACGCTTGCTGATCATGATGGTTTCATGCCTTTAACAGGCCCACTCAGGAGCGCCATAAAAACGTCTATGTAACATTCGCCCAAATATCACACAGCGACGGAGCGTAGAAAAAGTACCTATTAACGACTGGCAGGCGTCAGTTACCTTAATTCTACTCGTTTTCACCGTCTCGACCTTGCCAGTTGATTTTCTGGTCTGTCTAGGGCAAAGTAAAAAGTTACCATTTTTAGGCCATCAGTCAAACGACTTTTGATCAGCTTTCGTTTATATGCGAACACAACCACATAGCTGAGTCTCGGATCCTCAGACTACGTGATTGTCATTAAAAACACGGCTCGAACAACCTATTTTTATATGTTTTCGTGTGACAGTTTTATATTAAATCCATTGGAGATGGATTGACCCTTTCATTTTTCTATCTACTCATGTCCTGAAATATCAAATATTATCGGTGTTTAATTAAGATCTAGGACATTACAGCAGCTGTTAAAGTTAGTTTATACAGTCCCTTCACATAGACAGTCTCTGGGGGACCAAGCCTCCGCTCCCGTGATTTTCTTGAGATAACACTCTTATCTCCTATATTTCGTGTCCCGGGAGGGTTCCGTGGTATTTCTCTTCCCCCCACTGAAGCCTCCGTCTCCACAAATATCCGTCGCTAAGGTTCTTATCGTGTGTTATTGCCACGATAAGAGGCTCCGTGTTTTTCTGTCTCTGATACAACTGTTCTTCACAATCTATATCGTGGTTCTGATTTTCGTCTTTTCATTCAAAATGGCCGTCTTTTTTCTATTTCTCAGAAATGTTCTTCTTCCGATCGAAATTTTAAAAATAAAAATTCTAGAACATTCTGACCCTCCGTCGCAACACTTTTTTGTTCATAAGGCCTTTAGTCACTTTTTTTTCTGTCGCGGGAAGGTTGTGCTGTGTCATCTGGCAGAATGGCACACTGGTTTTGACGAGATGGAATGATAAAGGTTTTTGCTATAGTTTCCATATAATTGTAATGAGCAGGTTCCCTTTCCAGATTCCTCTGCAAATATTGATGATTAGGTTCGGCTACTAAAATTTTTCTTGTAAACAGTGAACTATCAACAATTTTCAGACTAACATTTGCATTATCAGACAGCATGTAAAAATTAGGTCTAGCTCGAATTAGTTTAATTTGAACTTTGGTATTTCGTATTAAAAATTTTCACAAGTAGACAAGTCAATGGCTAGCCTGCCATAAAGTGAAAAAGTTATCCCTGCTCCTAAAGCATTTGCTCTATCAGTGAAAGGATACATATAAAATGCTTCCGGATATTCTTCAAAACTATACCGGTGACAAGCAAGTTTTCCTTTAGTACTCACTGCCGACGAGTTGAATTCGTTCGATATTTGTGCTTTATGAGGATATAATCCATTGGCGTTGTAAACCATTGTATTATTAAAATAAACTTCCCAATTGGAGAATAGAGTATGTAGTAGATTGTTTACATAAGTTAGGTAAGTTTGTGATTCCTCATCTGAATCTTTTTCCGATTTTGCTTTAAGTTCAGCTTTTTCTTTTCTATAAGCTTCAAACAATCTTCCTTTGATTAATTGAAGCTTTAAGCTGAGGTGGGTATCAAGCATATCCAAATAAAGACTACGGTTTGTCTCAAAGTCAAACTCAATACTGCTTTCATCTAGAGAAGTACTGGGAATTACTTCTGGTATGTATGATGAAATTATTGTTTCCAAAACTGGGATTTTATCAAAAATCTCCAAAGAAGAATTTTTAAAAGCTCCGTACCGAAAATGACTACTTAGATTTACACTCATTTTATCTTGTCAAAAATGTTTTTGCGAGAGCGAATGGTTTTTGAACTAATTTTTTGAGAAATGGCTCTTCTTGTTCTACGCTTGGATTTCTTTTTTCCACCTCCCAATTGTTTTCGAACTGTTTTTCTTCCAACATCTTTTGCAAATGTTTTGAGTTTTTTTCGTCCATGGACACTTTCTCCAATCTCTGGAGCAGCAATTCCAAATAAATCTCCTCCGATTCTTTTTGCAGCTGGGATTATATATTTTTTAATAAAGGGAATTGCAGTTCTCCCAAGAGTTTGTGCAAGAGCACTAAAACCTCTTCCACGCTGTCTTGCATGTCCACGAAAAATAGAAAAATTAGCTGAATTTTGAGCAACCATTTCGTATGAAGTATAAATCAAAAATGATTATACGAAATCTTGCGAAACAAGAGAACAACTCGTGTAATTCCTACGGACACAAAAGAACTTTTTCACCCGTAGTATCCCTTAGTTCTATTTTTATGCTGTGGAAAGAGTTTTTTTTTAAATTTTAATTGTAGATTTTTGATGGATTGATAATTCATGTTTTGTCCTGTAGATATTATGTCTCCCTTTTTTTTACTTTGGAAATGAAAGGAATACAACGCAGTAAAGGAGTTTTTTTATCGCCTACTATATTATATGCTATAATATCACTATAAATCATTGGGGGATGTATTCTTATAATGTCGTAAGAATACTGAGGATAATGTGGCCCTGTTCCTTTTATTATAACACCTGTCTGATTTTGTTCTAAATCACAACCAAAATTGTGACTCAAATCAGCACTTTGAATTATAAACACTGATTGATCCTCAAGTAAACGAATGGTAATTTGTTGTGTAATCGTATCTAATGATACACAAATTCCGTTATATTCATTTTTTTGTGCGCCTATACGTTTTCGAACTTTGTCATTCATGGCTACAACTATATCAACAACTTTTACTTACATTCCAGGTTCAATATAAATCGGTTGAATCTTTCTTTTTTCCTAAGGACTTTCTCGTCCATCTATGAAAGTGAATTTACCCTCTGTAACGTTTTGGTACAATGAAGGGTACAGTTTTTCTGAAATAACAACCTCCCATTCTCCTTTTAGATGTATTTGTTCCGGTAGAAAATTTGTAGAATAGCTAAGACTATTATTCGGATAACAATTAAAAAATGCATTAGAAACTAGCTCAATAGTAAAAGAATCCATGACAACTGATCGATAGAAACTCAATTTTAAAAAAATGACTTACTACTAATCTGAACATTTTCTCAGCTCTTTTTCATAAAATTTTCCCAGAATTTCTTCATTTTCGAGATCTTTGATGATGTATTTAGGTTTTTTTGTAGATTTTGCCGAAATTTCAAAATTTTCATCTGTAAACTGTGGCTTGTATCCTTTTCGGAATGAAATATCATTTTTCGAAAATCTAACTCTATCACCAATTTTGAGTTTTGGTTTAGTATAATACTTGATTGATTTGTTATACAATATTGATAAAAAATCACTGTTTTTCACATCTCTGGGAGATTTTCTATTTGATCGATGTTTGCGGCAGTTCAATGTAGAAACAAATTGCTGCAATTTGGGGACAAATTTTTCACCATGATCTTCAATGTAACGATATATTACATGTTTTAAAGACTGAATTGCTCTCTCTGCAAATGCAGCTTTTGTTTCACTCATTGTTGAGTAAACTTCAATGTCTTTCTCCTTGCAAAACTTTTTAAAAGTTCCCACATATTCTGTTCCTTTATCAACTCAAAGTTTTTCAGGAGTGTTTTGCGAGAATTATTTTTTCTAAAAGCTTGTAAAGTGTTTTTGTCATACTTTGTTTTCATTGTTTGAATTCTGACAAATCTCCAAAAAGTATCTACCGCAACTAATAAATATTTGACTCCATTGTTTTGACTAGCTAACTTATCTACAAAAGCCAAGTCCATACACCAGATTTCATCGATATATTTAGAAAACGCTTGAAGTCTTCGGAAACACTTGATTGGTGGACCAAATTTTGTATACGATGTCTTGGTTTGTAAAAACTTTTCTACTTTCTTTTCTGATAAACCACTCGCTTTACTCAAGTTTTGAATAGAACCGTACGCAGCTCTGCCCCTAGAATACAATCTGTTTAGTCTAACCTTTTCAGATTTTGAGAGGAATCCAAGTTCCTCTATCTTTTGCTTTGGCATTCTCGTTAATAACAATTTTAGGTGGAAGTTGAGTTGCTTCCAAAAAATTAAAGTAATTGTCTGGAAAATCGGTATTTTAGCGCTTTAGTGCACACACAAAGTCTACAATAGATTTTTTTGTATCTCGATTATCTAAAATAATATTGTCAGACTAGCTGAGTTTAATTCTAGGAGAATTCAAAATTAAATCTATAATGTGGTTATTGTTGCTCGTTTTCAACCTCGCATTTACAGCACTGTGAACAGAATCAAAGTTCTTTGGTACAATCTCCTCTTTTGCTTGCTTTTGTTCCAATTTTTGTTTTCTTGGAAGTGCACTTTGTGATTGATAAACTGAGTTCGGATTTAAAACAAACTATTAGAGCAATACCTAAGTGAATCAACTGTTTTTGGGGTTAAATCAATAAGTAAATGACCATAAGGAACGGAGTTGCATCTTGATACCAATCTTTCAATTGACATCCTAGACCTAGTTGTTGACTTAATGTATTGATTTGTAAAACATCCCTTGGCGACTTGAACAAGACTATGTTTGTATTTTGTAACTCTACATCTCTTCCTAATTTGCTTTGATAAAATCAATTGTGTTTGATGTATTTTGTGTTCAGTCCCCTGTGTCTCCCAGCAGTAGCAATTTTTACAAATTGCTTGGAGTTTGAAAAATTTTCACAAGAATCATCAAATATAAGCAAAAACTTAGTTCCGTCATTGGAAAAATTTTCAATTAAGTCAAAATCTACTCCTTGGATAAATTTAGGGTTTTTTCTTTGCATTTGACTGTAAAAAAGTTCAAATTGTTGATAAAAATAAAAAATTTTGTCAAATGCTGGTTGAAAAGTGCCAATCAAAATAAAGATAAGATTTTCCAGAACTACTTGGTCCAACTAGGCAAATAAAAATTCGTTCTTTGTTAGATATAATTTTATTCATAGCTTTGGAGAAGGTAGAATATATCCGACTGTACTTTATAAGATAGCTACCCAAACTGTTGTTTCTTCACATGTTGTATATAACATAATTCGAACGATTGCACATACAAGCATCAAAACTATAACAAAAAATTGGCACAAAAAAACTAAAAGAGATCTATTACAAGTACGTCCAGACGATTTCCATGATTTTCGTTCATGATTTTCTTCATCAAAAACAAAGTTTCCTAAACATACGGGCTTGTCACATTGATCGACCATCTTAACTCTAAAAAGAAAAAGTTGACACTGAAATTTAATTAAAGTTTGAAAATGGTAGTACATTAAGATTAATATAGCTTACAATTTGTTAAAAAAACCTCGAGTCCATGTTCCGTATGCAAATGCTTTTCGTTCTTCACAGTGAAGAGTTTTGCATGACGGAATGTGTAATTGCTGCACGTCCAATTTTATTCTTCATCTTTGAATATCAAAAATTGATATTTAGGGCAAGCGTAGTCATCCAAATTAAAAATCTTTGTTTTCAAAAACTCAGACAGAATCTTATAACCACTGCTCCAATTGATTCCATGAAGATGCTTTGTACACCAAAGAGATTGGGATGTTGGTTTGAATTTTTTGGGAGGAAGAAAGGATTATCCTACAGCTTTTACATAAAATTACTGATAAAATTTAAAACATGCACATCATGAACATTATTCAAGTTCTTTTGGAAGAATTTAAAAAGAAGAAATGCTGAATAAATTGCGTGAAATCCACACAAATTATCCGTGTTTTGTAGCTTTCGAGGAACCATTCGTCGAAACTTTTTTGTCAAAAAAGGGTAAGTTGATCTCTTTCTTCCCAATGAATCAGCAAAATAGTAGCTTTTATCCAGTCAAGTAATCAAAATCCAGTGTCCTCCTCTATCATTGCTTGGGGCTGAGTTAATAATTGCAAAAGAGTATTTTGTTAGTTGAAAAACTGTATCAGAAGGGTATGATTGCATGTACTTGAAACTGGGCTCTGGAATTCTTTCAATAATTTGCAAAAGTGAAAAATTATCCATCTTTGCAATTGTAGGTTGATTTACAGCTAAAAAAGAAATTGATAGTTTGATAGTATACTTTAGGATGAAAAAAGAAAGAATAATGACTTACACACATTTAGGAAATAAATCAACAAAGTCCCATACACAAGCCTTATGTAGTGGGCAAAGTTTATTGAACACTGTTTTAAAGTCTAGGTTGAAGAAGTGTCTCGGGTTTTCAACTAAACAGCATTCCTTTTCTATTTTTCCTGGATCTGTATGTCTGAAGAAAAACAATATAGTTGGTTCAGAGATAATAACAAAGAAAAGTCCCAAAAAAAGTTACAATTTTTTTATAAGAACCTGAAAACTCAAAAAATTAAATTTTTTTTAGCGACTGTTCCAAATTTGTCAATTTGAATGTTTGAAAGTCTTTCTCCTAAGACTATCACTTCCATTACTTGCTCCAAGGGAAATTGGAAAAACATTTCTAATCTCAAGCCTTCACCATTAAGTTCTGAAAAATGCAAGTGTTCAGCTGCATCCTGTAGTGAAGTCAAGCCGAAAACTAGAATATAGTGATTTTGAAAATCTTCCATATGAAGAGCTGGAAAATCTTCGTTAAATTGCATTGCTTTCATTGTTGTAACATAGGGTAGACAAGGAAAAGTTGTATCTAATGAAATAATTGCTCTTCCGCCCCGAATAATTCTAAGCTCTTTCAAATGAAGTTGTTGATAATGGAAAAGATTTTCAAAAAAAGATCCCGCAACAGCCAAATTTGTATTCATTGCAACAGTTATTTTTCTGATTGGGGCATTATTGAAAACACTTTCCTGAATAAACTGGTTTTGACGAGATAGAATGATAAAGGTTTTTGCTATAGTTTCCATGTAATTGTAATGAGCAGGTTCCCTTTCCAGATTCCTCTGCAAATATTGATGATTAGGTTCGGCTACTAAAATTTTTCTTGTAAACAGTGAACAATCAACAATTTTCAGACTAACATTTGCATTATCAGACAGCATGTAAAAATTAGGTCTAGCTCGAATTAGTCTAATTGGAACTTTGGTATTTCGTATTAAAAATTTTCACAAGTAGACAAGTCAATGGCTAGCCTGCCATAAAGTGAAAAAGTTATCCCTGATCCTAAAGCATTTGTTCTATCAGTGAAAGGATACATACAAAATGCTTCCGGATATTCTTCAAAACTATACCGGTGACAAGCAAGTTTTCCTTTATTACTCACTGCCGACGAGTTGAATTCGTTCGATATTTGTGCTTTATCAGGATATAATCCATTGGCGTTGTAAACCATTGTATTATTAAAATAAACTTCCCAATTGGAGAATAGAGTATGTAGAAGATTGTTTACATAAGTTAGGTAAGTTTGTGATTCCTCATCTAAATCTTTTTCCGATTTTGCTTTATGTTCAGCTTTTTCTTTTCTATAAGCTTCAAACAATCTTCCTTTGAATAATTGAAGCTTTAAGCTGAGGTGGGTATCACGCATATCCAAATAAAGACTACGGTTCGTCTCAAATTCAAACTCAATACTGCTTTCATCTAGAGAGTACTGGGAAATACTTCTGGTAAGTATGATGAACTTATTGTTTCCAAAACTGGGATTTTATCAAAAATCTCCAAAGAAGAATTTTTAAAAGCTCCGTACCGAAAATGACTACTTAGATTTACACTCATTTTATCTTGTCAAAAATGTTTTTGCGAGAGCGAATACTTTTTGAACTAATTTTTTGAGAAATGGCTCTTCTTGTTCTACGCTTGGATTTCTTTTTTCCACCTCCCAATTGTTTTAGAACTGTTTTTCTTCCAACATCTTTTGCAAATGTTTTGAGTCTTTTCGTCCACTGACATTTTCTCCAATCTCTGGAGCAGCTATTCCAAATAAATCTGCTCCGATTTTTTTTGCAGCTGGGACTATATATTTTTTAATAAAGGGAATTGCAGTTCTCCCAAAAGTTTGTGCAAGAGCACCAAAACCTCTTCCACGCTGTCTTGCATGTCCACGAAAAATAGAAAAATTAGCTGAATTTTGAGCAACCATTTCGTATGAAGTATAAATCAAAAATGATTATACAAAATCTTGCGAAACAAAAGAACAACTCGTGTAATTCCTACGGACACAAAAGAATTTTTTCACCCGTAGTATCCCTTAGTTCTATTTTTATGCTGTGGAAAGAGTTTTTCTTAAAAAAATTTTAATTGAAGATTTGTGAAGGATTGATAATTCATGTTTTGTCCTGTAGATATTATGTCTCCCTTTTTTTACTTTGGAAATGAAAGGAATACAACGCAGTAAAGGAGTTTTTGTATCGCCTACTATATTATATTCTATAATGTCACTATAAATCATTAGGGGATGTATTCTTATAATGCCGTAAGAATACTGAGGATAATGTGGCCCTGTTCCTTTTATTATAACACCTGTCTGATTTTGTTCTAAATCACAACCAAAGTTGTGACTCAAATCAGCACTTTGAATTATAAACACTGATTGATCCTCAGGTAAACGAATGGTAATTTTTTGTGTAATCGTATCTACTGATACACAAAGTCCGTTATATTCATATTTTTGTGCGCCTATACGTTTTTGAACTTTGTCATTCATGGCTACAACTATATCAACAACTTTTACTTACAATCCAGGTTCAATATACATCGGTTGAATCTTTCTTTTTTCCTAAGGACTTTCTCGTCCATCTATGAAAGTGAACTTACCCTCTGTAACGTTTTGGTACAATGAAGGGTACAGTTTTTTCTGAAATAACAACCTCCCATTCTCCTTTTAGATGTATTTGTTCCGGTAGAAAATTTGTAGAATAGCAATGACTATTATCCGGATAACAATTAAAAGATGCATTAGAAACTAGCTCAAAAGTAAAAGAATCCATGACAATTGATCGATAGAAACTCAATTTAAAAAATGACTTACCACTAATCTGAACATTTTCTCAGCTCTTTTTCATAAATATTTTCCAGAATTTCTTCATTTTCAATATCTTTGATGATGTATGTAGGTTTTTTTTGTAGATTTTGCCGAAATTTCAAAAAATTCATCTGTAAACTGTGGCTTGTATCCTTTTCGGAATGGAATATCATTTTTCGAAATTCTAACTCTATCACCAATTTTGAGTTTTGTTTTAGTATAATTCTTGATTGATTTGTTATACAATATTGATTAAAAATCACTGTTTTTCACATCTCTGGGAGATTTTCCATTTGATCGATTTTTGCGGCAGTTCAATATAGAAACAAATTGCTGCAATTTGGGGACAAATTTTTCACCATGATCTTCAATGTAGCGATATATTACATATTTTAAAGACTGAATTGCTCTCTCTGCAAGTGCAGCTTTTGTTTCACTCATTGTTGAGTAAACTTCAATGTCTTTCTCCTTGCAAAATTTTTTAAAAGTTCCCCCATATTCTGTTCCTTTATCAACTCAAAGTTTTTCAGGGTGTTTTGCGAGAAGTGTTTTTGTCATACTTTGTTTTCATTGTTTGAACTCTGACAAATCTCCAAAAAGTATCTACCGCAACTAAGAAATATTTGACTCCATTGTTTTGACTAGCTAAGTTATCTACAAAAGCCAAGTGCATACACCAGATTTCATCGATTTATTTAGAAAACGTTTGAAGTCTTCGGAAACACTTGATTGGTGGACCAAATTTTGTATACGATGTCTTGGTTTGTAAAAACTTTTCTACTTTCTTTTTTGATAAACCACTTGCTTTACTCAAGTTTTGAATAGAACCGTACGCAGCTCTGCCCCTAGAATACAATCTGTTTAGTCTAACCTTTTCAGATTTTGAGAGGGATCCAAGTTTCTCTATCTTTTGCTTCGGCATTCTTGTTAATAACAATTTTAGGAGGAAGTTGAGTTGCTTCCAAAATAGTAAAGTAAATGTCTGGAAAATCGGTACTTTTGCGCTTTAGTGCACACACAAAATCTACAATAGATTCTTTTGTACCTCGATTATCTAAAATAATATTGTGAGACTGGCTGAGTTTAATTCTAGGAGAATTCAAAATTAAATCTATAATGTGCTTATTGTTGCTCGTTTTCAACCTCGCATTTACAGCACTGTGAACAGAATCAAAATTCTTTGGTACAATCTCCTCTTTTGCTTGCTTTTGTTCCAATTTTTGTTTTCTTGGAAGTACACTTTGTGATTGATAAACTGAGTACGGATTTAAAACAAACTATTCCATACTATGTCAATCGTTTAATGACAAAAGGGGTGATGATAGATATCAATTGTAACCCTTTAGTTGAACTTAAAAATAATTTTTTTTGTGTAGAGGAGTTGTTTTTTGTGTTAGTTGTGAAATGTCTTTTCGATATTTTACTACGTCTTCTTTCCGAAGATCTAAAAGCTCTCCTCTTAATAGGTTTACTAAACTCTCGCTCAGAAACTGAATGAAATCTTTTGGGCAATTGAGAATGAATGGTTTTCGAAGCCTTAGGGCAAATTTTTGAAATGTTGGGAGAATAGAGACGTTTTGTGTACCCTTCGTCCAAAAACTTTGTCTCTATTCCAGCTGGTAAGTAAAGTTTTGTTGTAACTGACCCACTATTAGAGCAATACCTAAGTGAATCAACTGTTTTTGGGGTTAAATCATTAAGTAATTGACCATACGGAACGGAGTTGCATCTTGATACCAATCTTTCAATTGACATCCTAGACACAAGACTATGTGTGTGTTTTGTAACTCTATATCTCTTCCTAATTTGCTTTGATAAAATAAATTGTGTTTGATGTATTTTGTATTCAGTCCCCTGTGTCTCCCAGCAGTAGCAATTTTTACAAATTGCTTGGAGTTTGAAAGTTTTCACAAGAATCATCAAATATTAGCAAATACTTAGTTCCGTTATTGGAAAAATTTTCAATCAAGTCAAAATCTACTCCTTGGATAAATTTAAGGTTTTTTTTGCATTTGACTATAAAGAGGTTGATAATGTTGTTAAAAAAAAAAAATTTTGTCGAATGCTGGTTGAAAAGTACCAATTTTCAACCAATCAAAAATAAGATGAGATTTTTCAGAACTACTTGGTCCAAATAGGCAAATAAAAATTCGTTCTTTGTTAAATATAATTTTATTCATAGCTTTGGAGAAGGTAGAATATAACCGACTTTACTTGATAAGATAGCTACCCAAACTGTTGTTTCTTCACATGTTGTGGATAACATAATTCGAACGATAGCACATACAAGCATCAAAACTATAACAAAAAAATGGCACAAAAAAAACTAAAAGAGATCTATTACAAGTACGTCCAGACGATTTTCATGATTTTCGTTCATGACTTTCTTCATCAAAAACAAAATTTCCTAAACTTACGGGCTTGTCACATTGATCGACCATCTTAACTCTAAAAAGAAAAAGTTGACACTGAAATTTAATTAAAGTTTGAAAATGGTAGTACATTAAGATTAATATAGTTTACAATTTGTTAAAAAACCTCGAGTCCATATTCCGTATGCAATTGCTTTTCCTTCTGCACAGTGAAGAGTTTTGCATGGCGGAATGGGTAATTGCTACGCCTCTAATCTTATTCTTCATCTTTGAATATCAAAAATTGATATTTAGGGCAAGCGTAGTCAACCAAATTAAAAATCTTTGTTTTCAAAAACTCAGACAGAATCTTATAACCACTGCTCCAATTGATTCCATGAAGATGCTTTGTACACCAAAAAGATTGGGATGTTGGTTTGAATTTTTTGGGAGGAAGAAAGGAATATCCTACAGCGTGTCCATCCTTATAAACTCGTAAATTTTTCACTGTTTTGTTTTCAATACATTCAATATCCAAAACAACCAGACTCATTCTTTTAACTGTTTTCTCTGGAGTTTTTTGGGTAAAATGATTAACAATCAAACGATGCATATACTGATGCAGCAAAAATTTTAACGTGAAAACAGAAAAACAATCCAGTCACGTGACCAAGAAAGCATGAACTGGGGAGACATAACAATTTTCAGGACCTTTTTTTTGTAATAGATTTCACAGATCCAGCAGAATCATGTAGAATTGCATATAGTCTAAAATATTTGACGAGAAATCTGGCTTAATAATCTTCAAAATTCTTAGAATTTCTTTCAATTTATGTACGTTCACTTTCTACAGTGCTTTCGTCAATAATGATGCAAGTTTTTTTGAAAGTCTTTACATAACCTAGTAATGAAGAAAGCCTATCGAGTAATTTATCATATTCTTATCTTTGTAGTTGTAAAGATTGATTATTTTCCATTGATTTCTATTTCTACGATATTTTACAAGTTCTATTTTTTTGGTCTCTCATCTGTATCCTATGTGAGTTTTTTTCTACCATTATGCACAATCCACTCAAAATGAGATGTTTGCAAGTCTACGTTCAAATTCTGCAAATTTGGTAAATTTTGCGATTCTATAATTCTTAGTGAAAATTTTTGGGACTTTTGTTCAAGAACAAAATGAAAAGTCCCAATTTTTTGTGAAGTTTTAAGATTAAATTTCTTGAAAAACCAATATTCATACTGTTCAACACCAAAACTAAATGAAAAATGATTTTGAGGATAAATAATTAATTTACAAGACAAAAAACATAAATAACACTATTTATTGTACATTGCAGTTCTCAACAAACATAGAGTCTCCCAAAGTTTGGGACAGTTCTTTGATTTCGTTCAAAGTGTAATTGACATCTGAAATTTACAGATGACAATGAGAATTTTGACACTGAAATTTAATTAAAGTTTGAAAGTGGTAGTACATTAAGATTAATATAGTTTACAATTTGTTAAAAAAATATCGAGTCCATGTTCCGTATGCAAATGCTTTTCGTTCTGCACAGTGAAGAGTTTTGCATGGCGGAATGGGTAATTGCTACGCCTCCATCTTATTCTTCATCTTTGAATATCAAAAATTGATATTTAGGGCAAGCGTAGTCATCCAAATTATAAATTTTTGTTTTCAAAAACTCAGACAGAATCTTATAACCACTGCTCCAATTGATTCCATGAAGATGCTTTGTACACCAAAAAGATTGGGATGTTGGTTTGAATTTTTTGGGAGGAAGAAAGGAGTATCCCACAGCGTGTCCATCCTTATAAACTCCTAACTTTTTCACTGTATTGTTTTCAATACATTCAATATCCAAAACAACCAGACTCATTCTGTTAACTGTTTTCTCTGGAGTTTTTTGGGTAAAATGATTAACAATCAAACGAATATATACTGATGCAGCAAAAATTTTAACATGAAAACAGAAAAACAATCCAGTCACGTGACCAAGAAAGCATGAACTGGGGAGACATAACAATTCTCAGGAACTTTTTTTGTAGTAGATTTCACAGATCCAGCAGAATCATGTAGAATTGCATATAGTCTAAAAATTTGATGAGAAATCTGGCTTAATAATCTTCAAAATTCTTAGAATTTCTTTCAATTTATGTACGTTCACTTTCTACAGTGCTTTCGTCAATAATGATGCAAGATATTTTGAAAGTCTTTACATAACCTAGTAATGAAGGAAGCCTATCGAGTAATTTATCATATTCTTATCTTTGTAGTTGTAAAGATTGATTATTTTCCATTGATTTCTTTTTCTACGATATTTTACAAATTCTATTTTTTTGGTCTCTTATCTGTATCCTATGTTAGTTTTTTTTCTACCATTATGCAGAATCCACTCAAAATGAGATGTTTGCAAGTCTACGTCCAAATTCTGCAAGTTTGGTAAACTTTGCGATTCTATAATTCTTAGTGAAATTTTTTGGAGCTTTTCTTCTAGAACAAAATGAAAAAGTCCCATTTTATTGTGAAGTTTTAAGATTAAATTTCATGAAAAACCAATATTCATACTGTCCAACACCAAAACTAAATGAAAAATGATTCTGAGGATAAATAATTAATTTACAAGACAAAAAACATAAATAACACTATTTATTGTACATTGCAGTTCTCAACAAACATAGAGTCTCCCAAAGTTTGGGACAGTTCTTTGATTTCGTTCAAAGTGTAGTTGACATCTTCAACTTGTTTCATTGCTTCATTCTCTTTTGCGATGAACAGTTGAATCTGAACATAGGGAGATTTGTTAACATTGTACTTCTTGATCGTGACACAAACTTGTCTTCTATTGTAGGTTGCTATGTCATTCAATTTGGTGCAGTTGGCAAGCTCCTGATCCATAGTTGACTCCATGTCAGAAGTGAGTTTCAATATAGGAACAAGTCCAAGGTTTTCAGCATTGTGAATAACAGTATTTCTAATTACCGAGATTGTTTCTCCTTCTTTTTCACCAAGATAGACTTGCTGTCTTTTTTCGAGTTGTCCCAACTCAATTTTCTTGAATAGTTGAAAGCAGGGTTCAAAGTAAATTTTCCCCTAGTAGAGTTTTTGGGACCAAGCAAATCTCCCAATTCTTGTTTGATTAAAAATCAAAAATAAGAAAGAGCTGAGAGAGGGGAAGCTGACGGAAGATAAGTTGAAGTTACGGTATTTAGAGCTGAGAGAGGAGGTGGTGGACGGTAGTTAAGTTGAAAATAAAATGATTTTTAGATAGGAGTTAGGGCTACCTTCAACTCGAATGTGTGGGTTTAACCAATCAGAGTTGATTTTCCTTAATTGGATTGTAGTCGTTTCCAATCAGATTTCAGCTTCGTTTTATAGGATTCTTGGATAAAAATCGTGTCCAATTCGGAAACAAAGCTCCAATCAAAAAGTTGTTCATTGTTCATTTTTATTCTAGTTGTTGTATCCAATTAGAGAAGTTTTTAAGGACTTAAATCTTCTAGATGAGTAAAAGTATACACAAAAACAATTGCAAAAGAAATGACCGAAAGTTGTTTGCAGTAAAAATAAAAAATTTTGCTGATATAGGTAACAAAAGAAAGAAAATTAATAAAAGTAACATCTCTGCAATTTTTTTCATCAAGTTAATTGAATTTTTGTATTTAATCAATGAGAAATTGCTGATTTTTAAGTAGATAGTCAAGTTTTTTAATTTTTTTATGTACAATCCCCTCTTTTTCTTGCTTTTTTTCCAATTTTTGTTTTCTTGGAAGTGCACTTTATAATTGATAAACTGAGTACGGAATTAAAACAAACTGTTCCATACTATGTCAATCGTTTAATGACAAAAAGGGTGATGATACACATTAATTGTAACCCTTTAGTTGAAATTAAATTAATTCTTCTTTTGTGTAGAGGAGTTCTTTTTTGGGTTAGTTCTGAAATATCTTTTCGATATTTTACTACGTCTTTTATCCGAAGATCTCGAAGCTCTCCTCTTAATAGGTTTACTAAATTCTCGCTCAGATTCTGAATGAAATCTTCTGGACAATTGAGAATGAATGGTTTTCAAAGCCTTGGGGCAAATTTTTGAAATGTTGGGAGAATAGAGATGTTTTGTGTACCCTTCATCCAAAAACCTTGTCTCTATTCCAGCTGGTAAGTAAAGTTTTGTTGTAACTGACCCACTATTAGAGCAATACCTAAGTGAATCGACTGTTTTTGGGATTAAATCAATAAGTAAATGACCATAAGCAACGGAGTTGCATCTTGATACCACTCTTTCAATTGAGATCCTAGACCTAGTTGTTGACTTAATGTATTGAATTGTAAAACATCCCTCGGTGACTTGAACAAGACTATGTGTGTATTTTGTAACTCTATATCTCATCCTAATTTGCTTTGATGAAATAAATTGTGTTTGATATACATTGTATTCAGACCCCTGTGTCTCCCCGCAGTAGCAATTTTTGCAAATTGGTTGGAGTTTGAAATTTCTTCACAAGAATCATCAAATATAAGCAAATACTTAATTCCATTATTGGGGAGATTTTCAATCAAGTCAAAATCTACTCCTTGGATAATTTTAAGGTTTTTTCTTTGCATTTGACTATAACGAGGTTGATAATGTTGACAAAAATAAAAAATTTTGTCCAATGCTGGTTGAAAAGTACCAATTTTCAACCAATCAAAAATAAGATGAAATTTTCCAGATCCACTTGGTCCAACTAGGGAAATAAAAGTTCGTTCTTTGGTAGATATTATTTTATTCATAGCTTTGGAGAAGATAGAATATAACCGACTTTACTTGATAAGATAGCTACCCAAACTGTTGTTTCTTCACATGTTGTGGATAACATAATTCGAACGATAGCACATACAAGCATCAAAACTATAACAAAAAAATGGCACAAAAAAAACTAAAAGAGATCTATTACAAGTACGTCCAGACGATTTTCATGATTTTCGTTCATGACTTTCTTCATCAAAAACAAAATTTCCTAAACTTACGGGCTTGTCACATTGATCGACCATCTTAACTCTAAAAAAAGTTGACAATGAAATTTAATTAAAGTCTGAAACTGGCAACATTAAGATTAGTATAATTTACAAATTGTTTAAAAAAATCGAGTCCATGTTCCGTATGCAAGTGCTTTTCTTTCTGCACAGTGAAGAGTTTTTGCATGACGGAATAAGTAGTTGCTACACCTCCAATCATATTCTTCATCTTTGAATATCAAATCTGATATTTAGGGCAAGCATAGTCATCCAAATTAAAAATCTTTGTTTCCAAAAACTCAGACAGAATCTTACATTTTTCATAACCTTTTACAAAAAATTGCGTTTCTGTGGCTTCTAGGTTTTTCAGTATTTTTCCAAGTTCAGCATATTTTTCATAACCACTGCTCCAATTGATTCCATGAAAATGCTTTGTACACCAAAAAGATTGGGATGTTGGTTTGCATTTTTTGGGAAGAAGAAAGGAATATCCTACAGTTTGTCCAGCCTTTTAAACTCCTTACTCTTTCACTGTATTGTTTTCAATACATTCAATATCCAAAACAACGAATCATTCTGTTAACTGTTTTCTCTGGAGTTTTTTTGGTAAAATGATTAACAATCAAACGATGCATATACCGATGCAGCAAAAATTTTAAAATAAAAACAGAAAAATAATCCAGTCACGTGACCAAGAAAGCATGAACTGGGGGGACATAACAATTTTCAGGACCTTTTTTTGTAGTAGATTTCACAGATCCAGCAGAATCATGTAGAATTGCATGCAGTCTAAAAATTTTGGAGTTTGCAAAAAAGTAATCCATACAGGAATTTCCGTATCCAAATAGTCCTCAAGAAGGAAGTTTTTGATCCATTTCTTTTAAATTTATGTCCGGGTCCAAAAATAAACCGGTACAAAGAAATACATTTTTTCTTTTTGTATTTGATGAGATATCTGGCTTAATAATCTTCAAAATTCTTAGAATTTCTTTCAATTTATGTACGTTCACTTTCTACAGTGCTTTCGTCAATAATGATGCAAGTTTTTTTGAAAGTCTTTACATAACCTAGTAATGAAGAAAGCCTATCGAGTAATTTATCATATTCTTATCTTTGTAGTTGTAAAGATTGGTTATTTTCCATTGATTTCTCTTTTTACGATATTTTACAAGTTCTATTTTTTTGGTCTTTGATCTGTATCCTATGTGAGTTTTTCTTCTACCATTATGCAGAATCCATTCAAAATGGGATATTTGCAAGTCTACGTCCAAACTCTGCCAGTTTGGTAAACTTTGGGATTCTATATTCTTAGTGAAATTTTTTGGGACTTATCTTCAAGAACAAAATGAAAAAATCCCAATTTATTGTGAAGTTTTAGGATTAAATTTCTTGAAAAACCAATATTCATACCGTTCAACACCAATACTAAATGAAAAATGATTTTGAGGATAAATAATTAATTTACAAGACAAAAAACATAAATAACACTATTTATTGTTAAATGCAGTTCTCAACAAACATAGAGTCTCCCAAAGTTTGGGACAGATCTTTGATTTCGTTCAAAATGTAATTGACATCTGAAATTTACAGATGACAATGAAAATTTTGACACTGAAATTTAATTAAAGTTTGAAAATGGTAGTACATTAAGATTAATATAGTTTACAATTTGTTAAAAAACCTCGAGTCCATGTTCCGTATGCAAATGTTTTTCGTTCTGCACAGTGAAGAGTTTTGCATGGCGGAATGGGTAATTGCTACGCCTCCAATCTTATTTTTCATCTTTGAATATCAAAAATTGATTTTTAGGGCAAGCGTAGTCATCCAAATTAAAAATCTTTAGTATAGTTGATATAGGCAACTTGTGTCATTGCTTCATTCTCTTTTGCGGTGAACAGTTGAATCTGAATGTAGGGAGATTTGTTAACATTGTACTTCTTGATCGTGACACAAACTTGTCTTCTATTGTAGGATGCTATGTCATACTCTTTGTTGCAGTTGGCAAGCTCCTGATCCATAGTTGACTCCTTGTAAGAATTGAGTTCCAATACAGGAACGAGTCCTAAGTTTTCAGCATCGTGAATAACAGTATTTCTAATTGCCGAGATTGGTTCTCCTTTTTTTCACCAAGATAGACTTGCTGTCTTTTTTTGAGTTGCCCCAACTCATTTTTCTTGAATAGTTGAAAGCAGGGTTCAAAATAAATTTTCCCCTTGTAAGATTTTTGGGACCAAGCAAACCTCCCAATTTTGTTTGATTTTTTGAGAATTCAATATCGTTGGGACTAGTGTGTTTTCTTGAGTACAATTTTCAATAGGAGAACAAACTGATCAGATAAAGAGAAATGAGAGAAATGATTTTGAGATTAAATGACATTGGAAGTAAATAATATGAGTCATTCACTTAACCATAAAAGGAAATAGAACTATAATTGGAATTTTCGAGTGAAATATCCATATATGAAATTATGTAGGTGTTAGTGTTCCTATGTAAATCCTCAATTCTCAGCAAAAATCATTGTTCCAGATGGCTGCAGCTATGTGTCAAGCTCTTCCCAGCTTTTATTCAGATTTTTGTCAAAAATCGCTATTTATTTCCGTTTCCAGTGATTTGTAGGAAAAATATATAGTAACCAATTATTTTTGTGTCTCTACCCACAATTCTTACTGTTCTTTGGAAAATTGTAAGTTCCACATACTTCTGATTGGTTCATCTTTCGATCAAATTTTACAACGAGTGGGTAATTTTCATTTCACATACCAAATTTTTGGTTGTCTTTACACTCTGTACAATTACAGATTTTATTCGAATGTTATTTCATCAACTGGCGAAGTTTTCAATCAACTTGACTGCGCTGTTAATCACAATTTCAAATGGAAAGGAGCAGAAAAAATGCCAAGTGTTGCAAAGAAAAAACTGTTAAGCAAAAAATTCTAACGTCACTATTTATGTTCTAACCAGAAACGAGCTTCCACACAAACTATTGGTTCAGCGTTTCTAGAAAGAGTTCGTAAAGTACAAAACTCAAAAAATGAACATGATTTGTTAAAAATAATTGACTGTTTTATTGATGGTTATGGATTTGTAAATAGTGATCATGTCAAATTTTCAATAAAAAAAATTTGATAATCCATCTATTTTCTCTCATATGTTTACAAAATTACCAATAAATTCGAAGAAAAAAACTCACCAATGTCAAAAAATTTGCAAAGTTTTTCAAAGTTGCAAAACACGTTTCAATTTTTTTTCTCAAATTGTAAGAAGTGTATCAATTTTTTTGACAAAAAGCGAAAAGTGTTTCAATTTGCTTCACAAGGCGCGAAAAGTGTTTCACTTTTTTTAACAAGATGCGAAAAGTGTTTCAGTTTTTTCTACAAATGTAAAAAGCGTTTCCATTTATTCGACAAAATGCGAAAAGTGTTTTTTTTTCGATGAAATGCAAAAAGTGTTTCAATTTTTTCTACAAAGTGCCGATGAGTTTTTTTGACAAGATGCAAAAACCATTAGGTAGTTTTTAACTTGTGTACATTTTTTCTAGTGTTTTTCCGAATATGTGTGCAAAAAATATTCGTGTTTCTTAACATATGTCCGAGTTCGGAGAACTAAATTAGGTTTTCATTGTTTTTCAATGGTTTACCCTGAACCTCTCGTCTATTCTCATAATTAAAACGAAATTGAAGAAATTAATTAATTACAAAGAACAAAAATAATACCAAACAACAATTTTTTACAAAAACATTTAATCAAAGAGCTGTCGAGCAACAGAAGAGTTCTGGAGGTTCTCTATGAAACGAAGAGCTGGATGAGGTTCCATTGCTGGTGGTTGTTGTGGAGGAGAGTTTTGAGGCGTCATTGTTTCTGAGGAACCCTCAACTTCCTCTATTGTGATGGGGTTTTCGGCTGATCCTGCTTCCTCCCATCGAAATAGGAAGTCGGCGACTGGTTGAGCTACAATTCTTGAGTCAGGAATCTCGGGGTAGTTCATTCCCACATGATCAGAAAATTCCTCCATCATTTGCATTGTTCCATGTTGGTTCTCTGTAATGGGAACTTGCATCATATGCTGTTCGTTGAAATCCTTTCGCATCACTTCCACCATGTGCCGAACTTGGATTGGGATGTCCATTCGTGCCAGAAAAACTCCAGAGACTGTTTCTCGCACTTGATTTTGTACTAGATCAGGCGAAAATTCTACAGAGTACATGAGATTGCTGTTTTGCACTGAGAAGATCATTTTGAGCAATAAACTGAGTTAAAGATTAAAAATAAGAAGGAGCTGAGAGAGGGGAAGCTGACGGAAGATAAGTTGAAATTAGGGTATTTAGAGCTGAGAGAGGAGGTAGTGGACGGTAGTTAAGTTGAAAATAAAATGATTTTTAGATAGAAGTTAGGGGTACCTTCAACTCGAATGTGTGGGTTTAACCAATCAGAATTGATTTTCCTTAATTGGATTGTAGCCGTGTCCAATCAGATTTCAGCTTCGTTTTATAGGATTCTTGGATAAAAATTGTGTCCAATCGGAAACAAAGCTCCATTTTGAATATTGCGGTTTCCAATCGAAAAATTGTTTATTTTTGTTCTAGTTGTTGTATCCAATCAGAGACATTTTTAAGGACTTAAATCTTCTAATGATAAAAATATACTTAAAAACAATTGCAAAAAAAATGACCGAAAGTTGTTAGCAGTAAAAATAAGAAATAAGGCTGTTATAAGTAACAAAAGAAGAATAATTAATAAAAGTAGCATCTCTGCAAGTCTTCTCATCAAGTTAACTGAATTTTTTGTTATACTCGATGAGAAGTTGCTGATTTGTGAGCAGATATTCAAGTTTTTTGATTTTGATGTAGATTTGAGACGATAACTCAAAGTTGACCAATTTTTCGAAGCAAACCTCTGGAAATCTGATTCCAAACCGAGTCAAGCAGGATTTTGAACTTTGAAAATCCTTAAAGAAATGAAGGAATAAAGAACTTTTCTGGGGAGTGTTTACAAATTTGGGTATTGGGTAGGGGATAAAAATTTTTTTTGATGTATTATCGCAAGACTTTTTGATTAATTTCAAATTCTCGAGAATAAACAAAATTTCTTTCCTGGTGAGGTGTAATTCAGCTGTAAGTTTAAAATTTTGATACGCAATTTGTGGATCAAAAGTAAACTCTTTGATTGAGTAAGTTTCTCTGAAGAGACCTTTACTTAGTCGGATAACTTCACTTTGGACAACATAAACCTCCAAAAAAATATAAAAAAATTAAGAGTCAACATATATTTCATCGATAAGAAAAACAATTGGAATTTTTTCTTTTTTCTTGTAAATTAACTCGAGGAAGCTCAAATGTTTTTTGATAGACATTTTTCAAATAATGATTAAGGTTTTTTTAAAAAAAAATGAACAATTTACTTTTAGGAAATGCTGGATTCTGTTTGGTTGATTTCCAACAAACAGTGTTACTAAAAGAATACTCATTTCTGATTGGTTGATTTTCCCCAAGGAGCAGTAAATAAAACTTATTTCATTCCTTTTTTTATTTACGTTAAAAGCAATTGCTCTATACTTTGTATAACTAATTGAAATTGTTTTCAACTATTTTTAACAATCCAAAGTAAGTATAAATAATTGATAAAATTTTTTGGGACATTTTAAACTCCCAATTTTGTAGGTACCATGTACTTTTGTTCAATTTTGCTACAAGCTAAATCTTCGACATTTTTCAAATGCTTTCACTCAACAGGAATGGGAAAGTGAAATGTGAGAACTGTGACAAAGATTACAGGAAGTCCGATGCGGCTCGACATAGGAAAAATTGCGTGCGAGGAGTTATTTCTTGTTCCGAATGTAGGTTTTTCACTTACAATCAACAAGAAACGAACTATCACGTAGTCAAAAAACATGCTCCATCAATTTCCAAGCAATCAACGGTTTGCTCTTCTTGCGAAAAAGAGTTTCCGATTTACTACTCGCTCCAACAACACCGGAGAAATGAACATGGGGCAAAACAACGGAAGCCAAGTGATACGATGGCAGACTTGAACAAGATTGTGGAGGAGGAAGTGGAATATGGAGAGAAATTCAAAGAGGAGTTGAGTGCTAATCAACACTTCCTGGTTGACCCTGTGATGGAGAATGGGAGGCATAAGGTATTTAACTTTCAAATGTCAAAGTCAGATATCAAAATTATCAACGAGAAGCTCAAAGAAGTCTTCAAGCTGGATTCCGCTGCAAAAATCGATATTGCTCTTGGATTTGTTCTCCGTAATGTCAAAACGGTAGAATATCGGTATTATTATGCACACGAAAACAATACTTTGTTCGAAAACTCGCATTTACTTTGTACCAAAGCGGACTTGATTTCAATTTATGGAAAGTTGAAAAGTTTGATATCGTGGAGCAATGCACCCAAGAACGTCAGAACACAAAGTGGAGGTTCAAGTTGATCACAAATGTCACTATTTTTGCTGCACTACTGAAAAACATCCCAATGGGATGTCCAGACTCTATCTTGCCTGAACCTTTACTACGACATAAGCAAGTAAACTGTCTTTTACTGGACAAAGATGAACAACCATACAAAAATCATCTTTGTCTTTTCCGTGCGTTAACAATGTATTTGCATGGTCATAGTAACATCGATGTTCATACATCACAACTATTCACAGATTTTATATCAAAATCTGGATACGATACGAACGTGATAGATGATACAATTTTTCTTTATAACAAGGATCCGCAAAAGCTTATTATCGATTTTGTAAACAAACTCGAAGTTTTGGCTGAGAAAAGTAAGCTCGAAATAAGAACTAAACTTCAAGATGTTGAAAGTGTAGTGAATGAGCGGAAGTCGAAATTTTCCAAGAGTTGAATGAAAGATATCGAAATCATTCAACTGAAAATTTTGAATATGAAGACGATTGTATAGAAGATACAGAGGAAACTGATATGTCAACTCAGTTTTTGAGAATGCAGAAAAATCAGCTGACTGATTTGAAACAAAATCTGGAGAGGTATGTTAACACGTTACCTGTATTTGGGTTTAACAGTGGAAGATATGATCTGAACTTGATCAGGAGGTATCTGATTCCCTACTTAATCATTGATAAAGAAGCTGAACCTATGGTTATCAAAAAGGCTAACGATTTCATATCCTTCAAGTTTGGAGACATACTATTTCTCGACATCATGAAATTTTTTGGGTGGAGCAACATCTCTAGACTCCCTTCTTAAAGCCTGCAAAGCAAGTGAGACAAAAGGGTTTTTTTCCCTTATGAGTGGTTTGACAGTGCGGACAAGCTCGAGAATGAAGAATTACCTCCATACGAAGCCTTTTTCAGTAAACTGAGAAATAACAACCCTCTTGAAAAAGACTTGAAGGATTATCAAAAGCTGAGGTCAAATGGACTTGATGAGCAGCAAGCACTAAAAACACTTCAAATCAAGTCAATACCCGCATCTGGATGAGATAATTACAAATATTTACAGGAGATTTGGCAGAAACATGGAATGACTACAATTAAAGATTTTTTGCAGTGGTACAACAACAAAGATGTTGTTCCAACCCTTGAAGCAATGCAAAAAAGGTTCAGTTTCATCATCAAAAAGAAATTGATATGTAAAAACTTGGATGTATTCTTCCAAATCTGGTAAATATTTGTCTGCACAAATCAACCAATGAAAAATTCTACCATTTTTGCGAAAATGATAGAGATTTGTGCGAGCAAATTAGAGAGGATATGAAAGTTTGAATATCAATTGTGTTTACGCGAAAAGCTGTTGTGGATGAAACCTTTATCAGGGATTTATCAATTGTCTGCAAATCAATTGTTGGACTTGATGCGAGCCAGCTCTATACCTATTCAATGCGTCAAGTCATGCCAACAGGATTGTACACAAGATGGGAGTTTGATTTCGATATCCAAAATTCAAGACAAGACATAACCGAACTCGCAATTTTGAGAACATGGTCATGTCTTACTACCAAGAAACCAGACCAGAATGCAGAATTGTGAGCTTCCACACATCTGGAAAACAAAAGAAAGTTGACTGTTTCAATGTTGATGGATATTGCGATCACTGCAAAACAGTGTTTGAAGCAATGGGATGCTATTATCATTTATTTCCTTGCCAGGAGATTCGTACCTCACTTAGCGATGAAGATATTGCGAAAGGAAACAAAAGGAGAGAGATGTATGACTTGATACGTGAGTATATTTGCGAAAAAGGATACAAAATCGAAGAGATGTGGGAATGTGAGTGGTGGCAAAACTTCAAAACGAAAAAAAATAAAGAATCATATCCGATCCAACTTTCCCTACAAAAGACCTCTCTCTACTGATTCATTATTGGAAAAATTAAGAAATGGATCTCTTTATGGCTATATTCAGTGTGACTTAGTTGTTCCAGGTCAACTGAAAGCTAAATTTTCTAATTTTCCTCCAATTTTTAAAAATAATGAAGTTGGAAGAGATGACATTGGGGAATATATGCAGAAATATGCCATTGAAAATGATCTTCTTAAGCATCCCCAGCGAATGCTAATATCTAGTTTCAAACTAGAAAATGGTTCCATCATTACTCTTCTTTTCAATTTCTACATGGAACTTGACTTTCAGTGTACAAAAGTTTACAGCTTTGTACAGTATCTCCCTCGAAAATGCTTCAACAAGTTTGTTCAGTCGGTTGTTTATCCTAGAAGGGAAGGAGATGAGAACCCTTTATGCGATGTTGTTGCAGAGACTATGAAGCTTTTAGGTAATTCAACCTACGGTTACCAGATAATGGATAGATCGAGACATACGATCACAAAGTATTTCAATGATGAGAAAACACACAAAGCAATTAATGAACCTCTCTTCAAACGATTGAACAACGTTCAGAAAGACTTGTACGAGATTGAGTTACTAAAGTCAACAAATGAGCACAAAGAACCCATAATAGTCGGATTTTTCAATCTGCAGTATGCAAAGCTGAGAATGCTTGAGCTTTACTACAAATTTTTCGACAAGTTTTTGTGATGTAAATAATTTCGAGGAATTAGAAATGGACACGAATTCGCTGTTTTTAGCTCTTGCTGAGGAAAATTTGTATGATTGTATTCGTCCGGAGAAAAAAGGTGACTGGGAAAAATTAAGAGAAAAAGATTGCAGAGATTCATTTAGAGCAGATTCAAAAACAATTTTTTTTCCACGAACATGCTGTAGCGTTCAGAAGAAGCACGATAAACGAAAGCCTGGTCTGTTCAAAGAAGAATTTAGGTGTACGGAGTTGCTATGTTTATGCAGCAAGACTTATTGTTGCTATGACAACGAATCGAAAAGATAGTGGAAGAAGTGGTGGGTCTACAAGGCATAACAGTGTCACAAGACATCGACATAGTAGATGATCACGACCAGGAATGGATCGAGGACCGGTCGAAACCCGAAGTAGAATTCGACGACGAGCAACAAGAGTCATACGAAAAAGATCTCACAAATCTGCGAGTCTTGGAGCGGCTGAACGAAATGACATCAGACCCCAAAGAAACCAGTGTCAAGATTCAAGATGTAGATCGTGAAAGCACGAAATACATCAAAACCGAACGAGATGATCCTTCCTGGGCTGCCCAGGAAGGGCAACTACTCATTCGGCTTCTAACCTCGACTTGATATCCGGTATGCGATCGACGGAGACGACGATGGATATTTTTGCCAGGGGAGTGGGGGTAAGGCTTACCCACACCGAAAACTTGATAATAAAAAATTAAGAATAGCAAGAGAGACAGGAGACTTAGAAGCAGAAACAGGCGAGGAACCTAAGAAATCTGACATAGGGAGGGTAGTTGAGTCTTATTTTAACTTAAAAAAGGAGTATTCAAGTAACATTATATTGACAGATAGTGATTTCATACTCACAAATAGAACATGTGCGATAGGAATCACAGCAGACATGAGTTTTAGGACATCGTTAGCTTCAGATTTTAAAAGAGAATACAAAAACATAAAATTCCTTTGGAAGCAAAGACCAGGAGTAGGGGGCGTAGCAGCCTTGCCTCCGGCGACATCACAGATACCGGGAAAAAACCCATGCTTCTTGGTGACGAGGGCGACGGGGAAGCAGCACGTGGACCCGGAAAACCTAGTCTTGTCCTTGACGAGGTTGAGAGACTTCCTCGTGGAAAGGGATGTGAAGGAGCTTTCGCTTCCAGTGTACGATCCAAACAGAGGACAACTGCATCCTCGGGAACTGTACGCGCTCATACACGTAATCTTCTCTGATACTAAAATACAAGTATACTTACATAAGAAATATTACTTAAATATAGGCTGCGTTAAGGTGATATGTAAGAGGGTGCCAGACTAAAGTATGTGTAGTGTGTGTTATGTGTGTCATGTTATGTTATGTGTAAAGTTATTAAGGTCTTGGGTAAGAAGGGGTTAGTAACCATGAACAACTGAATGATGATCTTAGGAATAGATCCAAAGTTTGGACTGTACAATCTTAGGTCGAATTCCAAAATTTTAGAGACCGATTGATTTTAAATATTTTTAGGATCAAAATCTTTTTATCTGACTGTTTTTAAATGGATTTTAACGAGAAGTTAAATCGAATCGAACCTGAAGAACAGAATGGATATTTTCAACTTGGATGATTTGATGGACCTGGCAGAGGCATATGTAGGACCGATGGTAGATGCGATCTGTCGTCGGCTAATTGATCGAGACTTCGCTCTGGAGGACCCAGAGGTAGTCATGTTGCTGACCGCTCTGATAAACATCTTGGGGCATGACAACCGTGGGGACCACCCCACGGAAGTCCTATTGATGGCAGCATACGGAGAGAGGGGAGTACTAGACCGCCCGAACATGAGAGTGATGAGGTGGACATATCAACAAGGTGAAATGCCTTTGCCCTCCAAGCCCAAGCCTGGGCTGACGAGAATGCATCAGGAGATGAACAGCGAGGCTGCCTCGTCTGGTTCACCACTGAGAGCAGCTGTGCCACCAAAGAGGGCGAAAGTAGAACAAGGGGTTCAAACGAACCGGACCATGCAAGATCTAGATGGAGTGAAAGACGAGCTGAAAAAGACAAGAAGGGAGCTGGATGAGATGACTAAAACCATGCTCAGTACGGAGGAAGACAGGGACATGTGGAAGAGATTGTTTAAAGGCTGCAACAAAAAGCAGAGCGAAGAAATTGAGCACTTGAGGCGGGATTACAAAGAGCGGATGGCGTTGACAACAGCCGTGGAGAAGGTGATACCTGCAAGGAGTGGTCCTCGTGGGCAGTCCCCGATGGAGCTCTTAATGCCTCAAGAAATGAGTCAGACAACGGAAACACGACTCCCGACAACAACAGGTCGAGTGACAATCCCGGACCCTAGTGACACCTTGGGTGACCCAGACGTGAAACAAACGGTGAAGAGGCTGATAGAGACAGCTGGACGACTAGTCGCCAACAAGAAAGCGCCAGGTTCCGGGGTGACTGCACCCTATGGAACAATCGACGATGCGGGTAGAGTACGACTCTCCCGAAGCGTGATGACCAAAGAGGGAGTTAGCGACACAACGCCACCAATGGGGAGCTCTAAGGTCCCAGAGAGAAAAATACGGAAGATGCCAGCGAAGAAAGTGTCTCGAGTAATAGACATACTAAAGAACAATCAGTTCAGATAAAACTTCACGGGAGTCCCGGAGACAGATCCGATAGCTTGCTTCAATCGAGCGACTTGGAACCCGGCAGTGAACCTACAGCAACGACCGCTGGGGACATCACATCTGATACTGGGAGACAGCTTAGTCAGAGTGCTCTCAAATTTGAGGACCTCTTGGGTCACCACGGTGATGGCCTTCTGAGGCGCGACGATAGCCCAGTTTTTTCGGATGGTGATGATCCTGGTTGGAACGAATAACATCTCGAGAAACTCAGATGAGGAGGAAGCAGTATGGGAATCAATGATGGTGTGCTTGTTTACTACTCTCTGGCAGAAGTTCAACTGCGCGGTACTGACCGTTTCCACTGTGCCAATGAATGCAAGGAACTTGTAAGCACCAGGGAGAAGGCACAACGAAGGAGTAGTCATATGGAAAAATATCTTGAGGAATCTCGCAAGTCGGAATGAACATCGAACATGAGTTGAGAGCTATGGATCAGGCCAGGCTGACCACGGACGGCATCCACTTCGATAATATAGAAGGACAGGCTTGGTTGAACAGAGTCTTCCAAGGGCGATTGGATGAGTTGGAAGTAGAACTTTTTGACACAGGGGTGCTAAAGGAGGAGGAAACAAGGAACGAACCGGTGATAACCACCCATGTGCTTCCGAACCTGGAAACACGCTTGGGGACGGTCCCGGCCGTGACGAACTATAGACAGCAGAGCTCTAGCAAACCAGGTCAAAGAACAGACGTTCAAGATCGATTGGGAGAAGCGACGATGAGGAGGACAGTTCATCCTAGGAGAAGACTGGGGCCTGTCAACCCGATGGAGGAGACAACTAGCACGTCTAGATCAGACACGAGATAGGAGACAACAAGTACCAGTCGAGAGGAGAGACGCCCGGATAGAGGCTCTTTGATGGGGTCAAGGTCCATACCATCTCCCTAGCATGTGTACAAGGATGACCTGATGAAGCCGGACCTCCAGGGTGTGAGCTTCGCCGCGGATGCCAGGAGGATGCTGAAGGGAGCGAGGCTATCGGTCAATAGACTGTACTCGATAACAGGCATAGACTGGTTAATAGCCGCTAACATAAACTTCAGCTCCACGACGGCCTTGAGATTTGCTGACCTCTAATAACACAATGGGGCCAGTGAACGCAAGACCATTGCAGGACGTGAGGTTGAATCATGATGAGGGGAATCGAGAAGAGAGACCGGGAAGATTTCTGATAACGGGGGCGGCGATAGGACAACATGTGAAGATGTTGAGGCAGCTGACGACTTCCCCTGGTCATGTGAAAGAAAGAATATACCCGAAACAAGTGAGTCAAGAAGGTGACGTCCAAAGATACGGCGGATTGAAAGCGATAAAGAAAGATGAGACCATCTTTGCCGCGTACGATTATGATAGTAGCGAATTCAGAGTTTGTGTGCACTTCCAAGTCTCTGTTTTGGCCGGACGTCATAATGTTGGCAGCGGTCGATCTGGACCTAATGCAATCAATGGGTGAAGTGGTGGATGCGACGAAGGAGGCGTCCTTCACTAAGGTGACACCGAGAGTTGTGTTCGCGCTGTCTCCGGGGTATGCATGTCTCTCGAATGGATTGAAATTCGTGTATGCGATCGTGACCTTGCTTTCGGAAGGGAAATATGATGTTATCATATCGGCCCCAAACCGCAAGATAGAGATGGAGAACCTGAAACCACTCAGGGCTGAGCTACTTGCGGTGTGGTCAGATATCTCGAACGCGATGAGAAGACTCAAGAACCATGCGCTACACATGCTAGTGTTGGACGAGGTGCTGAGGTTGGAACTGTCCAATTTCAGTCGACAGCTCAAATTCAAACCGGGAATAGGCGACGACCATCGAGTGATCATAGCGTTGTCGAACGACTTATGGTTCCGAGGAATGGAAGCGACAGGAGAAAAAGGGAGAAGGAAAAATTCCCAGGAGACTAGTCCTCGAGTAGCGGCATTGGGTGCAGATGCTTTTGAGCAAGGCCCAGTAATGATCAAGAAGATCCATACCAACTTGTTAAAGGAGGTGAACCTGGCGGAAAATTCTGGAGAAAAGACAGCTGAATTTGTGAACAGAATGTGCCAGATTACCCTGGAAACCTTCTGGACCCAGGAAGTGAAGGGGGAAGAAGGCTTTGAACGGACAGATAGCATGCTGGAAGGGTTGGGAGCCGGATGGGCCGCGTCCTTTTTGGCAAAATCTACCCGAAAGTCTCTCATTACTTGATAAAGGAATTCCTCCAAGCAGTGGTGGAAGTATCAATTGTGGAACTGCTAGCCTTGTTCGTGACGTTTGGAGCAGAAAGTTTCGTGAAGGGACCGGCGGTACTGCTCACCGAAGGAGTCCAGAACCTGCTGTTAGATGGGCTTCTAACATTGATTGCGATTACCCACGGAAATTTGGGAGGACTAATGAAGCTGACACGTTGTCCAGAGCAGATGAGAGAGAATGTGAGGAGGTTCGACATGAAGAAAGCCACGGACTCGTGGAATAAGATAAGAGACCTGAGACACACTCTTATCCAGTATCTCTTGCAACAAAATTGCTTTGGAACGGGAGAGGATGAGACGATCGGAAGGGAAGAAGACGTGAGACGACGAGTTGAGGGCATGCCCCTACTAACCGATCTGAGCTTGGCTTTGAGGACCGATCCCTTAGCGTTGATCAGAGGAGCCACGGAGTTTGTGACAGTAATTTATGGACCAACAGTCACGTTTGCGTTCCCTGATGTTAAGATGGAGGTCGGTGCTGCACCTGAACCTCATAAGAGCAGTGGACGGTAGTCAGAAATGACAGTCGTCAACTTTGACGATCACTTCCGTGATCGTATGGGAGAAGTAGAGAGAGGGCACATCGAGATGTTTCCAAAGCTCTGGAGTCTGAGACCCTATGATAAAACGAATGGTGAAATAACCAGAGTTCCTCGTCTCACTGCAGCATATCACAAGGTGAGAGAAGAGACGAAAGACTGGAATGATTACGAGAAGCTTCCGGAGGAAATCTCTGATATTCCTCTGATAAGAAGAATATTGCTTGGAGCAGTCTCCGTAGTGCAAACTCCTAGGTTGAGTGCATTTGAAACCAATGAAAGGAGAGTAGGGAAATTTGTGGGAACGATGAATCCATACTTTGTGGGGAGGAATGCCGCCGTGCTACAGTATACACGATTTGCCTACACGGATCAAGCGACGAGAAGGCGAATAAGCAACGCCGCGACTCTCAAGCCTGGAGGATTTGATAAGGAATTGGCGGGATTAGGCTTAGCGCCTATGAAGATGAGAGGCAGGACCGAACTGACTGAGGCCTCCTTGATCCTGACTAGTGTGAAACCAGAGTTGACGGTAGGAGGAACGCTGCAGACGAGAACCTTCCTGGCACCCTTTGGTAATCAAAAGGTCCATGGAGAAGAGGAAGATAGATCAGCCGGCATACTGATCATACCGAAATTTCCGGAATGGGCCGATTCTGAAACGCAAGGACCCTCACGCTCGAAAAAAGATACATCAGAAGGAGATGATGGGCAGGGAGGAAGCCGTCGAACGGAGGAACCCATGCAACAAGATACAGATCAAGCTGATGGGGAAGACGACAAGGCATCGACAGGAGGAGTATCCAGCCTGGATTTTAATTTTTTCGGTGATTTTGAGAACAACGCGGATACGTTGAAGGCGACTGAGCCAGCAGATGAAGGCACTTCGACACTGGAACCTCCGTCGGCCTTTACAGAAATGAAACGGAATTTGCCGGAGAGCAGCTCTCCGGGCAATTGAAAAAAGATAACGAACAAAGACTCCTCATGGAATCACCGAGGAGAAGAAGAATAGAATGCTCTGCCAGAGTACCTTTCTTGGGAACGATGCCCGAAGAAGAAAGGGAAGTACATCACCGAGACCATGAAAGTAGGACGGGATGTAGATCGGACAGATGTAGATCCGACCATTGATGCGGGAAGTCCTTGACAAACTTGATGAGTGCGAAGGGAGATTGAGTGAGTTGTTGATTGACTCAGCCACTGATGAAAGTGAAGCGAACTCCCCCATCACGATGACACCGCAGGAGGATAAAGGAGAGGTGGTATATCTGCCAAGAACCAGGAAGGGAACGATGCGATCAAAATTGGTGATTGATAAGATCAACGAGAAGATGAAATTGGGCAGCAAAGTGATACCGATGAGAGTAGGAAAGACGAAGGTGGATTCGGAGATATCGATAAAAGCTGTCATTTCAGCGAAAAGGAAACGAGTTGAGGAAGTCATGGATTTGAGAAAAGGTGATTATCAGTTGCCTGGCACGGACAAAATGTTAACTGATGTAGCAATGGTGCCACCCATTCTCATGGCAGGGATAAAGTCAACAGTTTAGAAATCCAAAAGGAGTGACCGCACTCTGACTGGAGCAACCTTGGAAGTGGAAACACTCCGCCAATGTGGAGAAAGTACCATGAAAGACTTTAAACCGTCACCCATGAACCACGGAAAGGGAAGCGTCGCAGGACAACTAGTACCAGTGGAGTATAACCGACTGACAGTGTGGTCGATAGATGAACCCGCCGGTGGATACATGGAGATATTGGAGTACCGAAACTCGGCTAGAGGATATGTAATGGCTCTGGAAGACAAGAGTGCCATGGAGAGTTATTTGGTGACAATGTTGCAAGGCACCACCCTCAAGCAGAAAGCATACGGGACTTTAGCGTCGTCTGAGATGCAGGCAGAAACGATGGATCAATTGGTGAGCCTTCCACGGAAAGCAGTGGTGTTACGGTACTTTGAAGAAGAGATGAGGACTGTGCCAAGAATACACGCTCTCCTGGCAGTATATTACGTGAGAACCGAATTACAACTTACGTGAGAACCGAATTAGAACCGAAAAGAGAAGTTAAAACTCTCAGAAGTGTTTTATGTGTGTGAAGAAGCTCAAATGAGAAACCAAGCAACCAAGTTGTAATTCACTTACTAGAGACACTTACTATTTATTTAAAAAGGCTTGAGCAAAGAGTATATTTAAATATTCCAGCCTGCATGATTGTTTTCGATTGATCACTTTGTGGTGACATGAAGGACTTGGATAATCTCTTGAAGAGGGAGATTGTTTCATTGTGCTTTCTAACCACAGAGTTACCTAATTTTAAATTTCAGGACAAAAACAAGCAGGATTTTCGAAAGGAAGAAGCATAGTAGGATAATTTTAGCTTGTTGGTTGGCAGGACTGTCTTGCAAACCAACATCTTTTAAAATCTAGGAGAAAAAGTTTTAAATTGGGACATTGACATTGGAAGTCAGAAAATATGTTTTATCTTAAGTCATATCCTCAATGTGCAGATTAGTGAAAAAATTTGGAAGGCTATAGCAATGTAGTATGATGCGATTTATATTCTGCAGTGAGTCGATATGATGCGGATAAAAGTAATGTCGTGCGTTTTGTAAATTCTGTTAGTTGACACTGTACCAATTTTACGAACATTGCGAGACTCAATGGGGACATTGACCGGGCTGTCCAGAGAGTGTGTGATATTCGACCAGCATGGACAAAACTGCAGTCTCGAGTTTCTAGCGAAACTTCCGAATTGACGATTTTAAGAGATTAGAAACGTTCTTGGAACGATTAGTCAAACTAAGAAGGCTGGAATATGCTGGTATTTCAACTTATTAAAACTTCGAAGTATGACGTAATAATTCTAAGAAACGTCAAAAACGGCCATTTTGGAGAAAACCCTGAATAACAACACGACAGCATTAGTTGCGACGACGACAACAACGGAAAAAATTGAAAATCGGAACCAGAAAAAAAACAGAAGTAGCAGAGACCGTTCCAAGTTGCAACTATTGTTTCGCTACAATATTTGCAAGGCAGTTGCGAACAATGAACGGTGAGGGGTGGAAACCAGCCTTCCGGAAGGAAAACAAAGTTCTTATTTCCCCGGATTCAAAATCCGGAGGGGTCTCGGGACTGGAACTCATATTATTTTATACAAACTTTTAGCTTCCCTGTTGTGTCCTGAATTGAATTTAATTAACATCTGAATTCATTTTACAAGGATGAGAAGCTAGGAGTTGGGGGAAAGGGTTGATCCATCTTCGATGGAGATGATGATTTTTATCTACTGACCAAAAACAATAATAATTCAATAAATCGTTGTAGCCCTGATTTTAGGAGTGATCTCGTGGTCTGGGGATACTGAGACCCAGCCATGAGCTCACTACTTCTTCATGTACTTAAGTTAATTTGAGTATTTTGACCGAAGCCGAAAGCAGTAACGTTTTTGTCGACCCGATGTTAGAAAGACCACCAAAAGAACTGGATTTGTTAGAGACGGTTAAAAGCATGTAAAGCTCTGTTTAGACGTTGGCCAGTCGTCTTAGGACCTAGCTTTTTTTTCCGTCGATATGTACTTTCGGGCGAATGTTAGATCACGCGTTTCTTCTGTTACTGCCTGCAATTTCTTTGTCGCCAGCTCTTGTGGATTCTCTTTCCTACGCGCCTCTGCTTCAATCAACAGGCTTGCATTGCTTGCTTTCACGCCAACAAAGCTTCCTCATGCCTAGGATGCTTGATGTCTGCCACTGCATCCCAAAGTTGCGGACAATCCGATTTAAAATGACCCTCCAAGTTACAAAAGAATCACCTCGGGCCGAACTTCGCAATAACTCCTCTCATGAAACCTTCATGATCGACTTCTGACGCATCTTCATCCTCGAGGCTAAAGCCTATTGCCTTCATGCCTTTTTCGTAGATTGGGACTACTGATTTTTACATGATGGTCAGTCGAACTGCAAATTGCACAAGAGCGTCTCTTGTCCATATCGTCCCTTGGTTTGTACCAGTTGTTACCTTGGTTTGCTGGCCCATTGTTAAAATTGCCGTTATTGTTCTTGTAATAACCAGATCTCATTGGAGGTTTTAGTAAGAGATACTCCTTTGATTTGACTCTCCTTTTTTTGGTGTAGGTGCATTGGTTGATAGTGGTGTATAATGTGTCGCCAACATTGTTCGAAGTTCGTCATTCTTTCAACCGTCAATGAATTTTGAGGCTACCGCTAGATTCATTCTGCTCTTTGACTCATCTGGTTGACTTCGTCTTCTAAGCATTTCCAAATCATTTAAAAGCTTGTCTCGTGTTCACGTTGCCTCCGTTTCTCGAAGCGCATCATCGCTTGGTGTCCTTGTACTCCGGAGCCGAAGCGATTTAACAAGATTTCAAAGATTTTCTCAGCTGTGTCTCGCTGGTTTTGCTCACGCAGTTTAGGGCTGTACCTTCCAGGTTGCTGATGGTTGCACTGCGTTCTTGTCTTTCCGTCAATTCTTCCTCTTCAAAATGCAGTTTCATTACTTCTATCCAGATATCAATACATCCGTCAGAATCATCTTTATAGCATCTTGGTTTCTTAAATACCCTTCTGAATTTTTCACTGCGTTCACTGGTTCTAGATAACCTCGTCAGGAAAGTTTTCAAGGACCTGTTCAGAGGTTCCAAGGCCGTGGCCATTGATGTTGCATCTCTTGAATTTCCCGCTTGAGCGTCATTACCCTCTGATAAAGGCTCTGGGATTTCCCTCCCGCTCGAATTGCTGGGATGACTTCTCCTTTGGTTCCCATGACTCCAGTTCGTGGAATCACATCTGCCAGCATCACTCTCGTTAGGTGTCGGTCGTTTGTGTGAGGTTGGTCTATTGCCAGTTGAACTTCCTCTGTAGTTTTGGACCCGTGGTCTATTATCGCCTGTGTTATAACTAGATGAACTCTCCCTACCTCTCGTTGATCTATATGTCCTTCTTTTGTTGGGTTGTTCATTGAAGTTACCTCTCGGCTCCCTACTAGGTTCTCTTGAGGTCGCTTCACCATTCTCGGGTCCACTCCTGTTTCTTAGTAGACCGTCCAGCCTGTCCATGATTGCCTGAGTGCGTCTCTTCATCATCGCGTCTATTCTGGTGTCGAGAGTCCCAAGAGTCTGCTCTTGCTGAACTCTCAACTTCTCCATGTCGTCTTTCAATGGTGTCTCTCTTTGCTCAGCTTCCCTTGTCATTCGTGACATGTTTTTGGCTAAGTATTCGTCCGTCCTTTCCTTCAAGCGTTTTTCACTTCTGCTGACTTCTTGTCTGTTGCGGTTAATCTCCTCCCGCAGGCTTTCTCTCTCAACGTGGAATGCTCTTTCTAATTCACTCATTCTTAAGCACATCTGCTCATTCTGTTCTCCTATGCTGCCGACTATGTTGATCAAGGCTTCTTCGAGTGATGCTCCGTTGTCCACCAATGGCGTAACAAGTAATGGTGTTAGCCTGCCTGTTCCAGGTAGCTTGGTGCTGGTCGAGACTCGAGCCTTTTTATCTGCCTCGACGTTTCCTCATAATTCGCTTCTCGATCCACTGGTTGGTCACTTGTCCTTGCAATTATGTTCTTACCTGATTGCACTTCCCAATTCAACGCGGTCACAAAATCTCCTGACTGGTTCGTTTCATTTGCCGACTTGCTTATTGTCCTGACCACACCAAATTGGTCCGTCGAGCCAGTCTCTCTATTTGTGTATGCAATATTCTCCTGAGTCGAACTATTGAGGCTTATTTCAGATCCGATGTCTTCTTGTTCGTCATCGTCCTCCTCTTCTTCCTGGGTTTCTGCTTCATCGCCTTTTTCCGTTGCCATAGTAAATGGAAAGAAGTTTCCCTAAGTGTTCTTCACTCGTTCCAAAAACGAGGAGGACGTTGCCGGTTTCTCTGTCACCCCATGTATCATAGTGTCATCAGTCGGTGATCTTGTATTCGCCACGTTTTCAGTGGAGATGTCGGACAGTTCCGGCATTTCCTCTCGATCTAGAGTCCCGGTGGAAGTGGCAAAGTCCTGGCCTTGTTCTACCGGGGTAGAGTCACTCGCCACTCTACTGTTCTCATTCCCTTCCGTTACACGTCCTGCCCGATTGTCATCCGAAGCAGGGCCCGGATGGATCTCTACTTCTAGCATAGCTTTTTGTTCATCTGAGGACATTTGACTCCTAGTTTCAACCATTCTGCCTAAAATTTCTTCCCTTTGCTGGCCCGGGTGCGTGCAATCCTTTGCACAAAAGGGTCGTTCATTGATTTTCATTCTTTCTTTGGTATAAATTTCCTAGAGCTATCACTTAGTTTAGGTATCCTTCGACTTGTCTAGACTCATCCTCTATTTCGCTTTTTATTGCTTCTACACTCAATTGGATTACTTAGGTTTCTATTGTCTGACTACTGATAATAATAACACACTATATTAAATTCCAATAGTTCAGTTAAATAGTGACAACGAATCCTTGTAAGTTATCACAGTACAGCGTGTAGACAATTTATTTACAACAATTTGGTTATTGTTTATTCGATATGAAGCTAGCACAAAATGATGATATCAATATATTTAAAAGATAGTGTAGTTAATACCCAGTCAAGGAGAATTATTATAGATTTAAAACCAAAAATGAAGGAAAATGAGCTTTCCCTGTTCAGTGCCGCACTAAACAGACAAAAGTTGAAGGCAGTAAAATTCTCAAGTGGGTGTCTTTTGCACCCACCGAGTACCGTGTTACCTATCTTCCTTCGCATTGCCCGAGCTAGACCTACTAAAATTCTCAAGACAATCTCTTTTCAAAAAAAAATAGTCTGGATTTTAATCCAAACACGTCAATGTCGAACTCTGTTTTTTTTTCGTTAGAATTAGAGTCGCGAATCTCCGGGTTTTGACATTTTCTGTTTTAAGTATGGTTTTTAGGCATTATTTAAAGGAAAGTGCAGTTACTGGTTTCTAGCCTGATTTCTATTTTCTTATAATTTTTTACTATGTATGTCACTTCCTATTACATACGCTTCAGGATCCTTAGAAACACGTGCCTTATACGTGAAAAATAAAAAATTTGATATTTCTATTACCCCTCCGGGTTAACAAAAAAGGACCCTTCCGGATTTCGAGCCCTCCAGATTGGTGCAAATGGGACCCGAATTGGTGGAAATTGGGACCCTTCAGGATTTGGACCCTTCCGGATTGGTACCCTTTCGGATTGGTGAAATTGGGACCCTTCCGGATTGGTGAAATCGGGACCCGTCCGGATTGGTGAAAATGGGACCCTTCCGGATTTGTACCCTTCCGGATTGTTGAATTTGGGACCCCTCGGGATTGGGGAAAATGGGACCCTTCCGGATTGAGACCCCTCCAGTTTTGTAAAATAGCTTTTCCGCGCCGATTAAAACTTGCACCCGAGACCCTTCCGGATTCATTCTCCGATGCTATAATGATATGAAGACTAACTCGGAAGGGTGTAACTCCCGTGCCTAGACCCTTCCGGATTGAGCTTAAGCCTCTTATTTGTCAATTTACCTTATTTGTGAAGGGTCTTAGAAGTGGTCTAGTTTCAACTCAAATACGGTTTTCCGGGTTCCTTAGCTCTCCCTTCTTTTTGTCGAGAACAGCGTATAATTGCCTAATTCAACCGATATTACCTTTTGGTAGGGGTATAATGGCTTTCCAAATTTTTTTTTTTACAAAAGGTGAAGGGTCTACCTTCACAAAATGGTGATTTTGCTAAAAACAACCTCAAAAATGCGTAGTTTATTCAAAGAACAAAACTTCTATGAGCAAGACTGCTTAAATTTTGATCTAAAGGTACCAAAATCAAATGGATGAGTCCAGTAGTTCCAAAGTTATTAAGCTTAACGTCTTTTTTCTAAAGTGCAAGAATTTTGTAACTTATAGATTCCGCCTTTTTTTTTTTCGCAATTCTTGTCTTTTTACGGCCTATAATCTTCTAGTTCAATTTAAAATACCTGGTATAAAACGTTCCGGCACAAAAAAAAATTTTCCAAAAACAATGACATTTGGACCCCGCCGTTTTGATGAATCCACTAAATCAAACACGTTAAGTTCGATTTCAGTGGAACCCGGAAGGCTATTGGCAAACGGGTTTTAAAACCTGTCGATTCACTAGTGTAAAGTGTCCGAGCAACTATTTCTATAAGCCTAACGCAAAAATTTCAAAAAAATTTCTTATTTTTTAACGTTTCGTTTTTTGAAAAAGCACGAAAATTTGGTTTTCGGTACCCGATTAGTTCTAACCACGTCTGGACTAAACTTAACCGGTTCTGGTAGCTATAATAGTGCGAATACGATGTAACTCACTAATTCAGCGTTTTTTTTTTGTTTCAAAAAATATCAATGTCTCAAAAATTCGCGATTTGTGGGGGAACAAAATATCGCTATTTTGACCTTAAAAACTGGTCTTTTTTCTATGTTTCTTATTGAAAAACGTTATAGGAGTATTAATACTGGATATATTTTCACTAAAACTACAAATACTATACCCTCGAGGTTTGTTCAGTATCCGAATTAAGGTGCTTAACTCGGTAATTCGCAACTCGGTGAAGGGTCACTCCAGTGCAGTCACTGTCGTGCCCCCCACAGATTGATATCCTAATTTCTGCATCAAAAGGGATACAAAACTTGTAAACGATACCCAACAGTTGATTGTTGTTGTATTTGAGCCCCTTCTTGTTGCTCCTTGCACTGCTTGCCGGATCTGTCTTCTTCACTAACCCCGAGACCCTTCCGAATTGGGCGCAATTTAACATTAACGTGCCTAAATACTCAAATAACCCTACAAAACAAGCACCAGAAACGGGCCTCAAAATTGATCTTAACAACCCTGACTCATATAAATGCCCGTAAAAACAAAATATCTATCAACAACAAACGGGGGGGGTCAGATCTCATCTTGTCTGGGGGGATGATTTTTACTGATTTTTTTAAACTTTTTTATTGTTTTTGGTTTTTCTTAGGTACTATACTAATTTTTGGTTTCTTGTATATCTTTAAGTGTTTCTGCTCATATACCACTCAGGGAACGACGGGACGGCCAATCCCCCCACCCTTCCTGGTACGTGAATCTTCGGTGTTAACTAGGTTGAAATGCTAGATTCGGGAATCCGGAAGGCTTCCGCGTTCCAAACTACCCTTCCGCCCCGGTGATAAGGGCCTTATTATGAGCATTCGCTCGGCGCGGAGTGCTCGTCAACGGTTCTGCCGGTCATGATGTTAAAAAAATAACACCCAGGAGCGCCATAAAAACATGTATGTAACATTCGCCCGGAAGTAAAAATCGACGGAAAATAGAGCTAAGCTATAAAACCACTGGCTAGCGTCTAAACACAGCTCAACATGCTTTTCACCGTCACTGCCAAAGCCAGTTTTTTTGATGGTTTTCCAAACATCGGGTCGACAAAAACGTTACTGTTTCCGGCTTCGATCAGAACGCTCAAATTAATTTAGTTGCAAGCAAAATAGTGAGCTCATGGCTGGGTCTCAGTATCCCGAGACCACGAGGTCAATTCTAAAAACAGGGCTACTACTACTTATTATATTACTATTGTTTTTGTTTAGTAGTTAAAAATCATAATCTCCATTGAAAATGGATCAACCCTTTCCCTCAACACCTAGCTTCTCATTATCTGAAAATGAATCTGGATGTTAATTATATTCAACTCAGGGCATGACCAAGCAGCTAAAAGTTTGTATAAAACAATTTGAATTCTGATCCCGAGATCCCTCCGGATTCTTGAATCCGGGGAAATAGCACTCCTATTTCTTTCCGGAAGGCTGGACACGCCGTCCCAACAACCTTCCTTTTTCTCGGGTTCTGCGTTGTAACGATTGTAGCGGCACAATCGTTACAACTCGGAATGGTTCCTGACAATCTCCAATTACAATTTGAATCTGTTGTCGTTTTTTCGTTGATGTTTTCACTGAGACTATCGCTGTTCTGATTCCGCCGTTTTAGTGTTTGCCAAATGTAAAGAGGTTACGTGTCGTTTCACGTCCAAATCGAAATTTTGAAAATCAGCATGTCAGTTAAAACTAAACCTTCCCGATTTGTCCAATCGTTCAAATAACGTCGCTAATTCATTAAAACCATCAAGATTCCCGCTTTGATGTTTTATAACCTTTCCGATAAAAATTCGATTGCAAAACTGCATCTGATATTTTTCGAACATGCATATGGTACATTCTGGTCGAATGTCACACAATGGTCCCGATCCAAACTTGTTTCTTGAGTTAAATTTTATTTGTTCTAAACTTAATTACCCATTTATTCTAGAATTTCTTATTGATTTAGTTACTCAATTCTAGAGGCCGTGTCGGTATGTGAGTACCCAATTTGATATTTTAGAGAGTGTTTTATATTTTTATGTTGAGTTAGGGAGAATTTTAGGTTGATCCATCTGAAATTGATCGAAGTCCCACTGTCCAATAAAAAGTATCTGTATACGTAAGGTTCCAGCCCTGTTTTTAACGGCGTTCGCGTGGTTCAGGTATTTTGAGACCTGAATATGGGGGCGTTCTTATTTTCTAGAATGGGGGTCATTTTGGTAGTGGTCTTTAAGCTGTAACGCGGGTTTTAGTCTCATGTCGCAAGTGAACCGAAATGAATCCGACCGTTTGAGGTAGAAAAACACAAGAGATAGAGTCCGTGACTCTTGAGCCAATGGTTTTAGGGCCTATCTTTCTTTAGCCTCGTATGTGACTTAAGTAGACGACTGTTACAAACTCTGGTATACCGTTTATTATAATTTCCCAATTTTATTTTCCCAACCTTTGTAAATTGATGTTTTATTGTCATTTAGATTAGTTTATTGTAAAAGTTCTGACGATGCACTTAGTTGCGAAAACGTTTGAAATTTACTTTTTAGCAAAAATCTCTTCCCAATTTTTACTGCTAGAAACAGATCTTGGCTCAGTTTTTGGGTTGGTAGGCATTGATTCAACGACATCGTCGCCTTTGAATGACTCGGTTATTGCCTTTTGTATGATTGCAGGAACTTTTTCCGTGATTGCATTTATGGCTTCTTTAACAGAGGGAAATGACGCTTTTTTTCTTGAAACAAATCAGGCAACGAAAGAGCAACAACTTAATTTTTGTTATCCTAGGGGAAGATCCACAGGATGACCGGAGCATACATCGTGAAACCAGTCGTCACAGATATCGCATTGAATCCAGTTCTCACCACCCCCTTTCTTGCACTTAAGACAATGATCTTCATCGTTTGCTGTTGCATGTTGCCTGAGCTCTATCTCTCACAGATCCATTCCTTGTTTTCATTGACATTCCACTCTCAAACTATTTAATAAGTTTATCTTAACAATTAGGCTAACTTCGTTTGCTGCTCTGCATTTTGGCCATTCTGGTCGAATGTCACATACTTTACTCTTAGAAAAACAACGTTGATCAATGTTGAATTAGGAGTACTTTGGAGCTATCTCTCCTCATCAGCATCTTACTCTACCATTCCATATCTAGGATTGACTGGATAATGTGATAAAGGAACTCCTGACTGTAACCTCGGTAACTATGATACTTTTGACCTTCTGATTAAATAAAATGCCCATTCAATATGCATCTATTTCACTGAATTATCATATTATCTGGTTACGTTATGTTGCATAGCATCATATCTTTGAATATGATTACTGATGGTTAGTGTTTGACGATTGTCAAGCGACCATAGTGCAGAGCCTAGACGTGTGAATCTCAATCACGAGGTCTGAGATTTGATTCAAGTTTTGTCTTTTCCTACACTTTGTAGAAGAATAAACGGAATCGTGTTTGCAACGCAGTTCAGCTCTTAAACAGTCTTTATGTAGTTATACGTTTACTGTTGCATTGAAAATGAAAACAGTGATGTATTTGTTCTTAGACGAAATGTATTGACTTGTTGTATCTTACTCAAAGGTGCTTATGTGCCTGCGTTTGAGATACCTGGTGCCTATTTAGAATTTTGGGCAATTTCGACAGTTATCTACGAGCACAAAATAAGCCTGGAGAAACCTGATAATTACGAAGCTGGCTTATCACTAACACTTGAAACGAATTTATGCTCAAAGACTAAAAGTTACAACTTCACTTCATCTCTTCTTCCCGGGTTGACCTCCATACACCGAAAATGCTTATCATACAATTCCAAACATCAAGTGTGTGGGAAAATGCTTGTCATACAATTTTCATACAATTTCTACAAATGGTTGAAAACTGGTATAAACTCGTTTCTGTGGCTGTTTGATTCTAATAAAACAGTCTGGTGATAAAAACTGAGGTTTTCGTTTTTTGAAAAAAAGGCTTATCATACAATTCCCATATATGGAAATTGTATGACTGGCATTTTTTTTGATGGCGACACAAAGTAATTTTGAAAATTTGGCCCAAAAACTTTCTTGTTTTTTTTTCAACCGCAAATCGAATTTCGTACGCAAACAAACATTTTTCGAAAATTTTTTTTTGCATGCAAAATTGAATGTTTTGTGTGCATAACGTAGTCCAGGATACGATAAAATTGGCTTTTATTTTCTTTTCACTAATAAATTTTTTTCAAAAACGCGGAAAATTCCTATTTCTTCTGTATGGGGTGTTAATGTAAGCCTTGATCAATGTCTCATAATTTGAAAATTCAAAAATTTAAAATAATCATCATCAAAAAATTCTGCCAAAAAATAAAAAAAAAGTTTGTTACTTTTGTTATATCAATTGTAAAAGACAGCCACATTCAGGTCATTTTCTATGCATTGTCAATGCAAGATCGGCCAACCTTTGGTGTTTTGAGTAACCAAGGTCTTTGACACTTGTGTTCGGTTGCAACTACAACCGAAAATTTTTCAGAAACTAAATTTAGAAAGAAAAAATCAAAATTTTTTGTTTATGGAAAAACACACTATCATACAATTTTCATATATGGAAAAATGCTTATCATAGAGTTTTCATACAATTTTCTGTACGTATGGAATTGTATGAAATTGTATGACAAGAAGTTTCTCATATATGGAAATTATATGATAAGAAGTTTTGGTCAACCCGGGTTATGCTCGGTACCCCTTTTTGTAATATCAAACTGAAAAAGTTGCAATTCCTTTGCTAACAATATACGCTAAACATGAGAGATGAACACGCGCAATTTTTTTTAGTCAAAACCGCTCAAAAAGTATCGAAAATGAAGGTTTCTGCACGTGTTGTCCACAGTTGTACTGTAAAGCAAAAAAAATGGCAAAATAAATTCTTTTCAGTGCCGTGGGAGAACTTAAAGTTTTTAAGAACAAAAGTTTTTCAGACTGAATGTGAAAAATCCTACAACTTTGGTCTCCTTAACATGCAAAACGAAGCTCTGAAATTTTTTTTTTTAAATTTTCTTAACGATTTTTTTTGTTTTTGCAATTTAAATAAAGTTAGCCCTTGGCTGAACAAGTCGCACAAAAATGTTCCGAGAAGAGCAACTCAAAAACAACTTTCACAAATAAAGACAACTTCTTTTAAAAATTAATGTTTTTTCTTTTTTTTAAAATGTGCTAAAAATTTTTAGTAGAAAGTGACTGAAATTGGTGAAAAACTGCGTGAACGAACATTTTTAATTGCTAAAATGATGACCAATTTGCGATAGAATTAAAGTCAACTTCTCAATTTTAAGGTTTTTCAAATGTTCAGACAAGATTTTCTCGGCACCTTTTTTGATTTTTTTAAAGCGTCCATCCGAATCACGATCAAAGAGTTGTTAATACTTGCGCAGTCTTAGGGGTAAATACAAGCTTTCAGTATTCAAAAGTTGCATATGCAATAAATTTTCATCTCTCATCAAAATACCGTAGTCGATCAATAAGTTAAAACGTAAACGAAAAATTTTTTAATTTTTTTTTCTAAAAATTCTGAATCGTTTTCTCGATAGCATCAGATGTTTCACAGGGTCAGCGAAACTGTGGAGTAGGAATAATTATTCAAAGTTCTGGAGGGAATTTAGGTTGGACAGTCATTTGAGAAGCTTCAGCAAAACTCAAAAAAAGGCATTTTAAATTGATTTAGAGAGCTTGAGTTTGAATTGCTCTGCGCCCAGAAAAACGACTTTATAGTTCAGTGCACTTACGATGGGAAGGAATGCAGGAAGGAAGGCAAGGATTTCGTCCAATACGAAGACCCACTTTACGGAAATTGTTTTAGTTTCAACTCAATCAGGTATTTTTTCAAAAAACTCGCTACTTACTTAAAACTTGGAAAAATTAATCATATTATTTTAGATATTGAAAGTCCTGATACAATTAACACTCCGTTTCAAACAAGAAATCTGATTTTAATCATCGCTGCTACCTAATAAAACAGTTGAAAATTTTCAATGTCTTCGTTTTTATCGTGATCGATTCAGTGTTTTTTACAGCGTGCCGGCTTTTCGTTCAACTTTAAAAAATTAAATTGAAGTTGTAATTGAACCAAAATTAAATTTAAGTTTTAAGTGCACCATTAAAGAGAAGCTGGATACTGTCCAAACAGCACAAGAAGTTCAGATCAGTCACGACTATGAAATAAAAAAAACTCGGTTTACTAACACAAGCGTTGAATGTGTTAAAAAAACAAAAAAGTTTTGAAAAACCAGTTACCTCTACGGGAATTATTCCACAATTATCGGACTGGCAAGTTTTCCACTTGGCTGCCCAACAGTTGTGCCAATGACGCTTAAACCACAATAGACGAGCGGCAAAGTACGCTTCAAATGTCAAAAAGATTTTAGTTCCATGTAAAAAAAATGGAATGCTTAAGGTAACCACACTAACTTTGCGTTTAAATAATTGGGAAGTTTCAAACTATATTATGTATACATACAGAAGCGAAGCTGCTCTTCGCAAATTATAGCGAGAAAATGACAAAAAATCAGCTCTATAAATTGAAATTAGAAAAGGTAGAAATAAGCTACAAAGTATTTTAACTTTGGCTATGAGTCGGATTCGAGCCTGCGATCTCAAAATTTGTAGTGTCTCGTCCTTTCCTCTCTCTCAGACTCGAACAAAGATAAGAAAACACTAGCCACAAATAAAGCAGAGAACTGTGAAATTTCCAAAGCTACAGATCGTGATTATGGCAAAAAGCCACCAAAATAGGCAAAAAACTTAGCATCATACTTATACGCTACGATCTCTAGTGTAATTATGCATTTCAAAAAATCTTGAGAAATACAATGAATTGGAAAAGATATACAATGAATTGGAAAAGATATACAATGAATTGGAAAAGTTGTGAAAAAAGAATTTGAACTATTATGTTACTAATCGAAATGAATTTTTTCAGTTCATTTGATGAAAATAAAAAACCTAGAAGGTGTTAATTTATTAGTAACTAAAAGTCAAAGCACATGGTATTCTACTGTTAACGCAACCACAAGCTTCAAAAAAGTTCTAAAACTGGTAATTTCACACTGACAAAAGTGTCAACAAGGTAGCACTTGTATTTGCGACCTCGGTTGGGAAAAAAGTTGCATGCATCATACTTATCACACCACGCTACGCTTGTGTTATTATGATTTTGATTATTAGCACCCGGCCCTATTTCCTCTCCTTTCTTTTTTGGGCCTTCCGTGGGGGAGAGGATATTTCATCCATTTTGAGACTGCGGGTCACACTGACACCCCTCCGACCGTGATTGAAGTGGGATTCGAACCCGCAACCTTCTTGTTAAGCTTGCGCATCTTACCCACTCGGCTACAGCCGCTATTAAAAGATTTGTATTTTCTTGGGTAGCAACAGTGGATTAAAATCAAATTTCTATTAGGAAAGTAGGGTCGTAAAATGAAAACTTGTGGCAGAACACATTTTTTTCAGGAATCAAAAAGACGGCAACTCGACTTATAAACTACGGAGCAGCAGCAAAACAGGCCATCAATTCGGGCTCAAACTGACCTTATTCCTGGATTATGCGGAGTACATTGGACTATTTGCGCCGAATATTGGAGCTCGGGTTCTACTACACGACCCGAGAGTTCAACCGGACATACAAGCTGAGAGTGTTTCAGTAGCAGCTGGCGAAACAACTTTCATCGCTATCAAAACGGAAGTTGTTCTAAGAAAAGGCGGCAAATACGACAACTGTACATACAAGTGGCCACAATCACTGAAGCTCACGAAGGAATTTCAGAAACAATGGCCAACTTACACACAAGAATTTTGTTTGAAAATGTGTCTGCTCAACGTCCTTGCCACCAAATGCGAATGCACAGATAGCTTTGAATATGATTTTAGTACCGATGAAACGATAAACCAAAACTCATTAAACTATTGCCGAAACACGGAGCAAAAGGAAAGCGAATGCCTAAATGGTGTTCACGCTGCTTTCAGAAATCACAGTCTTTCATGCGATTGTCCATCTGCTTGTCTTACCAACGAATACCTCCAAACCCAGTCTAGATCTCCTTGGCCATCGAAAAGTTACGGCCCCTATTTTGCTTCAAAGATGATCAAATCTGACTCAAATCGTGTAGTACATTATATGCAAGACCTGCTCATAAGAAACGACAGTGAAAAAGCAATGCAGGAAAGCTTCAAGGAAAATTTCGTGAGGTTGGAAATCTTTTATGAAGCTCTCAACTTCAGGAAAATATCCGAAACTGCGGCTTACGATTTCTCCTCGCTCATTTCGGATTTCGGTGGCAACATTGGACTTTGGCTTGGCTGGAGTATATTTGTTCTATTCGAGTTGGTCGAATTCATCTTCCATTGTCTGGAAGCTTACATGCACTAAAAGTTTCAAAAAGAGGAATAATGACTAAGCAGCTAACACCGGAATTAGCTTGAAACTCGATGTTTTGGGTCTTTTCTTGTATACGGCCAAAAACTATTCCTATTGTTTTTTTTTTAAATTTGACATTGATGCGGAAATCTGATTGGTTGAATTTAGTATCATCAGCGAAAAAAAGTCTCAGCGTTTTTAATAAAAACAGAAGCCTATCTAATAATTTCATAAATTAGTCCGTATAATAACAATAATAATAAGGGGATTTAGAGACTAAAGTCTCAAGGGTATGTTTCAACCCGATAACAGTCGGAATCTGAGCGAGGGAGAGTTTCGGCAATTTGAGCATCGCCGAATTGCTTCACTAAACTTCATGCTTATTGTGGGTTTATCGTCCCAGTCCTTCTATATGGCTCGCCAGTATATTGTGCTAATCGCTCTGAACTGAAGAATCTTGAGCAAGTGCAGCGGCATGCAACCAAATGGATTTTAAATTTTACACCTCTACCCTATAAGCAAAGATTGGCTCAGCTCGCTCTTCTGCCTATTTGTCTATACATTGAACTTCATGATCTCTTACTCTTTTCTTCAATATTAAATGGAAAATACGATTATGACTGGTCTTCACATGTACGCTTCTCTGCTCCATCGACTACCAGGAGTACTACTACTGTTGCCTTTCATGTCAAGAATTACCGGTATACCAAATGCGAAAATAACTTCTGAAACAGGTGTTCACGATTAGCGAACTTTATTGACCCGATCGTCAACTTCCATCAGCCCGCTGGTCTGAAACAGCGCCTCACTCGACTGTACAAGAACTTCGCGACTGACGTCTATGACACAGACAACTTGTGCACTTGGAAGATGCTCTAACAGAACGGTCCGGTTTTTTTAAATAGCATGCACATAAAATATGATCAAACTGAGAAATTGCTTGCGAGTACTTGTACATTTATTTCTTACAGCCAATAAATAACGTACTTAATAAATAATATTTCGATTTGAAGAAAAAGATTTATAGTTTCGTGAGTATTTTTCTGAAGTTATAATAGATCATCACCATAATTCTGCGTCCAAACACTATGCACAGCGGAGAAGCCTAATGCTATTTGCCAACTTGTTTTTTCGACCATTTAAAATGGGAAGGATTTTTGTATTCGGGTGTTTTAGTTTTTTCTTTTTGTTTGCCACTCAAAATCAGGTACCACAAATAATCATCGGACTGGGTTGAGTTATATATCATATTAAAGCCCTTACAATCGTGATTTGATTTTTCGTCTAATTTCGAGCGAATAAAGCGAGCGAGCAGTCTTATTATAATTGCTTAAAAGCTTACAACAGCTTAATTTAAAACGTAAAAACTAAGTTTTATTTGAGTAAGGTTAGTTTACTTTGAGTATTTTAGCGCCTTTTTGGAATCGACTTTTCAAAAAAACGCAAAACTCGAAAAAAAACACTTTTTTTTGCTTTTTATAAAAAAATTTTGTAAGTAACTTTTCTGAAAAAAAATTGTTTTTCAATTTGCTTATATTACTATGACCGTCGAATAAAACTAATTTCCAGTTTTTGTTCAGCTCCTTTTATCAAACCACGTCGAAAAACAAACGACAAAAATTTGAAGACTGGTCGGAACATTCTGTGCTATCCTTGTTAAGAATTGTCGCTTGTTACAATTGTCGACCTACCAGTTGAATCTTAACTTCCTTTTAAATTACCTCAGTTGTCGTATTGTAGAGATGATGTGTTTCAGCGGAATTGCTTTAGATTTGACGTTAAGAAGAACTTACTGGTAGATATTTTAGAATTGAATTTTTGCTCCGGATTTACATCTGATCAAAATTAGAAATAGGAAGGAGCTCAAAAAACGTTGAAAAATCGATTAAATAAGTGCGATCTTGAGTATGATTTTTCAACAGAAAATGCTTATACATAAAAGATTTAGAACTATTTTGCTCGTTTGATTTGGACTTAAACGAACTTATATTTGAGTGAAGTTAAATTGGGCATACAATTTCAAAAAAATCTTGTTTATCATTTTCATACGCAAAAAAAAAGAAAATTGATTTTGAACAAAACACATTTTTAAAGCTTTTCGACTCAGACAAACTTTAGTTTCACTCCTAAACCGTTAGATTAAATCGTTAACAGAATTCCGAACATTGTACCTAACTTTCGGACAAAAGAATAATTAATTTGTAAAACTCTTCCTTTCGCTTGGAATTGTACTGAACACTAACATAAAAAATTATCAAAAAACTCTTGTCAAACCAAGCTTACAACATCATAAGGGTAAACAGAGGTGAAGCGAAGAGTCGTATACTTTCCACCCAAAAAACAAAAATTTTTAAAACATCACTGGTATGACAATTGCGACACATTTCGTTTAAAAACACCGTTAGAGGCGACACCACCGGTCCATTCTCCAATACTACTGAAATTCCTGAACAGGTATCTCAAATAGTTAGCAGTAAGTATGCCGATGGAAATGACACAAACTAGTCAGCCCGAAAAAAAAACTTTTAAATTTTTGGCTCGGAGAAAATTTCTTTCGATCGAAAAAACCATTAAGGCAAAAGCGAGTATTGTAAAAACATAAATCATAAAAACTATATTCAATTGCTTTGGAAGTAAAATCACAAAAGAGAGGTCAATCTACCCAGCCACCGAAAAAACAAAATACAAGAACAAATACTGATCACAAAATCAGACAAAATTTTTGATTTACTCCCCACAAACGAAAAGGTAAGCGCGATACTGACTAGCACCGATGAGAAACCAAATATAGTTCAACTAAAGGGACGGAAAACTCGACTAAAATCGATAGAAGCCACGAAACCTTCTTGCAGTTGCAAGTGAGCATGAGGCGCGCCTAATCATGGCAAAGGCTAAGGATAAGCGAGGGCAATTATTTACTCCCGGCTATGTCAAGAGAAAAAGCAGCTCAAGAAAAATGACAATTATTTACTCCCAGCTATCCCAAGAGAAGAAGCAGCTAAAGAAAATCAAATTTTGAAAAAAATGTGATCTTTGCTGGATGAAGAGATACCTAGGGAGAAGCTTAAAATTAGAATCCTTGGCCTGTTCAACGACTGAGTGAAAGTAGAAACTGAAGCAATTTCAACCTAGCAGGACTAGGTTTCCTTAATATTCTGCAACTCAACACACAAAGATTGGTGAACATCAAAATGTCGAATGCGACCCTATCCGAACACTTCCACATCATTTTTCTGTGCGTAACCTGGCTCAACTAATAACGTCTGAGCGAAAGCTTACAGAACTCACCATATACAGGTCAGATAGACTACATGAATCTGATAAAAAAAGCTCATTGTGGATCGCTGACTGCTATCAAAAACAGTATGAAATCTCTTGATTTCAAGAACAATATTCCTGACTCGTGTGTAGCGTGCACAGTGAAAATTGATGGTGACGAGCTAGCCGTTTGCGTTTTCTACAAACCACACTATAGTAGCAAATACAGATATAATAAAGAAGATTTGAACCACTATACCGCTTCCAATATGAAGATTTTGAAAAACTACACCGCAAAATATTGTTAACCTATTTCATGAAAAACTATCAAAATAAGAAGTAGAATTTAATACATGTTCCAATAACCTGCTTGGTGTTCTATCCAAACTATCTTGCCACATGCTGAACAAAAAAAAACGAATTAATTCCTCAGATCACCATGCGATATAACTCTTGGTGGAATGTCCACACGAAATGACAATGCCGCTCATAGAGAAATACAGAAGCTTCGGCAATGCAGACTATGACCAACTAAGTAGGATGATGAAATATGCACCTTTTTAGCCCAGCTGTTATACCAACATAGATAAAAATGATTGAACAATTGTATCAGTACTTTGATGATCTCATCGAGGTATGTGTTCCATGAAGAACGAGACATAAATTCTCAGCACTCAGCAAAGTCTGATAGATATCAGCAAAGTCTGATGGAACAAGGAGACAAATCTAATTTTTAAACAGCTCAAAAGTTCAAAAAGTTCTGTAATTTACTCAAAGTACTAATTGAAGATGGAATAAGTAGCAGTAATCAAAATTAAAAAGAAGGCATGTTGAGTGAATTTTTTCATTCTGTTTTCTCATCTAAAGTATCATTTCATATTGAGCACATAACAATAATGAACCCAACACTAACGAATTTCAGCGTCTCGACAGAGACTTTTCATGAGTTAATTGCAACACTAGATCCGAGAAAAGCCAGAGGCTCCCACCAATCTTTTTCCACAAAACTGGTAGGCAAATGGCAGTCACTCTTAACAAAATTTTCAAAAATGGTAAACGCATCAGGAAATTACCAATCAGATGGAAATTGTTGGCGATGTCACCAGTGTTTAAAAAAGGAGGCTATAAAGAAACTAACTACCGACCTATATCACTCCTTAATTTTATTTGTAAAAGTTTTAAAAATTGTATCGTTGATGACTTGTACAAGCACTTAACCTCAAGCCAGCATCGTTTTGTCAAGAAACATTCAGTGATCACCAATAAGACAAGTTTCCTCAAAAAATATCGCAAAACCCTCGACCACAATTTGTCTAGCGAGGTCATAGCTTTTTACACAGACTTCTCGAAGGCGTTTGATAAACTGCCCCATAATGAACTTCTCGAAAAACTTGTCAAATAGGCGTGAGGGGATGCTTACTTGAAACTTTGCATGATTATCTTAGTAGGCGAAGGCAATTTGTTCTACATAACACAAGTTCTAGTCTGCTGGAAGTTAAAAGCGGTGTCACACGGTGATCTCCACTAGGACCACTTGTTTCGTATAATTATAAATGACACGCCGGATGTAAACTTTGCCGACCCAAACTTGTTTGCTGAGGATTTTATGATTCTTCCGTGAACAAAAGCAATATCCGAGTGTAATTAGCCCCCATTGATGCCTGGGTCAGCAACAACAAGATGAGTCTAGCAAAGGATAAACGTTTCAAGATTACCTTCAGGAGAATTGAGACTCAATTATTTTTACAAGGTGTTGCCCTAGAACAATCAGATATCATCAAGGACCTAGGGGAGCTTTTAATCCTTGCTCCTACTGGTTCTTAAATGATGGGTTTTATTGTGTTGCGCTCTCAAGATCTGGCATGTCGAGTCTTGAAAAAATTCAAAAAAGATCTATCCTGTGGATAACTGGGACAGCAGATGCCAGTTACCTCAATCAACTTATAATGCTGAATTTGTTATCACTCCCAAAGTTTCGTCAGCTTTAGGTCAATCTTTTGGTTGCTTAAATGATTACTGAAACTGAGTCTATCAAAATTTTACCGACTGAAAATAAGGGATTGAGAAAAAACTCCCAAGATTTTTAAACGAATAAAACACGAACAGAAAAAGAAACAGGATATTTTACGTTTAGAACAAGCAGATTGAATGAATTTGAGGATTTCATTTGATTGATGAGCTTGAAAAACAGAATTTTGACACAAATGCGAAGCTTTGCAACAAAATTCGGCCACGTCTGAGATTCGAATCTGCTACTAACAAATTAAGAGTAACACCCTTACCACATAGCCACGGAAGCTTAGAGATTAGCCACACACTAGTCACAAATGAAGCAGAGAACAGATGCAATGTAATTTCAAATGCTTCAGTGAAATTTCCAAATAAGTGAACAATTTGATTAGCGAGATGGGATAGAAAGAAAGAAGGTTCCTAACAATTCACTAAGCTCGCGCTAGTGTAAAGACGATGTATAATTACTTCAATGTGAATTTTTCAGAAGCTAAAATCTGCAGCTGGCTAATTGTAGTGATTGCAGCGGCTGCAGAAACTCGAGGAGGAAATTATAGAGAACTCACTTACAGCAACAGCTGCAAAATTTACGGAGCGATAAGAAAGGCAACAAACATTCGATACCGCGCTGCAATGAAACAAATAAGGAATGTCAGTTTTTCAGTCATTTCCCTATACACACTACACTATACATCCAATTTTGCCTTTCGCAAAATTTAGTTTGAAAAAGCATAAATATGCAGAGCCTTTCTCAACACAGGGTGATGTTTGTACCTAGTAGAGCTTTGCACATTGCACCAATGCTCCTAACCACGCTTTGAGTTCTCGGAACAACGCATCAAGTTGCAAGCGTAGCTGTAAGCAAAAAAATTATGAAGCCTCTTTTGAGCTTAGGGATGTCAGGATCTTAGACATTTTAAGCTTATCCTTGCAAACTAGCACTACTTAAAATGAAAACAAAACTATACAATATAAACGAAAATTTTTTTTTCTTTCTAGAGAATTTATTTTTTAAAGTCAATTTCGTCGTAAACTCATAAACATCAATTAATTTTCGTTTTAATCAATTTAACTTTAAATCTTTTATCTATTTCATCTTTAACAAGTTTATCCAAAACAAACTTAATCGAGCACCAAATTCAGAACTCAAATATCTACTGAAACAAAATAAATCTAAAACAAATCAACAGTTTGTAACAGTTCACTTACAAATTGAGTTCATTTAGAAATCAACAGGAGACGATAACTTTTGATCTAAGTGGAACCTGATCTAAACTATATTTTATGATTGGATAAATTAAATGTTTTACCAATGTAAAGTATTTAATATTAACCAATCATGATCCATCTAACTAACAACCCACTTATTTGTAAGTGCTGAAGTTACTTGTAATTTCAGCACCAGAGAGATTTGAATTTAACTTAGAAATTAGTTGGACTCTCCCGAGCACTTCAGCAGCCGCAATAAACCAGTATACCCTAGATCTATTGAGCCTAGCAGAGACTAGTTAAACAACCTGAGACTAGATAGTATAAGAGTAAGATTAGGATCGGTATTAGACTAAGAAGTTGCACGAATCTATCCGGCCGAAAATAAGATAGCGTGACGAGCAGACGGTGTACCCTATCCGAAATTACTCTATGAGTTATACACTTCGGTCATAACTCATCTGGTGCGACCATAAGTCTCGAACAAGACCTTACTAGATTAGAATTAACCAAAATTAGATTAGAAATTAGACAAAAACATTTACAAAATGTTATACGACAATAATTTAATTGAAATGTCTCTCCGACTCAATAGATCAGAGCCAATATTCCGAACCATAATAGAACTACCCGGAATTGGAAGAAGACCTCGAACCAAAGACGACATACGACAAAGTAGAAACTTGCCGTATAGTTATATGATAGTTCGGCAAAAGCCAGAACAAACTTTTATATTTCGAATACTACTTGCAATGAATTTAGATTTCCATTTGCAAACATAAAACCTTGAAGTTAATCTTCAAAATCATTTCAGGCGCTAAACAAAATTAATATTATACAATAACGATTGATAAAAAGATCTAAGATCGTTTTCCTATCTGCAGTATTATACAAAACATGTTTGAAAAATATTTATTGGAAAATAAAAATAAAAATTAGCAGCATGACAATAAATGGTTAGTAATCATAAATCATCTTGTTGTTCCAGCTTCATCACCTAAAACACAACAGCAATCATCAACTCACTAATATCATAAAACACTAATCTTTCCTTTACACAAATTTAAAACTTTATTAAAACTTAAAGTCACTTAATTTTTAAAACCAGATCATCAAGGCTTATCCTTGGATCTTAAATCATTTTCTACTTAATTAAATTTTAAATTTGATCATCAAGGCTTATCCTTGGATCAAACAGAACAACTTTGTTCTCCCCCACCCACTTAATTAGTGTCTAACGACCTCAAACGTCGATTCACTACCCAACCCTTTCTAAAAACCCAGGACTAATAGAAATTTTTAAAACAAAACTAATCATTCAAATTAGGATAAACAGTGAAGAACTTCGGTTATTCATCCTTCACTTGACCCCCCCTCTTACCAGGCCCAAGATAAATCTTAGACTTAGTAAGTTTAAAATAGTATCTAACGAACTACTCGCGTTCTAATTATACCTGAACCTTGTGGATCGATTTACTATTCTCCAACCCTTGAACACAATCACTACCCCTAAGTAAGATTAAGTAAGTTAACACCTTAGCTTATACTAGTCACAAGAAAGTAAAAATCATTCTTCGGAATCGATATACTTTTCTCTCCAACCCTGAACAAATAGACCCAGGTTAAGCTAACCAAAAAATCGTAAGAACTAACAGTTTAAGAAAATAGAAATCATTTAACAACCTTTGCATCCGTCATTCTAAACCTTATGTCATTTAAAAACCTAGGAAATAAACAAACAATCATTTTACACAATTGTGAAATAGATAACAAAAAATACGACCTTGTAATCACACCTCATACACAAACAGTTGGATACATTCGCACAAAACGACAAACACTAAAAAGAAAAATAATAACTAAACAAAGACAAATAACACGAAAAAGATTTTCAAAAAATCTAAACGCATTTTCAGAATCAGAAACCAACAGTTTAGACGAACTTTACAAATTAAAAGAATCAATAGATAAAAATTACCCACAACACGATCAATTATATTTTTCTGACTCAGAAACAACTTCAAATTCATCACAAAGAGGAAAAAGAAGAATAAAAAAGCAGTACAAACACAAACCAGTACATCTATACAATTGGAATCAACCAATTCGACACATTAATAATTACATATTAACAGTCATCGAACGAAAAAATGAGTTCAACACACACCCCAGGTGACGAAACTCCAGATGACGATGAAATCTTTCCTTTTATAGTAGACGCAGATACTGATAGAGGACAACACATATTTTGTCAAAATTTACTCGTAAATTTATTTGAACCCGGAATCAGTCCATGTAAAACAGAGTTCCCCGATGTAAAAATCAAAAGACAAATCATAGATCACTATCTAAAAGATATATGCAACATAACACAACAGTATGGAATCTACTCCATAGAATTCACTTCCCCAAACCATAATAATAGAACATATACTATTCAAACAGACGATCTTGATTTAGAATTTTCAAAAGTTTTTTCAGAATATATAAAAAGCATCCAATACCATAACTCACAAAGAGCAAACTCCATTTTCACTAATGAAGTTTTCGCAATAATATATAGTTATATTTCGATATTAGAAAACGAAATCCCATTAACAAATGTCTCACCGACAGAAACATCTAAACATTTGAAAGTACGACATGAAATTACAATACTCTCTAGTTATTTAAACATCATTAAAGAAAATTTCACGAAAGATGACGTTTCACAACATACCAAACACGATCTACAAAAAATTTTAGCATGGTTCATAATAGATTATTTCACACACAACATTGATTTAATTGCACAAGCAAGAAAAAATTTTAGACCTCAAAATTCGAACGATGATACCGCTATCACAGAACAATCAGATTATGTTTGGGACCCCGAATGGTCTCATCCCGCATTTATAAGCTTTCCACAATCAATCTCAAGTCAAGCAATAGGTACAATATCTTACATAAGAGATTATGTAAGAGTAATACCATTAACAATTGATGCAACACCATTAAACTATAATACATTTTTACCCGATACACAAAATAATAGTTTAAACTCTACAGTCATACACAACGAAAACCTCAATGGAACTAGGAATCTTACTCAACAAGATATCCAGACACCATCACACTTCATAAATGAAGAAATTGTACACACAACAACTACACAACAAAGTATTTCACCAATACGCCCAAATTTAACAACACCAAGAAATACAAATCCTTCACAAACACAGGTAACCTTACAATCAACCGTTAAACCTTCGGTTGCCCCTAAATATTCACAAATGGATTACCAAACATACAGACCCATGACAATACCATCAAAAACACGCAAAACATTCACTAGAAACAACTTTGCAGACCATAATTATAATTATACACATCCATCAAAAACAAATTATCAACCACAAAGGAATTTTAATCAATATACAAAACCTCGAAACTGGGATAACCCAACGGCCCAATATAATTCCAAAAATTTTCAACCAAACCCTCCACAGGATCGCAGTGAAAATTACCCATTTTTTCAACAAAATAAAAATAAAAAACAAACATCTTATCAAATGGATTATTTATCCTCAGATGACGATTTCTTACAACCAGATATATTTGCACCAAATACTCAAGAATATCGTAGACAAGGAATACAGAAAACACGTGCAAATTATAGGAATTTTTCTCCACAACCGATAGATGCACAACATCAACAACCAATTCAACAACAAAATCCAATTAATACACAATCTTTTCAACCAATTCAACAACAAAATCCAATGACTGCACACTCGTATCAAGCATCACAAATGCAAAATGAAATACCACTCCCATATTATCTTCAACAACATGAAATAACAAGAAACCAACTTTCAAATTTTTCTCAAATGCCAAATGCAGCAGAATCATTACAAATGACAATGAATCCATACCTAATGGGTGGATCATCAATAACATCAAACAAACCCTTAATGGTTTTCACAGGAACAGACCCTGAATACTCCGTAGAAGATTACTTAAATGCAGTAACAGCAAATTTGATTTTAAATATAGGACCTGAACCAATTAATACGCCACTACATCAAAACTGGATACATCGACGCACAGCGTTGATACAAACAACCTTAGATGGCGCAGCCCAAAAATGGTTTTCAGTACTACCTCTAGAAATAAAATCAAACTGGAAAAGATTTACACAAGAATTTTCAAAAATGTTTGACTCTGAAAGAAACAAACAACAACAAAGAGTTTTATGTAATGAAATTCGCAGATTACCAAACGAAACCATCAAGCAAATAGCAGTACGAATCGAAACACTAGTTCGAAAAGCATATTCACTAAATACACATGACTATAAAAACACAAAGATGACAGAAATCTTAATGATGACCTTAACACCACAATTACGGAAAATAGCAATAAAAAAGAGAGCATCCCATCCTTCTTCAATTCGAGAACCCGATTTAGATTTTCGAAAACTAGTAGACAAACTAGAACAAGCAGAAATCACGATGAAACTAGAAGAAACGGAAAATCTGAAATTACAATACGTTAACAGAATTGAAACGACTCCCACTAATATTAATAATATACAGGAATCAGAAACAGACCTCGTTGAAAAAATCACTGAAATACTCAATATTTACGAAAAGAACCCGAACTTTAAAGGCAAACCATCTTTCAAAAAATGGTGTAATTATTGCCGACGATACGGACATAGTATTTCCGAATGTAAACAAAAGCAGCAAGATAGTCAAAATAAACCTCAAAAATACAAAGAACCAAATAAATCATTCTATCAATACATGAAAAAAGATCAAAATTTACCGAACAAAACAGTTCACAGCAACAACAGTTCAGGAAAACCACTCCCGAACAATACAAATTATACAAGAAATCAATCCCCATATAACTCAAGTTATAGAGGAAGATCACCAGAACGAAGAAACACGTATAATTCATCACAAAATCACTACAATAGACCAAATAGTAGAAATAACTACTCCAGATCAAATTCAAATACACAACGATTTGTTTCTAGATCTAATTCCCAATCAAGAAATAACTACTATCCAAACAACCAATCACGAAATTCATCATACAATAGGAATAGAAACTACTCCTATAATAGAAATAGAAGTTATTCAAACAATCGAAATCAGAATTACCCGAACAATCGATCAAGGAATAACTCATATAATAGATCGAACTATAACAGACCAAACAATAATTACCAAAACAGATCGCGAAATAATTCACAAAATCGACACCCAAGTTATAATAATCGTTATAGAAATTATTCCCAATCACCACACCGGAATAATAATAACTATAATAACTCTAATAATCGTCATAGAAGCAGTACACCTAAACATCAAAGACAAATCAATCAAGTACAAGCTAATCCAGAAACAACATCAGACCCCCCAGGTATTGATAACACAGTAACTGATACGTTACAACTCAATCAAATAAACTGTACATCATCAGATTCAGAAAGTGATACTGAAAACACTCTTTCTATCAATATGATAAAAGTCGAAAATGACTATGAATCTGTCATATATGAACAACCCTTTCCATCACACATATATGAAAATCAATCAGAATTTCTTCAAAATTATTACACTACACCCATAAATTCCACACCAACGACGCAAGAAACAAATGAGATTAACACTACAGATCAAACCAATAAAAACACCAAAACAAAATGCTTGAATACAAACCACATTTATCAAAATATACAAAAAGAACAACCCAAAGAAAAAATTTGGACAATACCATTTCTCTTAGAAAGCCCAAGAAATAAAGAATTTCAACCACCAGACCTTGAAATAGATTTTTTAATTGATTCAGGAGCAGAATCAAACATAATAAACATTCCCACATGGAATGAAATAAAAACTTTACACCCAAAGCTAACACCTCTTGAAACCTCCAGTAAGTTAGCAACAGCACAAGGATCAACATTGATAAACTACGGAAAAATCCAATTATTTCTCCTCCCTACCAGAACAATGGAGCAAAGTAAAATTCTAAACAAGCCATTTAAACAAATATTCCATATCACTGATATTAAATATAATATCATTGGAATACCATTTATTTCGAAGTATATACCAACAATTAACATCCTAAATAGTAAAATATTAATCAAAGATAAATATACAAAAACAAAAGAAACATCCCTAACATTTTTTCAAAGATTAAACAAACAACCACCATTCTTTTCAAAATTTTATCCAATATATAACCAACAAAGAAAACACCTGAAACCACTATCAGGAAACATCTATAATTTTTCAATCAAACAAGTTCACCAATATGATAAAGAACAAAACAAACAAAAATTTTATATGTCAGATTTTGAATTCAAACCTATTCATAAATTTTTCAAAATCACAATCTCATCAATAAAATATTTGAAAAATTCGAATTCAGATATTATTTCCTTACATGTTTATAACAACACACCTTACCAAGTAACATTACCTTTAGGACTTTTAGGATATTGTGAAACCAACGCTACAATATCACCAATACACGAAAAAGCCTATCGCGTAAATAATATACTCCAATTACTAGATATTTGCCAATCTACAATTCTTAATGAAGAATTATCTATAAATAATATAATAAGTAACGAAAACAGAAATACGGATTATTTCACAAAAACTCCATATTTCAAACCTACATTCAACATCAGTAACTACACAGAGAAACAACAAAAATTTTTAACAATGTTTAATTTCCAACATTCACAAATAACACAAGACGAATTCGAAAAATTAGCCAAACAGCTAATTAAATATTCATCAGTCTATGCAACATCAAAATTCGATGTTGGCAAAATCAGTTCATCACTACATCTCCCATTAAAACCAGACGCAGTTTTCAAAAAACAGAGAGCAAGTAAAGTACCAATTCACTTACATGATAAAGTAAACAGATTACTCGACATTTTAGAACAATACAACATTATATCACCAGTTAATAAAGAAGAACAACCAAAAGGCAACACATTCATCAACCCCGTTATCATTCTAGCTAAAGGAGAATCATTAAAAATCGTTCTCGATGCTAGATACCTCAATTCACTTATAGACGAATCAAAATGTAATTGGCCCATTGAACCAATACAAGTTATTTTAACAAAAATAAACGGCAAATACTTTACAACCGCCGATATGAATAGTGCATACAATCAAATGCCACTAGATGAACAATCACGACGTTTAACACAATTTGTTATCGGAAACCAACAATATGAATTTAACCGCTTATTCTATGGAATATCCATAGGACCAGCAGCATTTTCAGCTTTTATGAGCAAAATTTTTAGACCACTAATACTCAAGAAAAACGCAATCACCTATTTAGACGATGTTTTTATGCAATCACAAACAAAAGACGAAATGTTCAAAGTTTTAGAAAAATATCATCAAATACTTCAGAACGAAAATCTGAAGGCCGCCCCGGATAAATCACACTTCTTTTTGACAAGAGTTAAATTCTTAGGACATAACATAGAAAGAAAAACAATAACTCCACTGAAATCACGCATTGACGCTATTCAAAAACTTCAACCACCAACAAATAAAAAGAAAATCCAAGAATTCCTTGGAATGTTAAACTTTTTAAGTAAATATGTTTATAAAATGCAATTATATCTACGACCATTTTACAACATCCTTAGACAACAAAATAATTTTGAATGGAATACAGAACATCAAGCACGATTCGAAGAAATAAAGAAACTTTTAACCGAACAAATTTCAAATACAATCCCAGACCCTGATCAACCATTTTATGCAATGTGCGATGCTTCGAACTTTGGCATCGGCGCAGCACTATTACAATCACATAATGGTACAAATAAAATGAACCTGATATCAGCAAATTCCCGATTATTCACTCAAGCAGAGCTACGACTCTCAACTCTAATGAGAGAATGTACAGCCATAATATATACACTGACAGAATATGAATTTCTGATACTTGGATCAAAACATCCAACAGTTTTATTCACAGACCACAAACCCATCATTTTTCTTTTCACACAGAAATCTAACCCAAACCACCGAGTTTACAGATTTCAACTAATTCTAATGAAATTTCCAAACTTACATATAGTTTGGACTGCAGGAAAAAATCTTGCATTACCAGACACCTTAAGTCGAAATACACCACCTGAATTACTTACACGAAAAACAACAGTTGAAATACCCAAAAATATAAAATTCTACCTTGCAGAAAACGAAACATCACCCCGATTGGAATGCAAATATGCAGTAAAAACTGATATTGAACAATCACAAATAAATAATTTACAACATTTCCCACTTTATTTAGATTGTCAAAATAATCATTATGAAGTTGACCTACTTGGAACATCAACTTTCAAACCAATCCCATATTCTCAATGGATAAAAAATAACACCCAACAGAAACGAACAAAACAACACCTACCTAAAAAAGACCATTTTCCACTAATTGAAAAAGAAGATTTAACTGATAAAATAAATTTATCAGGACCACAAACAAATGATTCAAAATACACAATAAATCAAGTTTTTGACCTCCATGACCCACTTGATACAATACCCTTATCTAAATTAGAAATCGAAAACATTTTTCTCCCCCCAACAGAAACAATTACAATTTCAACACTGAAACAATATCAAAACCTTGACCCAGTAATTAGACAACTGAAATCATGGCACAAATATAAAACTAAACCTATCAAAGCAGATTCAACCATTCTAGGAAACAAAACACTCCTCCGATACTTTCGCAAATTTAACAACACAACAATTAACGAAAATACAGACCTTTTAGAGTATAACCTGAATGAATCTACAGTTCCATGTCTCCCTATAAGTATGATTCTTATAGCTTTTAATATTCCACATACACAAAATATTAAAGGACACTCTGGATCAGAAAAAACATATTCAAATTTCATACAAAATTTTTACTTCCCAAATGCACCAATCTGGATAAAAGTACTATGCAATGACTGTATAGTATGTCAACTAAATAAACCTTACCCAAATCAAAAACAAATAGCACAAAAACAAGATTTTAAAGGACAAAGTTTATACTTTAATCATCGTATCTCATTTGATACTAAAGGACCAATTTCACCCTCATCAGAAGGAAACTCGTACATTATGGTAATTGTTGACGCATTTACACATTATGTAGCACTTAACCCAGTACCACATTGTAACGCTTATTACGCTTACACAACACTCTATGAACACTGGATAGCAAAATTTGGACTACCAGAAATTTTAGTCACAGACAATGGTACAGAATTCATAAATAATGAAATAATAACACTATGTCATTTATACAACATTAAACACAAACCACGTACATCTCATGCACCTTGGACAAACGGCTTAGTCGAAGGTATGAACCGTTCACTACAAGAATATCTTAGATGTATCATCAACGGAAATGATACAAAATATACCGAATGGTCAGCAGATGTAAAATTATTTCCCTTAGCATATAATTCACAAATCACGACAACTTTAGGAATGTCACCATACGAAATGGTTTTTAACCAAAAGCCACGCAAACCAATAATGTTTACAGCAAATTCTCATAAAAACGCACAAGGTTATTGTCAACCAAATAAAGACTCAATTTGTTATAACCTCCCATTACATACTCACGATGAAGATCATTTTCATCACCCACAAATTCTTAAACTAGCCTCCGGTACACACACCGAATGGATTTTAAATAGAGATAAGAAACACAACGAAATTTACCAAAAAATAACGAAAAAGTTATTACAAAGACAAAACATAAATGACCAAATCAATTCACGTTTTACACCAGCTTCCGATTTAAAAATTGGAACATTTGTTTTAATACCTAATTTTAATACTCAAAAAGGAATTTCTAAAAAATTACAACCCCTCCGAAAAGGACCCTACCAAATAATTGCAAAACCCACTGATGTCACATATAAAATTACCGACTCAGACAAAAAAGAAATCGTTCAACATCGAAACAACCTATTACCTTATTACCCAAAGGAATACGCACTCCGCGAATTAACTCAATTATATTCTTTCACAGGATTAAAAATCATTCAAAATGAACCACATCTGAAAAACACAGAACAAAATGATAACCCCACCGAAAATCAAAACACGAAACCAACCGCCACCAAAAACAATACGCAAAACCATAAAGAACCTCCAAAACCAAGAAAAAATAGAAAAATGACAGAACAAATAATACCCCAAGAAGAAATAGACAAATCAGAACATAGAAAAGCAACAAGACTCCGAAATCAACCACGTAAAAACTACAAAATGTTCATCCCCCAATCTAAAATATTAAAGAAAGTAGAATTTAAAAAGTAATTTTAAGATTTTATACTTCACAATCTTGAAACCTCCGTAACATTTTTCATTTCAATTTTCAAAATAACATGCTCACAAGTACGCAATAATTCTAGTTCAAAATAGACCAATAGGATTCATCCAATCCGTCACTTTCTCTAACTCAAACTAAGATCAATTAGACGAATAATCTAGAACTCCAGGCACATCTCTAACTATAACTTTACAACCTCCAGGTCAAAAATAAGCAAACCACTCCAACTTGACAGCTAAAATAAATATCACCATAATACCGTACCCCTCCCTTATCTAATAACCCAAAGATCAACAATATTTCCCCAACTCAGACCACGAATACCCCCAAAACAAATTTGATAACTTAGCCTAAAGTAACAAAATGAAGATTTTCATTAGCCTAAAGTATAAAAATCTCACCATACCCCGGATCATTTGACAAACAAAAATAAAGAAAAAGACGACCTCCCAGTCACCATGAAAATTGCCCCCAACAATTTTTTACAAAACTCAACCCACTTGTCAAAAAACTAATAAATAATTCGACCACACTAGAAAATCGCCTCAAACAGCAAAAAATATTCGACCAAGAGATCATTTCTTAAATGCTTTTCTCTCAAACAGTTGCTCAAATATTTATAAATTTTAAACATTTTTTTTCAATACTTGAAGCCTTTATAATATTTCTTTTTGATATACTTGAATCTTTTCTAATAATCCTAATCATTTTTTGTAACATTTTTTTAATTTTCTACACTATACTCGAACTATTCCTCCAACTTTCCAAAACCCTTGAATATATCCACAGGTACGATTTTAACAACTTGTCTAAATGATACGAACAATTTTCAGTAGAACTGATATTTTTTTACTGTTTGTAATTTTCATAACATTTTTATCATCCCTCATTTTGACCATATGTAAATGTATAAAGAAAGCAATCATCACATTTGCCCTAGCAACAATCCTTCTAATTCTTTTTTTGGAAGAATATTATAATAAACACAAAATTTCTCACTAAATTAACAATTCAAAAATCCATCAAAAATTGCTACCCAACAGTCACAGAATCAGTCTTCACCGACATCATCCCAAGATAATCCAACACCACCTTCAACTACTCAAAATCCTCAAACATCTACACGAATTTCTTTTCAAGACAATCCATACACTTTTGAAGAACGGCACGCTCGTTTATCTGAACCACTAGAACCAGTTCAACGACAAGCATCCCTAAGTGAACCAACATACAATCTTTACCCAACACTACCACAAGAACTAAGTAGAATACGAAACCTTAGTCAAAACCAAAACACAACAGAAATAAATAGACAAATTATACATCCTCGACGAAATAGAAATTTTCAAACTCCCCGAGTTCATTTTGATATACCTCAATCCCCACCACAAACCACTCCAGAAAACACCACTGGTATCACACCAGAAACTCCTACACTTTTTTCACAACGAAGCACTTCAAGTCTACCCTCAGACTACTTAGGTTCAACACCAACATCTGAACAAATACGTGAAAATCCTTTTAACCCCCCAAACCAAACATCACGATTTCCATATTGGACTACACATTCATTTACACAAGGTGAACCAAATTTAGTCAATGACCCCATAGATATTTCTACGGATACAACAACATCCTCATCACTACCAGAAACATTATCACTACCATCAACATCATCAATAAGCCAATTTTCACCACTACCCTTTAACTTAAATTTTCCAAATAATCTCGACGCCAGATATCGAGAACAATCATCAATAAATATTCCTTTAAGATTAGACTGGAATACATTCACAGCACCTCCACCATTATTTGGACAACATCAAGAAAGTAACCGCCTTCATAACTGGGCACTTAATAGATTACAATATCGCCAAGATATTCATAACGATATCCGTGATCACAATATTCAAATACTCCAACAAAACAGTTTACAATTAAAATTTGAAATCACAGTTAAGTTAAATAACATTACCCAACATCCATACCCATTAAATCCACCTAACATAACAGCTCAATCACTACCACCACCGTTTATTACTACTGAAGTAATATATAAATACGACAGATACACCAAAAACACAATTGGTTACATTACATTTTATAATCCATACTCAGGATTATCATACACATGTATATTCTAAAATTATTAATTTTTCTCCAACTCCCTTTTCTAGTAACCTCAAATCAAAACATAAACCCTTCCCCTCGTACAGGACCACAAGATTTATTAGTAACACATTACGATTGCGAAGAAAATGAACAAAAAACACTACACAAATATGCAATAAATCAAGTATCACAATGTGAAACAGAACCACAAGCTATAGAAACCACAGATATAATAGCAACACTCTATTCCAAAGCCCGAGCAACAACAGTTACAGGTTATAAATTCACAGCGACATTTTCCGAAAAGAAAGTACATTGTTCACAAGTCTCGAACGGAAACAAAAACCGACTTGACCATGAATCATTCTATCAAAGTAATATAGAACGTCTTTTACATCTCAATCCCGACGATTGTAAAAATGAATTACTTAGACTAAACATCACACAAAATAAAAACTCCCAAAGAAAATTAGTTAATTTTCAAGTTTTTTCAGACTCTGTACATCAATCACAACTTGAAAGACACCAAGGACATATAAAACTAGACGAAAAATACCCGTATAACGGCGCACACGGACGATTAACCTATGACCTACATGATAAACATTGGATACCACACATTGGTATAAATAACCCATCAAACTGCAAAGCAGACACGAAAGATAAAGGATACCAAGAAATAATGTTTTTCGATTGGAAAATACAACTCGAAAAAATACAACTCACACGAGATTTATCTGATAATACAATGATCTATCAAGGAATCCGACTACCTTGTAAAAATGATCAAGGATATTGCGACCCTACAACGAGAACACAAGCAACAATTGTTTGGTTCCCCGAAGATACATGTACAACATTTCAAGTAGCAAAAATACACGCTCGTATGATAAAATTTCACGAAAAATATTTTATACAATCAATTCCATATGAACAAGTCCATCCATCACGCAAACTAAGTTCCGATTTTAGAAACATAGACAATATAGAAAATAAATTGACACGATTTCAAATATATCAAGAAACAGAACTTGCATGTAAATACAGGAATCCACTTCACAGAACACAATACTCTGAAATATTAGTTGAATACGAAAAAGGATTCGACATGACCACTGGAAAAGTAAAAATCGACCCATATGCCACAGGTCATCCTCTAAACGAAGGAACATCCTATATACCAGTTAATTTTGAAAAAAGTAACGGACAACCTGGTGGACATCTAAAACCTTATGACACCAGAAGCACACGCTTACAAGAATTATCACTAATGAATACTACATATTTCGGTAATATCCACTATGATATTCATTTGGATATGAAACTAGACTATACAATTAGCCGCATTTTTCAAGAAATGTCACTCTCCGAATTAGAAACACTACACCAACTATGCGAATTAGAACGAACACAAATATTACAATCACTTGCACTAGCAGTATTAAAAATACCCTACGCAGGATACTTATTATCAGGAAATAGATCAAATTTTTTAGACTATGAAGGAAACATCTTATGGTTTTATACTTGTACCAAAAAAGTATCACCACTATACGTTTTTGAAGATAAACGATGTTATAAAAGAATCCCTATCTTTTATAAGAATAAAGTACATTTCGTGGATACACTTTCACGAAGAACCTATTTCTGGGATACCGCAGTCCCATGTGGATCAGAAAACAGCCACAATGTAGTACAACTAAACCCTGATGAAAATAAATATTATCTTCTCACTCCATATCCCACATTAATGCAATCACTCAAAAAATTTTCACCAGAAAGCATTCGCGCTATCGCTCGAAATCCAAATATAGACTTACAATCAATAGGAATATACTCAAAATCAGATATTCAACATCACATTAGAACACAACAATTCCAAGAATTATTAACACAAATGGACACAATACAAAGACAATCAATTGACCAAAACTTACGCAAACTTGCAGAAACCGCAGGTTTTGCCGATATCTACACACAAGACTATAGCGGATATTTTAAAGACATTAAAGATTATATATATCTAAACGGCGAAAAATACCGTCCCCAAGATATATCACCAATTAACATTTTTAGCTTTGTTACACTCAAAAATGAGATCCTAGATTTTCTAGGATGGCCCTACTACATCTTAGAAAAATTGACTATTTTATACGCAATGTTTAACTTTATTGGATTTCTTTTCTCACTCTTAAAAGGAATCTACAATACATGTGCTATACACACACAAGTAAACAGACAAGCAAGCGTAGCACGCATACTCTTTGCAGGATTTTTTGGAATTTTTTCCACATCTATAAACAAAATTCTTTTAGACGCACAAATAAAAGAATATAACACAAAAATAACAACACGACAAAATACATACGACGAAGAACATAACAATGTCGACACACAGCCAACGGCACCACAACTACCACCCCTACCAAATAATCATCCACTATCCCTAGTCCCACGAAATTTTCGAAATTTAGCAATCACACATAATCCAAATTTTCGACTCAATACATCACAAAGTCCCGTCCAACATATAATGACACACCAGTCACAAGATGATAATACTTATGAACAAATTATTGAACAACCCCATACCACCGCTTTTCAGTCTCAAAATAATAATTTTTTTAGCCCACGATGAGCCGCCAACTTGGATCACTACACCGATCAAATTCCCATCCAACCAATCTTACCTCTTCAATCCCAATCATACCACTTTTTGCTTTTCCGCCACCCGATTTTCCATCTAGCAATGTAACATCAGGCATGAATTCCGACACTAACTCACATATTTCAGTTTTATACTCCATCTCGCAGCTAAATAACCCGAATATTGAAACCCCCGATGAATTTGCCGACTCAGAACCATCCCCATCCAATAATTTCCATAACCCTTCTAATTTTTCTCAACCTCCTTTTCAACCCATATTGTCAAATAACCCTGACCCAATCACTCCGACACCCTCTTATGCTTCCCAAGTTACCCCAACCTACTCCTCATACCAATCTGACCAATCATCTCATTCTCCAGACACCCCCCGAATCTCCCCAGAGCTAGATAATTTTATTACCCTCCAACAGCAACCCTACCACCTTAACACCCCGACCATAAACCAAATCTCCTCCACTCCAAATTCATCAAATCCCCCTACACCCTCTTCAAATTATACTGACTCATTAACACCATCATCCACATCCACTATATCTTCCCTAAACACTAATAGAGCTTACCGCACTTTTAAAAGAAAATTCCCCAACCATCCTTTCCCAGCAAAACCAGGAACAGCCCGTGAATACATCAACCACCCCCAGCATACTAACACTAAAGAATTTTTAGCTATCACCTTACCCTCGTTTCCACAATACACTTTAAACACCCCTCACGACGCTAACGAAACACGCAACTTTGTAGATGAATACGTTTTAATGCCCACTCTCTCTTGGACCTCATACTATCATTTCACTAACCCTCTTTGCTTACCTTTATCCAGTACTTCCATCGATATAGAACGAAACAAGGACATGCTATATCAACTCACTACACCACTAACCGCTAGACAGTTTACTTACGTTGGATATAAAAAATCACTAAAAATACACACTGCACCTAGAGCTAATGAATATACACTAGAATACTACGATCACAACATCATTAGAGCTAACCAAGATCAATTCTTAGACGACGATCGCTTCGCTAATCCACAAATCACCGAGAAATTTTTCATCAAGACACCATATATATTTACACTAAACATCTTCGACCGCAAGTTTGATCACATTATTTCAGAAGCACTAACAGACACACAAGCATACGAAAGTTTTAAAGAACGCTTCCAAATATTTTCACTAACCTTTCATTTCCTTGCACCACACGAAAGAGATTTACACTGCTCACACGATATTATGTTGCGCACTAAACAAACACATACATACAGTTACTATCGTTTCATCCAAAATCACTTTGACCTCCACACACCCTCTAGACAACCACACCATCGTTTCCAATTCATCAATTCAAAATACACTTCACCGTATTTCCTAAATTTCACATATTGTATTAAAGACACTAACCTCCATGGTATTCTTCGTAATTATGACCCCATAACCCAAATGTACATTTTCTGCCCCATCACCAAGACCTTCAACGCCGAAGAATCCCGACCCTTCCTTATCCCGCACGAGTTCCTACAACCTATAGAAATCCCAATTTTAGAATTCATCCACAACACTAAATTTAACCACAAATTATATAACTTAATCCAAAACACACCTTATGAGTTTGCAGTAGGCACTGAAGAACTAACCACTATTAAGGCACTTCAATTGCTTTGGCCACTGCTTCAAACTAAAAATATCATCCGCATCTTAGCTAAACTACTAACAACTTCAGAACTAATTCACGATATCTTCCCCCACGGTTTTTTCCCCGACGACTAACAGGTAAGTATGAATTAAATGAATATAACTAACTAATTGAAATATTAAAAAACTCACCATTCTTTATTCATGTTTTCATTAGATTTTTAGCTTTCATCCCACAATCACCTACAAAAACCACAAAAGAAACAATAAAAATCACAATCTTCATCAAACAATTTTAAAATTCTATTAATCTCCTACACTTATAAATTTCTAAATTTAATATCAGTGCAATAAATTCATCTATAATCTTTTCCCCCAAAGCAGTAAATCTAATTATGATGAAAATTTGTATCTTAAAATTCCCCCATAACTAGCAGTAAATTTCCAAATTCTATGCAGTAAATTAATAAAATGCAATTGCAGTACTAACCTTTTGAAATTTTCTTTCATTCGCACAGAAATTCTATCCACACTCGCACAGCTCACCCACGAAGAATTGTTTAAAATAATGAATTTCAGTTTCAAGTTTTCACACTCAACAACTCTAACATACAATAACATGTTTCAAACTTTCCTTTAACCCGGTTGGAAAGGAATCATATACTAAACAAAACTAACCAACGCAGCTTACTAAATACCACAAATCATAGAATAACAGCATGACTTAGAAAAGGAAACCAACGGTACCCAAACCGGATTAACCCAGTTTAAAACTGGATAATTTATTCTTTTGAAGACTATTACAAAGTCTTAGAAAGAAATAATAAAACACAAAAAAGTCGAAAGACAAACCCATACCACAAACAATTTGCTTTTTGGAAAAAGTACATAACCAACAAGACATAAGTAAAACCACAACAAACCCAACATAAAACGTTGTCACATAACAGGACCCCTCACAAACACCGCATGAAATCATACTCCCACTCCTGGCCTAACCCACCAGGAAAGGACGTCCTGAGCATGCTCTATAGCCGGCCTAACCCACCGCGCTACATCCACGCTTTGTGACCACACCTTTATTTTTAATAAGAGCTACTCAAGGGTGAGTAACTCTTCAAAATAACCGAACTAAAACAAAAAGCTTTTGTGAAAACAACTAACTAAAATCATTATTAAAAAATATTAAACTAATAAAAGTTTTATAAAATGTAAAATCACATGATGCAATATATAGATCAGAATACAACACCAAGGACGAACATCAAAAGACAAGACGACCTCACTACACTCGAGAGAGAATGACCAACTACAATCGATATGCCGCTCACAATCACAACTCAAAGGATTTAGAGTACGACTTGACTTCGCAGAAAAGGACTTCATTGAACTAGACCAATGACCACCTCGATGTTCAAGTATACGTACAGATCCGAGTAACCAGGCATCCCCTCCACGCACAATCTCCACGCCATTCCCAAACTAGATCATACACAAAAGAAGTTCTCCACGCAGAACAGAAAAACCTGACATAGCCAACCATTCTGGAATCAGAATTGACTTTGTTGAAGAGACTCAGTCGTCGTCACAAGAAGAAGCGAAAGAAAATTATGATGTTCGCCAAATACCAACGTCCATCATCCACCCTTGAATTACAGAAGAACTGTTCTAAAAAACTCTGTAAAACCCGGATGGGTGGAACCTGATCTAAACTATATTTTATGATTGGATAAATTAAATGTTTTACCAATGTAAAGTATTTAATATTAACCAATCATGATCCATCTAACTAACAACCCACTTATTTGTAAGTGCTGAAGTTACTTGTAATTTCAGCACCAGAGAGATTTGAATTTAACTTAGAAATTAGTTGGACTCTCCCGAGCACTTCAGCAGCCGCAATAAACCAGTATACCCTAGATCTATTGAGCCTAGCAGAGACTAGTTAAACAACCTGAGACTAGATAGTATAAGAGTAAGATTAGGATCGGTATTAGACTAAGAAGTTGCACGAATCTATCCGGCCGAAAATAAGATAGCGTGACGAGCAGACGGTGTACCCTATCCGAAATTACTCTATGAGTTATACACTTCGGTCATAACTCATAAGCTACAACTTTGATTCGGCATCGGAACTCTACTTCTCTCGTTTTACTTGCGTTCACGAGATATGATAGCATATCCCACTTTACGAAGTCAACAATTCCCACCCCATCCGCATTGCCAACTTCGCTGTTTGTCCATTTGAATTCGTGGTTCATTTTCTCAGATAGTTTTTTTGGCATCTTGCATTCTTCGTTTTCCATTTCTAGTTTTGGGCTCCAAAATTTCGATCTGCAATTTCATGTGAACTTTCGCGCGCCATTCGTGTTCGTACACTCCTTCACAGTAAACAAAAAATTTGACAAAACTTTCCCGTTTCTCTTTCATTCGCGTCAATTCAATGTGGAATTTATAGTCGTTTACTCGTACTATTTCTGATTCTTTTAAAAAGCTTATTTTCCACTTTAAGCAATCCCTGTTAAATTTATAGACACAGGTTCCAGTTAAGTTTTTGGCTTTATAATTTTCCGTTTCAATTGCTTCAAGTCCTTTTTTGAATAGTTTCAACTATCAACTTAAGGTTTTTTTCAGGTTTTATGATTATTATTATATTGGATTTAGTGATAAATCACAAGGGGTTTCCCCCAAAGGTATTTCTGTTAAAAACGAGTCTACAGTTGTTTCGATTGCAGTCACAAAAGGTAACCCAGGAGCAAGAATTGCTTTCATTGTAAAACGCATGGAAGTATTCCCAGAACCATTTCAACAAGTCCGATTTCAGGGTGGAGGAGAAAATATCAATGTCATCAGGTAAGCGATTTGCTGTTCTAGTAGCTTGGAACCAAAAATTTTGCTCACATAAACTTTTCAAGGGCCTAATGCTGGTAAAACTGACTATAGGACCATGTCGCAATACTCGAGGTCTCGTTTGGGTAGGTTCTTGCAGGGAAAACCCTTGCGAAGGCCCTTCCCGTGAGTCCTGAGGTGAATGGAAGAATTGAATATGCTCGCTGAAGTTGTAATCAGAAGTAAAAAGGTGTTCAGTTGGATGTAATAGGCAACTGGAAGAACGTTTAGGAAGGTTAGAGCACTGGTGTAGCTCATGTGAGGGAGACACCACTTACAGAATTTTTTCTGTACGTTCTCTAGAACTGATATGTTTGTCTTAGATAAGGCGCAACAATTTGATCCAAACAGCAAGGATGGAACAACCATGCTTTTGTAGAGGTTGAGTTTGCTGTAAACTGGCAGACTCGACGTGTTTCTTTTGAGCATGTGGAGAACTTTGATGGATTTTGCGGCAACTGCTTTGAAATGATTGTTCCATTTAAGATCGCTACGAACAAGAATACCAAGATCTTTTTGAACATCTGTTCGAGGAATCACTTCGCCGTTGAAGTTATATGCAGTATCGTTGTTTTTACCAAAATGGATGTGAGTACATTTTGCGACGTTGAAGGGCATTTTATTAGCAACACTCCAATTATAAATTAGAGAAAGTTCAAACTGGAAAGAAGTCGAACTATTAGTCCGAATAAACTTGGAGTCGTCAGCTAGTAAAATAGGCTTCGAGTCAGCGCACGTTGATGGCAAGTCGTTAATGAAAAACAGGAATAGTAAAGCTCCAAGTACTGATCCTTGCGGAACCTCGCTAGTTACTTCAACTGGGCCAGATATTTTGTCTCCTACTTTAATTCTCTGAGAGCGGTTGTTCAAATATGATTTGATCAATTTGAGAAATTTTCCACGTACACCATATTGAAAAAGTTTGAATAACAATATCCCGTGGTCCACTTTATCGAACGCTTTCTCAAAATCGGTGTAAATAACATCAATGGAATTTTCATACTCAATTTCTTTGTAAAGGTGATCGAGATATATCAAAAGTTGAATTTCGACAGATCTTCCTTTCCCAAAACCAAATTGTGCATTGTGTATCAAGGGCTTGAAATGATTGTATAGACTTCGAAACATGCATCGTTCGAGGATCTTGGAAGATATATCAAGAAGAGAAATGGGTCTATAGTTGGTTACATTTCGCTTGTCACCTTTCTTGTGAATTGGTTTTACTATTGCGGTTTTCCATTGCTGTGGGAAGACACATGTCTGTTTGATCTTATTGAAAATTTGACTCAGGGAGTGGCATAGTGCACTGGCGACATTTTTGAACAGCGCTGGGGGTAAATTGTCTGGTCCACGTGACTTAGTTACGTTGAGGTCAAGGCAAATCTCAAGAATAGATTCTTCCGAAGTATCAAAGGTATCAATGATTTGAAATTCGTGCGCTAAAAATTGGTTGCTTTGAATTGAGTCCTCATCATCTAATGATGATGATAAGATGAACACGCTAGAGAAGAAGGAAGCAAATAGATCAGCCTTAGACTGATCTGAGTAAGCACATAGTTTATCTAGATAAACGTATGACGGTATGGTCGTTGTCTTAAATGTTCGAAAATACTTGAAAAGCTGATTTTTACTCCTGTTGCTGGCTAGTTCATTCTCATAGTTTTCCTTGTCTTTTCCTGTCAAGACTGTAACCTTTTCATTCTGTTTAGTAGTTTTCGGATTCGATCGACCAAACTTTTTCTCAAAAGTATGCAAACGCTTTATCTCGTTCGATGTTGAGGATGTGATCCATGGAGGCAGCTCACTGCGGTGCTTCGTTCGAATGGGGACAGTTTTGGAGATTATATGCTGTAACCAGTCATACCATTCCGAGAGTAAAACATTAGGGTTTGACCAACAGTGACCTGTGAAGGGATTTCGCGATATCTGGAGCCTCATAGCTTCATAATTAGCTTTGGTGTAGCTGAAAACTTTTCCGGGTGTTGTACGCTTAGGCGAGTAAAGAACTGAAGATATAACAAAGGCGACAGGTATATGATCTGACAATTTACTAATGTTGTCTGTTACAGGTTTGATGTCAAGAACATCTGTGCTAGGCGACACCAAAACCAAATCTAACGTTTTTTCACGTGTTGTAGGAAACTGAACAGATTGGGTAAGATTTAGTTTTTCAATGCTTGTAATGAATCTTTGTTCGTCGGGAAATGTAGAAGAATAATCACGCCAGTCAATATCAAAGTTGAAGTCCCCACATATAACCACGTTTGAATATAAAGGGAAGACACTTTCAACATAAATAAAGAAGTGTTCAAGGAATTGGTGGTCTATAGCAAAGGGACTTGTCCTAGGAGGAAAGTAACAACAAACAAATAGCAAGGTTTCAGAAGTGGACGAGACTGTACAAGCTGTGCAATGGTGGACTATTTCATCAGGAAGGCGAACTGGTTCCGAACTATGTTCATTTTTTATTCCAATGAGAGTGCCGCCATGACTGGAGTGACCATGATCGTTCATTTCACGGTCGGTTTGGTAAATATTGTATTGATTAAGAAATAGTTCAGAGTCACTTATCTCAGATGTTAGCCAGGTTTCGGTTAGGCATAAAACGTCATGATTGCTCTTGAGAATACAATTTGCGAAAGAAGTTCTACGATTTATATTAATGAGGCTTCGTGTATTAAAGCATAGGGCGGATAACGGGTGGGTGTTGGAGGTGGTGTCAGATAGTCAGTCTTCTAACTGAACTTTCACTCCATTCTTGAAGAGCTCGAGATTTTTAATTTTCAGGTCTTTGGGTTTAACATTTTCGTTGTCAATGAGAAATCTGCGTTTTTCTAGTAGCTTTTTCTCAATCTTGATTTCGTCTGGTTTCAGGGATTTTGACAGGTAAACTTTGTATACTTTTTGGTTGTAATTATTGGAGTAGTCTTTTAACTGGGTTGCTCTTGATAATAATCTTTCAGATACTAACTCGTTTTCAAATTTGACGATAATTGTCCTTGGTCGAGTGCTTTCAGGCTTGAATGGTCCAAGTCGCTTAATTGAAACAACAGGTTCATTAGTATCAATTCCTAGATGGGTTAAGACGCCATTTACATTTGTAACTTCATGCTCAAAAATATCCGATCTTTCAAAAAACGATTGAAGTCCGATAAGCTGCTGCCAATTTCTAATTCATCTCCTTGTCGCATTTTCTTATAATTTTCAATTTTTAGCAAACACCTGCTTTTTCGTTTCAACTCAGATAGTTCAGCGACCAAAGCATTTTTTACTATTTCTACATTTTCCAACATCAGCATTTTTTCTTTTGTCGTTTTCTCTATGAGCTCTTTTGTGCCTATAACGTCAATTTTTTTTAGTAATTCCAGTGCTTTTTCTTGTTTCCGACTTTTTGCGCTTTTTAACTTGTGGGCTGGATGATCCTGAACGCATTCAACACACATGTCCCGTTTACAATTGACACAAAAGAGCGTCAGTTTAGCTCGATGCTGTGAATAAAAATGTTCACTCCGTTTATTTTTCTTAATTTGCAGAAGCTGTATGACATCTTCCAATTGATAGATTTGAATAGCAGATGACCTATTTGAGCCGAGAGCGCAAGCAGGACAACGGACGGTCTCTTCTATTTTGATTTCATCAAGACAATTTCTACACATAAGATGTCCGCAAGCTAGGGACAATGGTTTCTTGAGTTCTTCTTGACAGACAAGCCATCGCAAGAAATCAAAAATATTTTCAAATTCCATTACACTGAAACTTGAAATAAAAATCTAAATTGTTGTGATAAATTTAAAAAGATTAAATGGGCTGGGCTTTTCTCACTGACTTTGATTATCTTACCAAAACATGCCGTCCCAGCAGTAGGTTGTACGACCTCAGGTTATTTCACTCCTTACTCTCTTTTTTTCTCGTTGCCAATTTTAAATCCCAATTGAAAGGATTCATAATCATGTGCTGTTGTTCCGACCAATTCAAAAATGGAGAGGCACTTTGTAATCCGGTGTGTTTTAGTTTTTTCCACGCAAAATTAGGTACCAAATATTTATAGGAATGGGTCGAGTGAAAGATCGTACTAAAGCCCTTTCAATCGTGATTTGAACATTTCAAAACATCGTGTTGAGAAAAACAAGATTGAATTTTTTTTACTTTTTCGTCTTAATTCGAGCAAATAGAGCAAGCGCAAAAACTTTATGTTAGTTTTTCATGTCAATTTTTTCTAACAAAGTTTTTGTCCAAATTACCTATTGTAACAGTCGCCTACTTCGGTCACATTTGAGGCTTAAGAAAAATAGGCCCTATAATCATTGGCTCAAGAGTCAGGGACACTATCGCTTGTGTTTTTCTACCTCAAAAACGGTCGGAGCCAATTCGGTTCACTTGCGACATGAGACTAGAACCCGTTACAGCTTAATGGCCACTACCAAAATACCCCCCCCCCCCACTCTACAAAATAAGAACGTCCCCATACTTAGGTCTCAAAAGACCCAAAATACAGGAACGCCGTTAAAAACAGGGTCAGAACAATCCGTTAAGTTACTTTTTATTGGACAGTGGAACTTTGATCCATATCAGATGGATCAACCTTAAACTCGCCTTACCTCAACATACTTATCATAAAATGCACTCGGGAAAAATTAATTAGGTACTTACATAGCAGCACACTTGAGAAACAGAGTAATTAAGCTAATTAATAACTCGAGCATGAATATAATTGAATATGACTCGAGAAGTTTTCTAACAATGTTTTATGTAACAGTCGCCTACTTCGGTCATATATGAGGCTTAAGAAAAATAGGCTTTATAACCATTGGCTCAAGAGTCAGGGACACTATCTCTTGTGTTTTTCTACCTCAAGAACGGTCGGAGCCAATTCGGTTCGCTTGCGACATGAGACTAGAACCCGTTACAGCTTAAAGGCTACTACCAAAATATCTCCCCCACTCTAGAAAATAAGAACGTCCCCATACTTAGGTCTCAAAAGACCCAAAATACAGGAACGCCGTTAAAAACAGGGTCAGAACAATCCGTTAAGTTACTTTTTATTGGACAGTGGAACTTTGATCCATATCAGATGGATCAACCTTAAACTCGCCTTACCTCAACATACTTATCATAAAATGCACTCGGGAAAAATTAATTAGGTACTTACATAGCAGCACACTTGAGAAACAGAGTAATTAAGCTAATTAATAACTCGAGCATGAATATAATTGAATATAACTCGAGAAGTTTTCTAACAATGTTTTATGTAACAGTCGCCTACTTCGGTCATATATGAGGCTTAAGAAAAATAGGCCCTATAACCATTGGCTCAAGAGTCAGGGACACTATCTCTTGTGTTTTTCTACCTCAAGAACGGTCGGAGCCAATTCGGTTCGCTTGCGACATGAGACTAGAACCCGTTACAGCTTAAAGGCTACTACCAAAATATCTCCCCCACTCTAGAAAATAAGAACGTCCCCATACTTAGGTCTCGAAATACCCAAAATACACGAACGCCGTTATAAACAGGGTCGGAACAATCCGTCAAGTTACTTTTTATTGGACAGTGGAACTTTGATCCATTTCAGATGGATCAACCTAAAACTCGCCTTATCTCAACATAACAATCATAAAACACACTCGAGAAAATTGAATTAGGGACTCACATGTTGATGCACTTGAGCACAAGGAGTAATTAAATTGATAAGCAACTCGAGAATTAAATAAGATAACTAGATAAGTTCAATACTAATCAGTTTTGATAACAGAAATAAGTTTTGACTCTAGAATTGGAGTTTTGTCTGAACCATTGGGACACTCAAGCTGTCCACCTTTCCGTTGAAGGTTCACTCTGGTTCGGTTCGAATAGCTGTACTCTCTTCTCGTGAATATCTCTTCCTATTTCAGGACAAGACGGCTCTACTCGTGTATTATTTTGTATCTGGAAATTGCGAATAGCAATTTCCTGCTGTTTTCTTAAGTATTTTCCCGCAATTGTAAATTCGGTCGTTCTGATTTTTTACTTTGTGTTTTCAGTTGGTGCGAGAAAACTGAGCATGACAGGCTCTAATCGAAATTTTGAAAATAAAAACTTCACTCCAAAATCACGCATTTTTGTGTCCCTCAAGGTCAAACTTCCAGATATGATCGACTGGCACATACTCCCCGGACTCAAGATCGATGTCCTCATCGCGTGCTGCCTCTGTCAAGGAATCCCCAGAAACCCGAGTGTCACTCAAGATACAGTGCCAGTGGTCATTTACAGAAGTTTGCAGCAGACTTAAGTTTATCTACCTTCCAAAATTCACAACCATATAAAATTTTCACACTATCGCTAAACAGCGATCAAAATCTGCACACACCTGCACCTATGAATTCTCGCTTTTTAAGCTGGTAATTTAAAATTTCTTTTGTCCTATTCAATCAGGAAATTGTCATGCAGCATTTTGATTTATATAATAGATATAGCATTTTAATAACAATATCTCATTTGTTAAAAATTCTTTTTGATGAACCCAGATTTCATCCGAGTTCACCCTCGAGCCCCCTCCCTCTCAAGTCTCAAGACTCTAGAATTTCCTTTTGAGCCACCGGCTCACCTCGTGTTCTTCGCCCTCGAGATACCCGATCCAGATATATTTGACACTGTGATCTGTTTCAATAGTGCCTCTTCGTAATCGGAGCTGATCACAATCTCCTCCCAAGCCTTCAGCTGTTCATAGGATCGCTTCCACTCCCTTTGCTCTTGCAATCTCTTCACTTGATTCCGTAAGCTCTTCACCTTTGACCCCCGGTTCAAACAGAAGAAATTATGAAGACTCAGTCTTACATTTTTCTCCAGGTCCTCTTCTAGTATCGATTCCCTCTCTCTAGTGTTGTTTCTGGATACTCTACCCACTCTTTTCCACCCCGTCGTGATCGCATTTCGATGGGTCAGCAGAGGTCTCTTGAAGGCATCTGGTCCTATCTCAGCCTGGAACTGTCGATATTCCCTTTGATGTTTCCTCATGTGATCCTTCGTCACCACGTATAACCAGGACGTTAACGTCGCGCGAAACCAAGGAAAGAATCTCAAGCGGCTCCACATGTGTCTGACTTCCATTGGTATGGCGAATACCTTGCATGCGGTCTCGAACAACTCAAGTCTCCTGCTGTAATCTATCGCGTGAATCGACTCTGCTGTTGGCGCCTTCGATTCCCGATACTTTGCTATATTTTCTTCCATCCATCGTAGAGCCAGCATTGTGCTCACCACCAAGATGGTCACTTTTTGTTGATGCTCGGGTAGTCCCAACGACCTCATTTCTTCCACATCCCAGATCAGGCAGAGATTGGCGTGGTCTGGGTACCACACTGTCTGCGCCAGACAGTGGCATGGACAATCCCCGTGTGTGAGGTCGATGCTCCTAAGGTTGCGTTCTGCCGAGGCTTCTAGGAGAGGCTTAAGTTCCATCATCTTCTCGTGTATAACGTCGCTCTCTTCCAAGTTTGGAGCACCAACCGTGGGTTTCCCGATCACGTTTTGTCTCTCATGGTCACTTGTATTTTCGCTCTCCAAGCCTAGAAGTTCTTCACCCCAGATTTCACTCAAGTCGTCCCTTTGTTCTTTCGGCACTGTTCCTCGGATCTTCCTCAACAGCTTGTGTGAATGATGTGACATCCGAGCCAGTCTTACACATTTGGGCACTGCGAAGGCTTTGTCTATCAATACCCTCTGGCTGGACACTTCTACCATCGCCATGTGTAATGGATAGTGGCTGCCACATAGGTTGGCCATCACTGACCCCACTAGGGACTTCGCATTTAGAGGCAGACCATAGGCTTCGCTCATGGGAAATCCCATCTCCGCTTCGAGTCCAACGTTCCAACTCTTGATGTGTTTTTGGGTCACTTGCAACACTCCGGGCCATGACTCCACGCTCAACGCGGTCACCAAGTGGTGTTCTGATTCTAGCCTCTCTAGTGACTGGAGACTGCACACTCTTGAGAAGAACCCCAGAGCTGTTGCTAGGTTCACCGTGGTATCTGTATCTCACTTTTCTCCCTTTCAGTAATGTCTTCAAACCAGGTGACTAGGTCTTCTTTCTGGAACAGGTACCTTGGGTAAACCAGGTACAGTGCCAATAACAGACTGATGGGCATGTTCAAGATTTCCTGTATGAAGGCTCCAAAGATGGTTTCTTTCGCGCTGTACACTCCAGCCATGAACTCCTTCCCCCAACAAGGACTCAAGAACTCAAGAATCTCGTGATCCCTCCTCGTTCTCAGCTCACCCCTTGCGTGCTCCCTCCAGAATCCTCCAATCGTGACTTCGTTGGCTGCTGTGACGAACCTGCCCACCGTCATTTCCCTCTTCTCGGCCAGTTCCAGCTGCTTCTCAAGAAAATCCCAGATCTGCTTCACCAGAGGTGGGGCACCTACTCTTGTCTTCTCCGTGGCGTTCTCCAGCCTTGGTGTCAGGAAGGGCCACCTGCCTCTCTCTTGTGTCAGTCGATACACCATCGACTCCAGCTGCTTCTCCGCTGCGGCCACCTTTTTCCTTTCGTTGCTCGGCCCTCTAGATTTACTGGTAAGCTTGTGATGGTCAACTCCATACTTCGAAACCACAGACTGGCCGTCAGGTGAGTCACCACTGGATGATCATCCCCTATAATCGGACTGAGCTTGAGTTGCCTAGCGAAGTTGGATATCTCTAGCAAGAGAACCTCGTCCAATACAATGAGGATGTCAGCCAACTCGTAGAAGCCCCTCAACGCGTGGGACACATCCGCCCACGCCGCCGCCAGTTCTGACCTGCGAAGTCTCAAGTTCGTTGGTTCCAGCTCCCGATTGGGAGCTGCCATCAGAATACGCCACCCTTCTGCTATCAAGATCAAGATCGCATATACAAATTGCAGAGCGGGAGGCATGCTCGCGTACCCGGGGGACGTCGTGAACGCTACTTTTGTCTTGGAGCCAAATCGTGAGGCAACGTTCTCTTGTACTTCATTCATGGCTGCAAATAATGTCTGGATGGCTTCCCAGATCTTCTTCGGTGCCGGTTCATCACCCTTGAGCTGCTCGAGAAACCCTGTCGCATGCAAGTGATCGTTCATCCCTGCAAACAGTAGTAGCTCAGGCTCGCAAGGCATCTCCGATTTTATTGCCACCACCAGGGTTAAGATCTGGCTTAGCTCCGCTCCCGGCAGTGAATATATCAGAGTTTCCGGCCAAAATAACTTGGGAGACGTTCTCTCAAAATCCGATCCCGCCACGATGACCACCCTCGCAGCGGCTGGGTCTGCCCTGTCATAAACTGCCAAGGTTTTGGCCAGCTGCGTGTTCCCGCAGGGTTTCCCGTATCTGGGGTCGTCGGCTAATCTCGTACCCTCATACGCGGCGTCCGGTAGTTCCATTTCTCTCGGATCCATCAGTTTATCCACCACCCTCAACTGTGCTGGAGTTGCCACCCTAATCCTGGCAATGCTGGTTCGATGCTTGGGAGGCTCCACCACGAAACCCGGACTCCCCAATGACTTGAGAGGTCTGTAGTTGATAGGTCCCATGACCGATTTTGTGGGAATCCCAGTCAGATCCGCTGTCTCCATCATTTTCGCTCTCGAGAAATGCGTCTCGTGAGCCTTCAGCCAGTCCACGCACTGGTGTCTACCCAAGTCTTCGTGCGACACCCGCTCAAGACCCAAAGCTTTCGCTAACTCTAGCCTGCATTCCAGATCTTCCAAGTCCAGCTCCTTCACCTTCTCCACATACCTTGACCTACTGGTCTCCGCTGGCCTCTCCGGTTTCTTCTTCTCCGCCACCACCACCGAGGATATTACTGATCCCTGAGGAGTTGATGACGTTGCCTCCTCAGCCTCCATGGGCGCGGCGCCCGGCAACTTGGTCCGGCTGTTCCTCGAACTGTCTCTAGAACCGGCCATCGCTCCCAAGCGACTGGACAAAGCCCTCGGGTTGAAGAAGGGTAGATTTGGGGGTGGTCCGAACGTGACTTGTGCCGTCTCTAGCAACTCTGCCTCCAATGCACTTATGTGCCTTTGGAAGACGTCATTTAACCATTCCACCCCTCTGGGCCTATCAAAGTGAATCCCATCCGAGGATGCATTGTCAGGGAAAGCAGATAGCTCCATTTGCTCGGCCACGTCCAACAGCCCAACGGGGAGGACGCTCCTTTGGTGTATCTGCCTGATTATTTCGTTCAGGTTTCGCACTTTTGTATTCATCTCCATTGCATGTTGGTCCGCTTTCATATTGTAAGGAATGGTGCACACCGTAAGAATGGCCGGATCCATTTGAATCCGCAATTCCTCAAGAATGCAGCTCATCTTGTCGTGCAGCCTCGTCACCTTCCTTGCTTCCCCCCTAGACAAGTCATTCGTCCCGACCATCAGAGTCGCCGTGTATACTCTTGCCATCGCCATCCCTAGCATCTCAAGTGTTGCTAACATCTGCGGCGTCGCAGCTCCAGCGAAACTCAAGATCCCCGTTTGCCAATGGGACTGAATCCGGGTCAGCACCCGCAACAAGCTGTCCCCTATGATCAGGTGGACCGCCCCCTCAGGCACACGTGGCTGCGTGAGGTATTCCACCCAAGCCGCGTCATGGAAGCAATCTCTCCTGTCTCTCTGCGCCGTGCTCCAGTCCATCCGAGTGTGCCTGTGGTATCTGCCTTCCGTATTCTTCTTGTAACTTGAGATCACCACACTCCTGACAGGTTGCTCCCCCCACGTCGAGGGTAGCTCCACTCTTGCTGGACTCTCACGACTCCTTAGCTGTAGCCGCTCGTGCAACTCTTTCAGTCGTGACGAGCTACCACTCACCTGACTACTACTCGGGGTCGAACTTGGTGTATATCCAGGCAGCGCGACGTCCATCAACGGGCGTATTACTTGTGTCTCTAGACCACACAGGGAGGACGCTGATTCAGTTGGTATCCACACCTCCAACCCCTCGTTCATATGTTCTTGAGCCGCGCGATCGAGGTTAAATCGTCCCTTCGATCTAGGAGCTTCATCCACCTCCATACGTGACTCTGGTCTTGAGCCGGTCACCACCCGCTCTTTGGGCCTAGCTCCTTTCTGCATGTCGAGCTCGCGTTGTCGTTGCTGGATCCTTTCAAGCTCCAACTTTAGCTGCTCACAATTCGCGGCATTCTCTCGCACTCTTTCTGCCTGTAGCTGTTCAGCTCTCAACATATCCAGTTCCCTCCGCGTTTGATCCCTCTCAAGTTTCGCCTGATCTCTCTCGAGCTTCGCTTGATCCCGGTCGAGGTTCGCCTTGTTCCTCTCCCGCTGAGTCCTCTCAAGCTCTCTCTTCATGATACTAACGTCTGGATACGCTTCCCCCGTTTGCTGCGCCCGTGTCATCGATGGTGTCTTACTCGTGCTCTGGCCCGTGGATCTGACTGATGGTCTGATCGGCAGTGGGAACTCCCCTGCACCATACTCAGTATTGTTACTCAAGCCAGGGTTCCTTGCCAAGTCGAACCCCCTCATTGCTCCATCCACGTTCCAGGACAGCCACCTGGTTTGCTCTTGATTGGATATTCCATCGGTGGTGTAGCCTACCATCAAAACCGCTTCTGTCGCAGACTCCCGGCACTCGCCCTGTTCCTCCAACTGGAGGATGGCATTCAGCATCACTGCCATTCTCTCATCCACTTGAGTATAATCCAGGTCCCTCAGACGTCTGTACAACTCATCAAGTGTGGGTTTTTTCAAAGCCGATGGCATGGATTTCCAGAATCGATCTGCCATTTCTGTAATTTCCAGATGATCTTGAGTATTAGTAACTTGAGTTTTACCTGAGCAACTTGAGTTTTACCTGAGCAACTTGAGTTTTACCTTAGCAACTTGAGTTTTACCTTAGCAACTTGAGTTTACTTCAGCAATTTGAGTTTACTTCTTGAAACGTCGTTCAATTTGATTTTCCGCTTAAGGACTTCCTTTCTTCAATTGAATACAGTTGGATAGTCAATTCGACTTTACCAAATCAATCTGAAAATAACACCCAATTTTTAGACTAACAGGCTGTGTTCCTAACCTAAAAACCCCCTTCACTACTATAGTTAAAACCCTTTCCTTTTCGTCCTTGTAAAATAGTTCAATTGGAAATTTTCTAAAAACATGCAGATTCATTTTATGTTTTAGCACCATCAATCATTTAAAATAATAATTGTCATGCCAATCACCTCTAAGATCCTTTACCTGTTTTGTACCCCCACACCTAACTCGAGATTCTTCCCTCATGCCCAACTCGAGACCCCCGTGTACCCGACTCAGGCGATGCTCAAGTAGTATTTCTTGTGAAGATGCACCATTATCTCACTTTCTGCGAAGACCACGTGTAGGATAGCGTACAATTCCCTTGGGCTCAATTTGCCCCTGTTTGGGTCATACACCGGCATTGAGACCTCCGTTATCCCTCTTTCAATCATGAAGTCTCGTAGTCTTGTTAGTGCCAACATCACGTGTTCGGGATCGATCGTGTTCCTGTCATTGACCCTCGTCACACTAGGAAGCACAGGTATGTGCCCGGGACTTGTGCTACTGATGGTGGAAGCGCGGCCATTCCTCCCAGTCCCGGTCTCTGTCTAAACAGAAACTCCACATTCTGGTACTCTCTCTTGAAGTCAGCCGCCAGTCTTGATTTGAAACTCATGTCCGCCGTGATACAGATTGCGCTAGTCCGGTCTGACAGAATGAAGTCACTATCCGTTATCAGGATGTTTTCTGAGTATTCGTTCGTTATTTCAAACTTCGTTTTGAAACTCCGTCCTATGGTAGGCTCGGCCTCCTCCCCTTTCAGTTCCAGTCCGCACGTTTCTCTCACTTCTCTGAGTTTCTTTATCATTAAATTTTTGGTGTGGATAAGTCCTACCCCCACTCCCCGGACAAAAACATTTATCGACGTCCCCGTCGATGATGCTGGGTCTGAATTATCTGGCGGAATATCGAGCGGGCTGTCTGTTGCCGTCCAGCCGAAAAGAGGATTCTCCGTTTTCATGTACTTCCCCGCTGATATGTCAACTTGCTGTATGCTCTGTCCTTCCTCGCTTCCGTTCTTGACATCGCGCATCCATTCTAATATCCTCAGGTTCGTATTCTCCCTCCTCTCTATCTCGCTCTGTTCTAAATCCGTCTCCTGTTCCGGTGTCGAGTAGTCTTCCTGTGGGTAGTGTTCATTATCATCGATGATCTGCCATTCACAATCTGCCGCCAGCTCGCCCACACTTATTAGTTCTTTGCCTAGGTCATCGGGCTGTATCTTGTCGATCAGGAAATCGTCCCCATACCTATTGTACCTCATGCCTGTGCGTTTGCGATTGCCACTCCTTGCCCCGCTGGTATTGACAAGTCTGGTTCTGTCCACTTCGGCACCTCACCTTGCTCCGGATCGTTCCAATCTTCTTCCAAAAAAGATTCCGCTTCAGAGTCCGCGTCTATTTTTTCATTGTCATCCAAACTCAAGTTCTCATTGCCATCATTCTTATCTCTGGTGCCTTTTTCGTTCACTTCACATGCTGGTTCCACCAGTAGATACTCTAGTCCCTCCATGTCCTTTGGTATACACCAGTCCTCTGGGGATGGGACATGAGGCTTCAGGTTCTCATAATGTGCTGCTCGCCCAGTACTCAAGCGGTAGAATCGTCCTTGTTGATGTACTTCAGTTATCATGAATGGTCCTCTCCATTTCTTGAGTAGTTTCTTCGTCCCTTTGGGCGGTATAACATTCTGGAAAACCCACACATACTGGCCCACTTCATATGGCTTCGCCTGTAATATTTTTTCATCATATTTCTTGCGCTGTCTCATTTGTGCCTGCGCAGTGTTCCTCCTGCATAGCTCGTTTATTTCCTGCTGTCTCCTGATCACTTCTTTCACGTAAGCTTGAGGCGACGTCCTCTTGCCTTCATACTCCTGGTAAAAGAACGTCAGGGGCATCGCTCTCTTTTTGCCTGTCAACATCATGAATGGACTGATTCCCGTCGTTGAGTGTTGAGTACTGTTGTATGCCCCTACGACTTGCGGCAGATATTTATCCCAGTCCGTCATGTATCTTGAGCAGTATACCCTCAACATATTCTCCAGCGTTCTATTCTGTCTCTCTACCAGCCCGTTGGTCTGAGGATGGTAAGTCGTTGAGTGTGCTTGAGCAATGTGTGACCTCTTCATTAATTCCTTAGTCAAGTCCCCCACAAAGGCCTTGCCGTTGTCTGACTGAAAAGTCATTGGACAACCATACCTTGATATCCCATGGGTTATCAAGTGGTCACAAGTCCTCTGCCGAAGCTGCTTGACACGGCACCGCTTCTGCCAGCTTTGTGAAGTGATCAATTATAACCAGTATCTGGTTATACCCCGACTCCATCATACAGATCTTCTGATGGTCTATCTGCACCACTTCATTAAATTCCGAGCTTTCCACCGACTTGAGTGGGAATTTCATCTTCCTTGGGTCTTTCACTTGCAAGCACGCCAGGCATGCATTCACCCACCTCTCACAGGTTTTCCTCAATCCTGGCCAATCGAACCTGTGAAGTATTCTATGTTGCACCTGGTCTATCCCCTGGTGCCCCATTTGGTCATGCGATCTGAACAGCACCTCTGTTTGATACAATTGTGGTAATATGATAAAGTTGTGCTTGTGTAGTATCTTCTCCTCGTCTTTTCTCTTGCATACTACCACCCCGTCAGCCGTGTGATAGAGTAACTCTTTCCTCTCTTTGTAGAACTGGCTCAGAATCTTGTAGCTGTCTTCTTCAAGTTCCCCTTTCTCCTTGGACCCCGTTTGGATCCATTTGGAGAGATTACTTGTCATCTTGTCTTTCTTCTAGGCTCTTATCAGGTCCGACACCCTATATTTCGCCTTGACATGTTCCTTCAGCGCCATGATCTGCCCATTCATCTCCCCCAGGGTTGTGGACGTCGTCATTCAGCTTCACGCATACTATCCTCTTTACTATCTTCATGTCATCCTCTGGCACCAGATTTGTTCTCACATTTGAGTTGCATGATAGTTCCCTGAATGGCTTCCTCGAAACTGCAATCCTTTCAAGTTCTTCACCTCCTCGTACTTCCTGCACGTCCAAGTTGAAGGTTCCTGAGGACGGATCTGTTTGTAATTCCCTGTCGCGGTGTCTAATCTTTTCTTCTGCCAATATCATGCAGAGACTATCTTGATTGTCACTGCTCGCTTCCGAGTCCTCATCCCACATTTCACACTCCCCGGACAAATTTTCTCCTTCAGTGTTTTCTTCCTCCGTGGACGTGGACCGCTCCCCGGACTCTTGACCTAGTCCCAGGTATTCAGCTTCTTCCTTGAACTCCACTCTCTTTTTCCTAACTCTAGCCTGTTTAAGTAAGTCGGCTGGGATCTTTTCAACCAGTGACTGCACCACTTCCTTCCCATCAAGGTTAGTCACCTTCGAGGTATTTCCATCACTAGCTGTCCCGCTCTTTCGCAGTATTGTGACCTCAGGTTCCTCCTTACAGTTTTTTTGAATCACGGGCTTATCATCTGCTAGTTTCTCGAGTAACCTCTTTAAGCCATCGTCTATTTGTGCTTCCCCCGTCTCTACCTGGTTAAGATCGTAGCCCTTTGCTTTGATCGTCTCCCTCACGATCTTTGACTTGAGCATTATTCCTATCGGCATCCCTCGGTTCTTTTTCAAGATTGTTTCTTTCGTAGTATATTTTGGTAATTCGGGGTGGTCTTCTATTGGTTTGCCTGATTTGTCCAACCATCTCGTGAGAGGAAGACTGTCATGAAGACTGTTTCCTTGTCCATGAAGGAGAAGCCATCCTTGATCTCAGGTCTATCTGCTTCCCTCTGTTCTTGTCTCTCGTAGAACTCCGTCTTCTTGCTCAAGCTGTCAGCATTTTGATGTTTGTCTCGTGTTCTATGCTCAATTATCATATCGTATCCGTCCAGGCGAACTATCCACCTCCCAATGTAACTCTGGTCCATTGAGTACGTCTTCAGCCAGCTTAGTGCCCTGTTGTCGACTTGCAGCTTGAATGGCTCGCTGCCTAGGTATGCCCTATATTTCTCGACAAAGGTAATCACCGCGAACATCTCTGCTTTCGGTGCTCCGTACTTCATTTCCGTGTCACTTAGGTCTTTGCTCCCGTACGCTATTGGTCTCAAGACTGTCTTCCCGTTCCACTCTTGTTCCTGGTGGAATATTCCCGATATCGCTACTACCGACGCGTCCGTATCCAGCACGTACATCCCTTTCTCTGTTGGCATCCCTAGTACTGGTGCCTCGCACAACTCTTTCTTTATTCTCTGGAATGACTCTTCCGCTGCGTTGTTCCACGTGAACTTCATGCCCTTGTGTCTCATTAACTGTTGCATCGGATAAACCTTGTCTGCATAGCCTTTGACAAATTCTCTGTAGTAATTTGCAAAACCCAGGAAGCTCTTCAATTGGTGTTCCGTTTTCGGCGATTTCCAAGTTAGAACTGCTTCTGCTGCATCTGGATCTGGTCTGATGCCGTGTTTGTCCACCATCCTGCCCAAGTATTTCATGGAGTCCTTGAGTATCTCACACTTTGATGGTTTGCACTTCAGCCCCGACCTCTTCATACACGCAAATACTTCGTCAAGTCTCTCAATGTGGTCCTCTAGTGTGGGTGTCGCTATTACCACGTCATCCACGTAGCACATCACCAGATTGCCGTACTTCTTCGTCACGCCTATCAGCGCGTGTGCCATCAGCCGCTGAAACGTGGCAGTGGCATTGCAAAGTCCAAACGGCATCCGTTTCCATTGAAACATACCCAACTCGCAGGCAAACCCTGTCTTGTCCCTGCCCTGCTTCCTCAGTGGTACCTGCCAAAAGGCCGAGCCTAAATCAAGAGTCGTAAAAAATTTCGCATCACCTAACTTCGAGAGACTCTCATCAATCCTAGGTATGGGATAGGCATCCTTCACCGTGACGGAGATCAGATATCGAAAGTCACAACAAAACCTCAACTGGTCGCCTTTCTTTTTGGTCATCACTACTCCACACGCCCACGGTGATTTGGATGGTTCTATCATGTCATACTCTAGTAGCGTTTCAATCTCCTTTCTACACGCATCCGATTTGTGTGGGATCATGCGCCTCGCCCCCTCCCTGTGCGGTATTGCGTTTTCCTCGAGTTCTTTTTTATGCTCAACAAAATTACAACACCCGATGTCTGCCTTATGTCTTGAAAAAACCTCCTCGTTTCGTTCTAGTACGTCCTTGATGGCTTCGAGCTGTTCGTCTGTTAACTTGCCTCTTAAGTGTTCAATTTCCGGTAGGACCGGTTTATCACTCTGTATTTTTTCTAGTGTGGGCCGTTCCGGGAAATTCGAACAGCTCGATAGTCCATCGTCTGTCTCTGACTTAAGTGACTTCACAAGACCTGATGAATCTTTCATTTTCTTCAATCGTCTCAAGATACAAATTTTGTCCCTATGATTGGGACAATCAACAACTTCATTTTGCTTATGGTTTTCAGTCATTTCATATCGAGTTTTTACAGGTAAAGCATATCCAAGTTTCCTCCCCCTCTGTATCGTGATTGGCATGTCAAGGGTATTCAACAAGACACTCACGCAGATACCGCTCTTCGTGATCGAGAAGGATCTTCCTAAAACAGCAGCACTTTGACTATTTGGATTTGGGACTATGCATACCTGCTTGTTGTCACTTAGTTCATTGTAATTTTTCATTCGTAAGCTTACGATCGCCGCCTCGTTCGCCTTTAGCCTCCTACTCAAGAATACCGGTGCTTTGGTCTCATTTGCCATTATTAAATTTACCGGTTTGATTGCGTACCTCCTATCCGGGTTCCGTATCCTGAACATTGCGTTGTTTAGATCAATCGCTACATCAAAGTTCCTGATGAAGTCTCTGCCTAAAATAAATTGGTCAGACTCATCTAGGTTTTCTACCCCAAGAAAGCTCATCCACAGGTTACGTTCCCCCAGATTCAGGGCTATTATCGGCGTTCTGCCCAACACCCGCAGGGCCCCTTTGTTTGCAGCTGACAACCGTATTCACGAATCTATCAAATCATCTTTGTTGAAGCCCATTCGTTCCCAAGTTTCGATTGGTATGACACTCAAGCTGCTCCCGTATCAAGTAACCCATGTAACTGAGTCTTCTTACCACTTATGTCAAGCATTGCATTGCATCCCGATGTGCATTGCATCCCGATGTGCATTGCATCTTCCTCAAGCATGGCGCAGTGTCCAATCGATCTCACTTTCAACTCTTCTTTTCCCACGTAGATTTGCCCAATTAGATCTTCATCACATGTTATCATTGTTTTCGTATATATGTTGATTCCATCTATATTTAGCATCACCTCATGTGGACCATAAGCTTCTGTGTACCTGTTATCAACACGTACCGACTTGCTACCCCCTCTCGTGAGTAGTACCCTCAATGCTCTAGAAGTCGTTTGTGGGCTTATACAACTCAAGTAGTCTTCGTACACATCAATGTGCATTATTGTCTGGTCACTTGGTTCGCTTAAGTTTCTCGTTACTTCATGGCCGCCCACAGTGATTATTGACTTTATTCTTGCCCCAATCTTTGTTATGCCAAATGGCTTTCCTGTAACCATCTTTACAGTGTTGCAGTTTCCATTTTATGTCGACCCCTCTGCAGCTTCTGGTATTTTTTGTGAGCAACTTAATGCTTCATTCATTTTCTGTCTTTCGATTTCTTGCTTCAGACGTCGTTCTATTTCTTTCGCTGCCAGGTCTTGTTTCACTTTGTTGATAGCCTCCGCTGCCGCCTTCTCATAATTTATTTCTAGGGCGTTCTTTGCCGTGGCCTCTATTGCACTATTAAAATGTGATACAGCTTTCACTGTTTTCGTCGGTAGCTCCGCACTTGGTTTTTCTAGGTTTTTCGTCTCAAAGTCACCTTGTCTGTTTCTCTGGTTCTGTACCGCTGCTAGCGCCAACTTGTGTTTTGGATGACTCTGATTCCTAACCGCCTCCCAAAACAACCGACAGTCCATCCTGAAGTGCCCCTCTTGGTTGCAGAAGAAGCATCTTGCACCTATTTTGATGATTAAGCCACTATAGTACTCGTGTTCTTCCATCTGGCTCATGTCCTCCTCATCTGGTGCGTACCCCAGACTCTTCATGCACTGCTTGTATGTTGTGCAATCTGCCACGTGATGATCAGCTGACCCGCAGTTCGCGCATGATCTACGTTTGTCCATGTCATCTCTAGGCTTGTACCATGACGACCTTTGTGGTTGATTCCCCCCTTCCTGTTATCTGAATATGAGTATTTCTTGGGTTTCATTAGCTTGTACTCTCTCGACTTCTGTCTCATCTCTTCTGGTGTCGGTGCACTATCTTTCGACAATGTATAGTATGTTGCTAACATTGTTCTCAAGTCATCACTCTTTACCGCATCAATGAATTTTGAGGCGATGCTAAAGTTTCTTCTGTTGAGGGACTCTTCCGGGTCACTCCTTCTTCTCAAGCTCTCAAGATCATCTAGGAACCTGTCTATCGATTCATCATCCCTTTGTCTTCTCTTTTCAAATCGCATCATCGCTTGATGACCCTTCATGCCTGAGCCGAATTGATTTAACAATATTTCAAAGATTTTGTCCGCTGTATCGCGTTCCTCTTCTTTCTTCGCAACCACGCATTTCAATGCCGTGCCTTCCAGATTGCTCAGTATCGCTGTGCATGCTTGCCTCTCATCGTTCAAGTTGTCTTGTTCCAAGTGCAACCTCATGACTTCTACCCAAGTGTCAATGCATCCATCTGAATCATCTTTGAATTCTTTTGGTTTCTTGAAAGTTTTTCTGGATTTGTTGCCTCCTCTGTCACTCGAGTCGGTGTTTCTTGTAGCGAAGGCCTCTAGTGTCCTGTTAATCTTTGCCCAGGTGCTTGCCCATGTCATGGCATCCGGTCCCACGTTGTTCTGAGTCGTGGAGTCTCCTGGACCACTTGTTGTGTTCGCTGTTCCACTTTTTATAATAGCCTTGGCTCCCACCGGTGCCGTACTCGCGGCCTCCCTGGTTACTGGTAACGGTGTTGACTGTCGTTTGTTCCTTTGTGGTTCCACGAAGTCAACTCTATTACCTTGTGTCCGCTCTGCCGCTGGCCTGTCTTGTGGTGTTGAATTCCTCAAGATAGCGTCTAACTTTGTCTGTATAGCACTTGAGCTCTCAGCCTGGTCCCTACTCATCGTATCCATTCTCGTTTCCAAACTCCCCAACTGGCTATTCACTGCGTCATATCGCTGCTTCATTTCTAGCATGTCTTTTCTGATGTTCTTGTCTCGCTCTCCATCAGTGGTTTCTACTTTGTCAGACATCTGCTGAAGCTTTTCCTCCGTTGCTCTCGCTAGATGGAAATAGTTGTCCAGGTACTCATGTTTGTTGTTTCTCATTTCCTTCCTTATCACATTTCTATCATCTTCGCTGTGCTTCAGTTTCTCATCTATCTGATCTAGCTTCGCCATCACGTCGCTTAGCTCAAGAGTAGTTGTTCCATGGTCCGTTGTTGTCCTGTAGTCGGTCGCTGGTCCCGGTTTTTTCTGATCCTCGTTTTGGTCGGTCCCTGTCGTTCTCGTGGATACTGTTTCGAATGTTTTGCTTTTCTCAACTTTCGTCTCTTCCACTGCTGTATCTCTCGATCTCATTCCGACCATCATTGCCAATCTTTCAGTAAAAGACGTTCTCTTTTCAGACTCATCCTTCACCATTTCTGGCGTGTTGCCTGTTGTGTCTTCCACGTTGTCTGTCGGTGAGAACTCCATGGACTTCGGGATAGGTTCTTCCGCATTCGGCATCGGAGTTGACTCTGTCGTTTCCTTTCCCACTTCATCCACACTTTGATCCGGTGTCTCTAGTTCAATCTCGATGGTGGGTTCTACTCGTTCCCCTTCCGTGCCCTCTTTCGCTCTGTTCTCCGTGGTACTCCTCGTGCTGACCATACTAACTGAAAAGTTCTTCTTTGTTACCTTCGGACCCATTGATGTTGTTTTACGTAGCGACGAGTTATACTTTGTCTTCGCTTCGGTAGATCTTTTTTCAGCTACCGGTACCCTGCTCCGCCTCATTATTTACAATTGTTACTATTTACACTATTACTATCTACAAAAATTCTACTCTAAGGTTAAAACCTCTTTTGACAAAATTTTACAAAAAGAAATTTACGATTTGCTAAAAACAACTTTTCCTGAGCTTTTGAAAATTCTATATGTTGGGATTTGATAGAGAATTTGATTTTGCAATTGGTTATTTCAACCTGACTTAGTACTCTCTTAGTACCCCCCAAGACTTTCTCTCTACTGTCCCAAGACTCCTCAGTGTTGTCCCAGTACTTCTTGTTAGTGTCCCAAGACCACTGTCCCAAGACCCTTGCCCTAAGACTACTGTCCCAGGACTACTGTCCCAAGACTACTGTCCCAAGACTAGTGTCCCAAGACTAGTGTCTCAAGACTACTGTCCCAAGACTAGTGTCCCAAGACCACTGTCCCAAGACCAATGTCCCAAGACCACTGTCCCAAGACCAATGTCCCAAGACCACTGTCCCAAGACCAATGTCCCAAGACCACTGTCCCAAGACCACTGTCCCAAGACTAATGTCCCAAGACCACTGTCCCAAGACCAATGTCCCAAGACCAATTTCCCAAGACCACTGTCCCAAGACCAATGTCCCAAGACCACTGTCTCAAGACCAATGTCCCAAGACCACTGTCCCAAGACCACTGTCCCAAGACTAATGTCCCAAGACCACTGTCCCAAGACCAATGTCCCAAGACCAATTTCCCAAGACCACTGTCCCAAGACCAATGTCCCAAGACCACTGTCCCAAGACCAATGTCCCAAGACCACTGTCTCAAGACCAATGTCCCAAGACCACTGTCTCAAGACCACTGTCTCAAGACCAATGTCCCAAGACCAATGTCCCAAGACCACTGTCCCAAGACCAATGTCCCAAGACCAAGGTCCCAAGACCAATGTCCCAAGACCAAGGTCCCAAGACTGTTTCGTACCAAGACTGCTCTGGTCCAAGACTGTCCCAAGGCTACACTGTCCCAAGACTGTCCCAAGACTGTCCCAAGACTGTCCCAAGACTGCTCTGTCCCGAGACTGTCCCAAGACCGTGTTGTTCCAAGACTGTCCCCAGACTGCAATGTCCCAGGACTTCTTCGGTACTGTCCCAAGACTTGTCACTGAGTGTCTGGATATCGGATCTCTTTCTCTTCGTTGTAGGGACTATTGAACCACTGTACCTTTTACCACCACTTGAGCTCTAGTAAAAATTTTCCCAAAATCCCTATCTTAATGGTCAAAACCCAAATACTAATCCCCCTGTATTTGTCTCCCTCTCTATGTTTTGCTATTTGAAACCCTAAATTCCCCGCAGGTATCTTGTGATCACCTGTTCGTTAAAATACCAGCAACAAATTTTCACCAAAACGTAAAAATTTAAACTGGAAAAAATTTCAAAAACAAATGGATGAATTCTCCTGAAATTCAAGGTTGACCGATGTCAATCTTTGTCCGAAAAAATGTCTGGTACCCGATTGCCACGCGTTTTCCTCCCCCCCTGCTAGCAATCTTATGGGATATCACAAAAACTGTCTATGTCCCTTCCCCCCTACCGATCCGACCGGGGTACCTACCTTAACCTGATTTTAAATTTGGATATCCGCTTCTTATAGCCAACGCGTGTAAGTATCTAATGTAACTAAATCGACGATGCCGAACAATTAGTTACTCTAACGTGTCCCTCCTTTTTACAATTTACAACCGCTAACCTCTAACTTAACCAGCCTCCCCTTCTAACCTCCCCCCTCTTTAGCCTCCCTCTTAAGCAGAAAAATCCCTTAAGCGCAGGGTGCCAAACCTCTCGAGAGAAAACCGTAGACCTGTTTCCAGGCCTGCTTGTATAAAAACTTCCTCAAAACAATGGGGCTCCGCTTATCCAATTTTACACTTATCTCCTATAATGTAATGTGGATTCTAACGATACCCGTTTGCCCAACTTGAGAACACCCCTGTGCGTCCTCTTATTGTGATCCCTTGCTGGTTGTGTCCGTTCTGCACTTGACAGCAGCACCACCTTCCCACTTGGCTGGTCACCTCTTCCAGTCAAGTTTCCAGTCGGTTCAGCTCAGTCCTTCTGAACCACTTTCCCACTCGGCTGGTCACCTCTTCCAGTCAGGTCTCCTAGTGGTCCGGTTCGATCCTTGTGAACCACTTTCCCACTCGGCTGGTCCCCTTTCCAGTCAAGTCTCCTAGTGGTCCGGCTTGGTTGCAATCTATCTGAAAACCCTTAACAACGCCCCCACTCGGGCACCTTATTGAAGTCACTGGTTTAAATTGCTAGATTGATCGAAACGATAGGTCTTATAAAACAGTATGGGTATACTATTCAATTAATATAAAGGTTTGATCCAAATGATCCGGTATCAAAGTCACTGTCTTTTCGTTTTATGGTTTTTGTTCCTTTTTCTATACTTTTTTCTTGTTTTTGTTTCGCTTTTTGTCTTTCTGCTTGTACCAGGAAGTTTTTCAGGAAGTTTTCTCAAGTTTTCTTAAAAAGCTATCACGGTACAACCGGATGGTTTACACGTTCCCGCTGAACCGTACCACCGGTACTCTAGAATGGGCATGCAGCCCGGAGCTGTGTCAAGTGGGTTCGACTCCGTAGTCATGATGTCGTGAAAACACCCAGGAGCGCCATAAAAACACTATGTAACAGTCGCCTACTTTCGTCACATATGAGGCTTAAGAAAAACAGGCCCTATAACCATTGGCTCAAGAGTCAGGGACACTATCTTTTGTGTTTTTCTACCTCAAGAACGGTCGGAGCCAATTCGGTTCGCTTGCGACATGAGACTAGAACCCGTTACAGCTTAAAAGCTACTACCAAAATATCCCCCCCCCCCACTCTAGAAAATAAGAACGTCCCCATACTTAGGTCTCGAAATACCCAAAATACACGAATGCCGTTAAAAACAGGATCGGACCAATCCGTCAAGTTACTTTTTATTGGGCAGTGGAACTTTGATCCATTTCAGATGGATCAACCTAAAACTCGCCTTATCTCAACATAACAATCATAAAACACACTCGAGAAAACTAAATTAGGGACTCACATGTTGATGCACTCGAGCACAAGGAGTAATTAAATTGATAAGCAACTCGAGAATTAAATAAGATAACTAGATAAGTTCAATACTAATCAGTTTTGATAACAGAAATAAGTTTTGACTCTAGAATTGGAGTTTTTGTCTGAACCATTGGGACACTCAAGCTGTCCACCTTTCCGTTGAAGGTTCACTCTGGTTCGGTTCGAATAGTTGTACTCTCTTCTCGTGATTATCTCTCTTCCTATTTCAGGACAAGACGGCTCTACTCGTGTATTATTTTGTATCTGGAAATTGCGAATAACAATTTCCTGCTGTTTTCTTAAGTATTTTCCCGCAATTGTAAATTCGGTCGTTCTGATTTTTTACTTTGTGTTTTCAGTTGGTGCGAGAAAACTGAGCATGACAGGCTCCAAGCGAAATTTTGAAAATAAAAACTTCACTCCAAAATCACGCATTTTCGTGTCCCTCAAGGTCAAACTTCCAGATATGACCGACTGGCACATTACATTGAGAATGTAGTTTTGGATTTGAACCATTGGGAGACTTACTTCAGTTGTCTACCTTTCCATTGAAGGTTCACTCTGGTTCAGTTGAGTTTTGATCCGCTCTTGTGATTGTTCTGTCTCCTATATCAGATAAGACAGCTCTACTCTCGTTTTCTACGACGGAAATTGCGAATAGCAACCTCCCACTGTTTTTATTTGACAACTTTTCCGCAATTGTAATTCGGTTGTTCGGATTTTATTTTTTGATGTTTTCAGTTGTCGCGAGAAAACTGAACATGACAGGCTCCATTCGAATTTTTGAAAAAATAAACTTCACTCCAAAATCACGCATTTTCGTGTCCCTCAAGGTCAAACTTCCAGATATGACCGACTGGCACATTACATTGAGAATGTAGTTTTGGATTTGAACCATTGGGAGACTTACTTCAGTTGTCTACCTTTCCATTGAAGGTTCACTCTGGTTCAGTTGAGTTTTGATCCGCTCTTGTGATTGTTCTGTCTCCTATATCAGATAAGACAGCTCTACTCTCGTTTTCTACGACGGAAATTGCGAATAGCAACCTCCCACTGTTTTTATTTGACAACTTTTCCGCAATTGTAATTCGGTTGTTCGGATTTTATTTTTTGATGTTTTCAGTTGTCGCGAGAAAACTGAACATGACAGGCTCCATTCGAATTTTTGAAAAATTAAACTTCATCCCAAAACCACGTATTTCGTGTTCCTCAAGGTCAAACTTCCAGATATGACCGACTGGCACATACTCCCCGGACTCAAGATCGATGTCCTCATCGCGTGCTGCTGTCTGTCAGTGAATCCCCAAAAACCCGATTGTTGCTCAAGATACAGTGCCAGTGGTCATTTACAGAAGTTGGCAGCAAACTAAGTTTATCTACACCCCAAATTTCATAACCATGTAAAATTTTCACACTATCGCTAAACAGCAATAAAAATCTGCACTCACCTGCACCATTGAATTTTCGCTTTTTAAGCTAATATTTTAAAATTTCTTTCGTCCTATTCAATCAGGAAATTGTCATGCAGCATTTTGATTTATATAATAGATATAACATATTAATAACAATATCTCGTTTGTTAAAACTTCTTTTTCGTGAGCCTAGATTTCATCCAAGTTCACCCTCGAGCCCCTTTCCTTCCCTCTCAAGACTCAAGACTCTAGAATTCCCCATTGAGCCACCGGCTCATCTCGCGCTCTTCGCCTTCGAGGTACCAGACCCAGACGTATTTGACACCGTGATCTGCTTCAACAGTGCCTCTTCGTCATCGGATCTAATCACGATCTCTTCCCAGGGTTTCAGCTGTTCATAGGATCGCATCCATTCCCTTTGATCCTGCAATCTCTTTGCTTGGTTGGGCAAACTCTTCAAGCTCGACTCTCGGTTCAAACAGAAGGAATTGTGCAGACTCAGGCTCACGTTCATCGCCAATTCTTCCTCTAGTATCGAATCTCTCGCCTTGGTATTGTTTCTTGACACTCTACCGACTCTTTTCCACCCCGTCGTGATCGCATTTCGATGGGTCAGCAGAGGTCTCTTGAAAGCCTCCGGTCCTATCTCGGCCAGGAACTGTCAATATTCCTTTTGATATCTCTTCATATGATCCCCACCAACTCTTTTCCAACCTGTGGTGATCGCATTTCGATGGGTCAGCAGAGGTCTCTTGAAGGCTTCCGGGCCTATCTCCGCCAGGAACTGTCGATATTCCTTCTGATATTTCTTCATGTGATCCTTCGTTACCATGTACAACCAGGATGTCAACGTCGCTCGAAACCAGGGAAAGAACCTTATGCGGCTCCATACGTGTCTGATTTCCATTGGTATGGCGAATACCTTGCATGCAGTCTCAAACAACTCAAGTCTCCTGCTATAATCTATCGCGTATATCGACTCCGCCGTTGGCGTCTTCGACTCCCGATATTTCGTTACATTTTCTTCAATCCAGCGTAGAGCCAGCATCGTGCTCACCACCAAGATGGTCACCTTTTGCTGATGATCGGGCAGTCCTAACGACCGAATTTCTTCCACATCCCAGATCAGGCAGAGGTTCGCGTTATCCGGGTACCACACTGTTTGTGCCAGACAGTGGCATGGACATTCCCCATGTGTGAGGTCAATACTCCTAAGGTTGCGCTCTCCCGAGGCTTCTAGGGGAGGCTCAAGTTCCATCATCCTCTCGTGTATAGCGTCGTTCTCCTCCATGTTTGGAGCACCACCCATAGGTTTCCCGATCATGTTTTGTCTCTCGTGGTCACTTGTGTTCTCACTTTCCAAACCCAAAAGTTCTTCCCCCCAGATTTCACTCAAGTCATCCCTCTGTTCTCTCGGCACTGTCCATCGGATTTTCCTCAACAGCCTGTGTGAGTGATGCGACATCCGAGCCATTCTTACGCACTTGGGCACTGAGAAGGCTTTGTCTATCAATACCCTTTGGCTGGATACCTCCACCATCGCCATGTGCAATGGATAGTGGCTGCCACATAGGTTGGCCATCACTGACCCCACTAAGGACTTCGCATTTAGAGGCAGACCATAGGCTTCGCTCATGGGAAATCCCATTTTCGCTTCAAGTCCAACCTTCCAGCTCTTGATGTGTTTCTGGGTTACCTGCAACACCACGGGCCACGACTCCACACTCAACGCGGTCACCAAGTGGTGTTCTGACTCTAGCCTCTCCAGTGACTGGAGACTGCACACTCTCGAGAATAATCCCAGAGCTGTTGCTATGTTCACCGTGGTACTCGCGTAGCACTCAGCCACTATCTGTATTTCACTCTTCTCCCTCTCGGTAATGTCTTCAAACCAGGTGACTAGATCTTCTTTTTGGAAGGACTGTATCCTAACGCATGACCGTCCATCACAAGTGTGCTCGCCATTTCCACACGTCGAGTCAAGACAACTGCCCGGCTCCGTTTTCTTCATCGACCCTAGTTTACTCGTCGCTTCGCTTGACTCCTTCGCCTGAGGCAAGATCAGTTTGTGCACTATGCTCAATGTCGCCAGATCTTCGTCCTCCGCCGGTGCTAATCTCACTCGCTCCGTGACTTCCTCGATCAGGCTCGCATGGGGATGTGGACACCAGGAGGGCCTCAGCAATTTCCACACCACTCCCACATTTGTGACCAACATGCCATTCCCGTTACCCATCTACAGCTCGACTCTTTTACTTGAGCGCGGCACACTTATCACCTCTGGTGTTTTCTCGAGAATCAAACCCAAGCTCGGTCTCTCTCTCTACAGTGTCTATTTCCGCTATATTCTCTGTCCAAAACTTTAGTAGCTCCGCCACCTCGTAGTTTCTGTGAGCGCCTCCGGCTTCCGAGTCCAGGAAAGGGTTGTACGCCATCCCCATCACTCCAGACACATACTGGTATTCTCCCTTCTTATTGGGTTTCTAGTATTCTCCTGACGAGGCCAAGTTACGGTGCACGTCGTGTATCTCCTCAAAGTTCTTGTTGTAGAATCTCCGTATCTCGTCTAACTTCCTGTGGCTCTCTAAAAATTGCCTGGAACCATCCTCCTTTTCTATCCCAGTACTCTGGTATACATTCAAGATGACTGCTGAGACTCTCCTTTCCACTGCTTTACTCCCGATTGCTCTTTGTTGACTTGCTAGGATGGTGCTGTCAGTCATCACCGACATTATCCACCTCAAGAAACAAGTAGCGTCTCTCCTCCTTACCAGGCTCAAGCCTGAGTTATCCCTAGCAATGTGTTGCATCAATTTCTGATATATTTCTAGAATTTTTCCACCCAGCTTCAACTTGTCGTGCGAGGTCAGCGTTTCTAATTCTATTCCCACCAGGCTCCACGCAAACATCAATTGTCCCACTGTTCTAACGAAGGGATTCGCCATCAACGGCGACGCCGATGAGGATGTCCTCATCGCTTCTTCAAAATGGTCCCTTAACAAGTTCTGCCAAGTTCTCTTCAGTTGGCTCCCCAAGTCTAATTTGTTAATCTCAGCCTTCTGCTGGGTAGCCCAATTGCGTCGCTTGCGTGACACTCCACTGTCGAGTTTCTTTAGGCAGTCTCTTCCAGTTCCTTCAATGTTTCCAGGGCCACCCACCACGGCCGGGAGGTGTTCCTCGTTTTATTCTTCTCAAGAGCATCGCTAGTTACTTGCTTCCCAGTGGCCTGGTGTTCGTTTGAGACCCATTCTTTGCCAACGTCTACTTTCACATGTCTGCCCGCTCGTCGAACCTCGTTTCATCTTTGTCCTCTGAGGCTTGAAGTCTTCTTCCATTGTCGAGTTGGTGGGAACCTCCATCTCTCTTTCTACCTCGAGCAGTTTCCTTGGTTCGTAGCTACTCTTGTAGGCTGCTGTTTTCCATCGCGCCAGAACCATGGGGGCCGTCTCTCTCAGGTTTTTCTCTGAGACTGCGTCCGCCGAAGGAATATTCAACCCCTCTACCTCTCTCTTTCTCTTGCGAGCCTTCACATCTCTACTTGGGAGCGTTACCGCTATCATCACTGATTCGACCTCTTTGTCTCCATCCAACCCTTCCAACTCTTGCCTCACCCCTTCTCGAGCCTTAAGGATATTAGTACTTTTAGTTATATTACTAGTTTCGACCTTATCCCCGCTTACACTTAGGTTTATTTTATTGACAGTTTTTTGTTTCAGAGTAGAGATGTCTTAGTGGTGCCTTTCTCAACTCGACCATCTTGCTCAGCAGCTCTCCTCTTGCCTTTTCCTCCAGACCTGTCCCCATCAGGACAGGTTCTCCAAACTTCACAACTGTGTCCCACAGTTCTTCTTTGAAATCGTCTAGTGTGATCACGCTATTCACTTCTCGATTAAACTCTTTCAAGAATTCTTGCCAAGCGTCCTCATCCAGAGTCCCTAGGAACATGGTCTTGTTTCCCTCGAAGGTATTCTTTTCCCTTTCTTCTGCACTCAAGAGTATCATTCCCATATTGGAAGTCTCACTCGTCAGTGGCAACTCTAGATTCTTGCGGGGAGATGAGGTCAGAGGTGGCGTGGCAGTGTCTGCCCAATATTCTCCGCTCAGATCCTTCAACAGTTCTTGAGTGGTGAGTTCCTCCTCCGCTGGTTTTGGTCTAGGCGTGTTCCCCACCTCCATCTCCTCTCCTGCCTCGCTGAGAGTCTCATCCATGCTTTCTTCTCCTGACTCGACTCTCCTTCTCTCAAGTATCCTCCTGAACCGATCTTCTACAGGGCCGCTTCTTTTATCTCCAGGGGTTTCTTGTATTCCGTCAGAGCCACATGCAACGGGCCTGCTGCATCCAGCGCCTTCCCTTCCTGTCTCATCTCCACCAGTTCCAGTCCGTAAGGTGCCCGGTATTTTCTCGTGGCAAACTTCATTTCGTCTTTTAGTGCAATGTGTCCTTCTTCCACGATCATCCTGCCATCGTCCCACACCGGCAACATGTTCTCCAAACCCGCCCGCTCAAGCTTTCTCAAGATCTCTCGTATCTCGAATTTTGGGGGCAATGAGCCTCTCATCTTCTTCGCTTGGGTCGTCCAGGAGTTTATTTTTATGTCACAGGTGTGAAAATAGACCGCTGCAGTGTAGCCGATGAAGAGGGGATCCCAGCCATCGGTGAATTCCCTTTGCTGCCTTTCCGCCGCTGCTCTCGCCAACAGGGATGGGACCACCAGGGAACTGTTCATTGCCAGGGTCAATCTCCTGACCGTTGGGAACTCTGGAATGGTTGTTGGCAAGATTTCCTTCTCCAGTAATGCCTCTAGCTCCCTTTTCATCAACTCGAAGCTCTTCTTCCATGCGGGAATCCTCAAGATCTCTTGTCCACTCGCCGTCAGGGGGTTCAGGTTCCAGAACTTGGGATAAGTTTCGATGGGGCCTTCACGTTTCCCTCCCATCCTGCACTGCAGTTGCCCTCGGAAATTGTATACCATCAACTCTGGATCCTTCACTTTCGCGAAGAGTACCGTGTTACTCATTTGCGCCCTCAGCACCTCTTGCTGACACCAGTTGAGCGCCGTCCCATCCAGTACACTTATGAGGCTCAAGTGTGTCACGGAGTTACGGTAAGCCGTCACTAGAGGATCTGGAAACGCGTATGATACGACCGGTCCATAAATGCAGGTTACGACCTCCTCCAGCCCCCGGATTATCCCCATTGGGTCCGATCTCATCGCCAGGCACAGGTCTGTCAACAGAGGCATGCCACCATTCACTTTCCTCCATTCATCTTTCGTCTTCGGATTCTTTTCCTCACCAGTCATATGTCGATTCTGCATCAGGAGGTACTCCACTAGCAGCGTCTTTAGCCCCGCAGCACATTTATATGACAATGTGTCAATGCTCGAGTGGGTTTTCCCCATCGACAGGGGCTGCCCATATTTCGTCAGTCGATGAAATGACACCAGTTCACCATGGGTCAGAAGCACCAGTGCCAGATACCCGTCAATCCGGAGTGTTTCCACACCCCGACTGAACATATACGCTGGACCCATATTGAATAGGTACTTCGGGTAAACTAGGTACAGTGCCAACAACAGGTTGATGGGCATGCTCAGTATTTTTTGTTCAAAGGCTCCAAAAATGGTCTCCTTTGCGCCAAACACTCCAGCCATGAATTCCTTCCCCCAGCAAGGACTCAAGAACTTGAGAATCTCGTGATTTCTTCTCGTCTTCAGCTCGCCCTTTGCGTGATCCCTCCAGAATCCTCCGATTGTGACATCGTTTGCACTGTGACGAACCTGGTCACCGTCATCTCCCTACTCTCGGCCACTTCCAACTGCTCCTCAAGAAAACTCCAGATTTGCTTCACAAGAGGTGGGGCAATCTCCTTTGTCTTCTCTGTGGCGTTTTCCAGCCTTGGTGTCAGGAACGGCCAGCTGCCTCTTTCTTGCGTCAGTCCATACACCATCGACTCCAGTTGCTTCTCTGTTGCAGCCACATTCTTTCTTTCATTACTTGGTCCCCTCGACTTACTGGTGGAGCTCGTGATAGTCAAGTCCATGCTTCGAAACCACAAGCTGGCCGTCAAGTGATTTATTAATGGGTGGTTTATTAATAGCCGGACTGAACTTGAGTTTTCTGGCGAAGTTCGATATCTCTAGCAAGAGGACCTCGTCCAATACAATGAGGATATCTGGTAACTCATAGAAGCCCCTCAACGCGTGGGACACATCCGCCCACGCCGCCGCCAGTTCTGACTTGCGAAGCCTCAAGTTCGTCGGTTCCAACTCTCGATTGGGAGCTGCCATCAGGATCCGCCACGCAATCCCCTCGGCTATTAAGATCAAAACCGCATACACAAACTGCAGAGCGGGAGGCATGCTCGCGTACCCGGGGGACGTCGTGAACACCACCCTTGTCTTAGATCCAAATCGTGAGGCGACGTTCTCCTGCACCTCATTCATCGCTGCAAATAACGTCTGGATAGCTTCCCAGATTCTCCTCGGCGCCGGTTCATCGCCCTTGAGTTGCTCAAGAAACCCAGTCGCATGCAGGTGGTCATTCATTCCCGCAAACAGTAGTAGCTCAGGCTCGCAAGGCATCTCCGATTTTATCGCGACCAACAGGGTTAACATTTGATTAAGCTCAGCCCCTGGCAGCGAGTAAATCAAAGTCACCGGCCAGAACAACTTGGGAGACGTCCCCTCGAAGTCCGATCACGCTACGATGATCACCCTCGCGGCAGCTGGATCTGCTCTGTCGTAAATTGCCAAGGTCTTGGCCAATTGGGTGTTCTCGCAGGGTTTCCCGTATCTAGGGTCGTCCGCCAATCTCTTACCTTCATAGGCGGCATCTGGCAGTTCCATTTCTCTTGGGTCCAATAGTTTGTCCACCACCCTCAACTGCGCTGGAGTTGCCAACCTGATTCTGGCAATGCTCGTTCGATGCTTAGGGAGCTTAACTTTGAGTCCCGGACTCCCCAGCAACTTGAGAGGTCTGTAATTGATAGGTCCCTTGACTGATCTTGTGGGAATCCCAGTCAGATCTGCCGTCTCCATTATTCTCGCTCTCGAGAAATGCGTCTCGTGAGCCGTCAACCAGTCCACGCACTGGTGTCTACTTAAGTCCTCATGGGACATGCGCTCGAGGCCCAGAGCTTCCGCCAACTCTTGTCTGCATTCCAGGTCTTCCAAGTCCAGCTCTTTTACCTTCTCCAGATATCTCGACCGGCTTGTCTCCGCCGGTCTCTCCACCCTCTTGATCTCCACCACTACCACCGAGGACACTACCGAACTCTGGGGTGTTGATGACGTTGCCTCCTCGGCCTCCATCGGTGCGGCACCTGGTAATCTGGTCCGACTACTTCTCGAGCTGTCTATAGAATCGGCCGTCGCCCCCAGGCGACTGGAGAAAGTTCTTGAGGTGAGGAAAGGTGGATTTGGAGGTGGTCCGAATGTGAACTGGGCCGTCTCAAGCAATTCTGCCTCCAACGCGCTTATGTGCCTTTGGAAAACATCATTCAACCATTCCACTCCCCTAGGCCTGTCAAAGTGGATTTTGTCTGAGGATGCATCGTCGGGGAAAAGAGCTCGCTCCATTTGCTCGGCTACATCCAGCAATCCAACGGGAAGGACACTCCTTTGATGTATTTGCCTGATTACTTCGTTCAGGCTTCGTACCTTCGTATTCATTTCTATCGCGTGTTGGTCAGACTTCATATTGTAGGGAACGATACACACTGTGAGTATGGCAGGATTCATTTGAATCCGCAACTCCTCAAGGATGCAGCTCATCTTGTCATGTAGCCTCATAACCTTCCTTATCTCCCCTCTGGACACGTCATTAGTCCCGATCATTAGAGTTACCGTGTATACTCTTGCCATCCCTAGCATCTCAAGTGATCCAATATCTGTGGCATCGCAGCTCCAGCAAAACTCAAGATCCCCGTTTGCCAATGTGATTGAATCCGGGTCAGCACCCGCAGCAGGCTGTCCCCTATGATTAGATGGACCGCACCCTCTGGTACACGTGGCTGCGTGAGGTATTCCACCCAAGCCGCGTCATGGAAGCGATCCCTCCTGACTCTTTGTGCCGTGCTTCAATCCATGCGATTGTGCCTGTGGTACCTGCCCTCCGTGTTCTTCTTGTAACTTGAGATTACCACACTCCTGATCGGTTGCTCCCTCCAAGTCGGGGGTAGCTCCACTCTTGCTGGACTCTCACGATTTCTTAGTTGTAGTCTCTCATTCAATTCTTTCAGACGTTACGAGCTGCCGCTCACCTGACTGCTGCTCGGGGTTGAACTCAGAGTATACCCCGGCAGTGCGACGTCCATCAATGGGCGTATCGGTTGTGTCTCTAGGCCACGCAGGGAGGACGTTGACTCAGTCGGTATCCATACCTCCAACCCCTCGTTCATATGTTCCTGAGCCGCGCGGTCAAGGTTAAACCGTCCCTTCGATCTGGGAGCTTCATCCACTCCATACGTGACTCTGGTCTTGAACCGTCGGCTATTCGCTCCTTGGGCCTGGCTCCCTTTTGCATGTCGAGCTCGCGCTGTCGCTGCTGGATTCTCTCAAGTTCCTACTTCAGCTGTTCACAATTCGCGGAATTCTCACGCACCCTTTGTTCTTGCTGGTACTCGGCCTTCAGCATATCAAGTTCCCTCCGCGCTTGGTCCTTTTCGATGACCGCCTGATCTCTCTCCAGATTCGCCTGATCTCTCTCGAGCTTCGCTTGATCCCGTTCGAGGTTCGCCTTGTTCCTCTCCCTCTGTGTCCTCTCAAGTTCTCTTTTCAGACTACTGAGGTCCGGATACGCCTCTTCCGTTTGTTGTGCTCGCGTCATAGATGGTGTCTTACTCGTGCTCTGGCCCGCTGATCTTGCTGATGGTCTGATTGGTAGTGGGAACTCCCCTGCGCCATACTCGGTGTTATTGCTCAAGCCGGGATTCCTCGCCAAGTCGAATCCCCTAACTCCTCCATCCACATTCCAGGACAGCCATCTGTCTTGCTCTTGATTGGATTTTCCATCAGTGGTGTAGCCGACCATTAGAACCGCTTCTGTTGCAGACTCCCGGCATTCGCACTGCTCTTCCAATTGGAGGATGGCGTTCAGCATCACCGCCATTCTCTCATCCACTTGGGTGTAATCCAGATCCCTCAGGCGTCTGTATAGCTCATCAAGCGTGGGCCTCTTCAGAGCCGCGCGCATGGATTTCCAAAATCGATCTGCCATTTTTTCTGGATGATCTTGCACACGTACCAACTTGAGATTTACCGTACCACTTGAGATTTATCGTACCACTTAAGACTTACCGTACCACTTGAGAATTAGCGTACCAACTTGAGTGCTTGATAATTAACTTCTTCAAGTGTTGTTCGACTGTGGGTTCGTTCAAGACCTTCTTTTTCTTTCAATTGAGTATAGTTGGGTAGTCAATTTGACTTTGTCAAATCAATCTGAAAATAAAACTTGATATTTAGACTAAAATGCTACGTTTCTAACCTAAACCCCCCTTGCCGTTATAGTTAAAACCTTATCCTTTTCGTCCTACTAAAATAATTCAATTGGAAGTTTTCTAAGAACATGCAGATTCATTTTATGTTTTAGCACCATCAATCATTGAAAATTTAATTGTCATGCCAATCACGTTTAAGATCCTTTTACCTGTTCCGCACCCCGACACCTAACTTGAGATCTCTTTATGCCCAACTCAAGACCCCCATGTACCTGACTTAGGCGATACTCAGGTAGTATTTCTTGTGCAGATGTGCCATTATCTCCGTTTCTGCAAAGACCACGTGTAGGATAGCATATAGTTCCCTTGGGCTCAGCTTGCCCCTGTTTGGGTCGTAGACCGGCATTGAGACCTCCGTTATTCTTCTTTCGAGCATGAACTCCCGCAGTCTCGTTAGTGCCAACATCACGTGTTCAGGATCGATCGTGTTCCTCTCACTGACCCTCGTCACTAAGAAGCACAGGTATTTGCCTGGGACTTGTGCTACTGATGGTGGAAGCGCAGCCATTCCCCCCAGCCCCGGTCTCTGTCTAAACAGAAACTCCACGTTCTGGTACTCTCTCTTGAAGTCGGCCTCCAGTCTTGATTTGAAACTCATGTCCGCCGTGATACAGATTGCGCTAGTCCTGTCTGACAGGATAAAGTCGCTATCCGTAATCAGGATGTACTCTGAGTATTCATTCGGAATTTCAAATTTTGTCTTGAACTTCCTCCCTATGGTAGGCTCAGCCTCCTCCTCATCCAGTTCCAGCTCACTTGTTTCCCTCACTTCCTTGAGCTTCTTTATCATCCAATTTTCGGTGTGGGTAAGTCCTACCCCCACTCCCCGGACAAAAATATTTATCGACGTCTCCGTCGATGGTGCTGGGTCTAAATTATCTGGTGGAATCTCGAGCGGCCTGTCCGTTGCTGTCCAGCCGAAGAGGGGATGCTCCGTTTTCATGTGCTTTCCCGCTGATACGTCAACTTGTTGTATGCTTTGTCCTTCGCCGCTTCCGTTCTTGACATCGCGCATCCATTCTAATATCCTCAAGTTCGTATTCTCCCTCCTCTCTATCTCGCTCTGTTCCAAATCTGTCTCCCGTTCTGGTGTCAAGTAGTCTTCCTGTGGGTAAGGTTTAATATCATTGATAATTTGCCATTCATCATCGGCTGCCAGTTCGCCCACACTTAGTAGCTCTTTGCTTATGTCATCGTGCTGTATCTTATCAATCAGGAAATCGTCTCCGTACCTGTTGTACCTCATGCCTGTCTGTTTGCGATTGCCACTTCTTGTCGCCGCTGGTATTGGTAAGTCTGGTTCTGTCCACTTCGGCACCTCACCCTGCTCCGGATCATTCCAGTTTTCTTCCACAAAGGATTCCGCCTCAGAGTCCGCTTCTATCTTTTCATTGTCATCCAAACTCAAGTTCTCATTGCCATCATTTTTCTCTCTGGTGCCTTTTTCGTTCACTTCACACGCTGGCTCCACCAGTAGGTACTCAATTCCCTCCATGTACTGTGGTATACACCAGTCCTCTGGGGAGGGGACGTGAGGCTTCAGATTTTCATAATGTGCTGCTCGCCCCGTACTCAAGCGGTAGAACCGTCCTTGTTGATGTACTCCCGTTATCATGAATGGTCCTCTCCATTTTTTGAGTAGTTTCTTTGTCCCTTTGGGCGGTATGACATTCTGGAAGACCCACACGTACAGGCCCACCTCATATGGCTTCGCCTGTAATATCTTTTCATCATGTTTCTTGCGCGGTCTCATTTGTGCTTGCGCAGTGTTCCTCCTGCATAGCTCGTTTAGTTCCTGCTGTCTCCTGATCGCTTCTTTCATGTAAGCTTGAGGCGACGTCCTCTTCCCTTCGTATTCCGGGTAAAAGAATGTCAGGGGCATTGCTCTCTCCCTGCCCGTCAACATCATGAAAGGACTGATGCCCGTTGTTGAGTGTTGCGTACTGTTGTAGGCCCCTACGACTTGCGGCAGATATTTATCCCAGTCCGTCATGTATCTTGAGCAGTATACCCTCAACATATTCTCCAGCGTTCTATTCTTTCTCTCTACCAGCCCGTTGGTCTGAGCATAGTAGGTTGTCGAGTGTGCTTGAGCAATGTGTGACCTCTTCATCAATTCTTTCATCAGGTCTCCCACGAAGGCTTTGCCGTTGTCCGACTGAAATGTCATGGGACAACCATATCGTGATATCCAATGTGTTATCAGGTAGTCACAAGTCTCCTCTGCCGAGGCTGTCTGACACGGCACCGCTTCTGCCAGCTTAGTGAAGTGATCTATTATGACCAGTATCTGGTTATATCCCGTTTCTGTCATACAGATCTTTTGGTGGTCTATTTGCACAACTTCGTTGAGCTCCGAGCTCTCAACGGACTTGAGTTGGAACTACATCTTCCTTGGGTCTTTCACTTGTAGGCATGCCAGGCATGCATTTACCCTTCTCTCGCAAGCTTTCCTCAATGCTGGCCAATCGAAACCTGCGAAGTATTCTCTGTTGCACTTTGTCTATCCCCTGGTGCCCCATCTGATCGTGCGATCTGAATAACACCTCCGTCTGATAAAATTGTGGTAATATGATGAGGTTGTGCTTGTGTAATATCTTCTCCTCATCTTTTCTCTTGCACGCCACCACCCCGTCAGCTGTGTGGAAGAGTAAATCTTTCTTTTCTTTGTAGAACTGGCTCAAGATCTTGTAGCTGTCTTCTTCGAGTTCCCCTTTCTCCTTGGACCCCGTCCGGATCCATTTGGAGAGGTTACTTGTCATCTTGTCATTCTTTTGGGCTCTTATCAGGTCCGACAGCCTATATCTCGCTTTGACATGTTCCTTTAGTGCTATGATCTGTCCACTCATTTCCCCAGGGTTGTGGATGTCATCGTTCAGCTTTACGCATATTATCCTCTTCACGATCTTCATATCATCTTCTGGCACCATATTTGTTCTGACATTTGAGTTGCATGATAGTTCCCTGAATGGTTTCCTCGATACCGCAATTTTCTCAAGCTCTTCACCTCCTTGTACTTCTTGTTCATCCGAGTTGTACGTTCCTGAGGAGGGATCTGTTTGTAGCTCCCTGTCGCGGTGTCTCATCTTCTCCTCTGCCAGTATCATGCATAGACTATCCAGATCATCGCTGCTCTTTTCCGAATCTTCATCCCATTCTTCACACTCCCCGGACATTTTCTCTTCTCCGGTTTCTTCTTTTTCCGTGGAGGTGGACCACTCCCCGGACTCTTGATCTGGTCCCAGGTGTTCAGCTCCTTCCTTAAACGCCACTTTCTTCTTCCTAACCTGAGTTCGCTCAAGTATGTTATCAGGGATTTTGTCAACCAGTGACCGCACGACTTCTTTGCCATCAGTACCGCTTCCTCTTGGAGAGTCTGCATTGCCAACTGTCTCACTCCTTCGCAGTATTGTGACTTCCGGTTCCTCCCTACTCTTTCCTACGTTCATCATCTGCCAGTTTCTCAAGTAATCTCCATAAGTCTTCATCTACCTGAGTGTCTCCCGTTCCCACCTGGTTGAGATCATAACCTTTTGCCTTGAGCGTCTCTCTCACGATTTTTGACTTGAGCATTACCTCTATCGGTATCCCTCGTTTCTTCTTCAAGATTGTTTTCTTTTGGGGCTCTTCTGGTAATTCGGGATGATCTTCGTTCGGTTTGCCTGACTTGTCTAGCCATCTCGTGAGTGGAAGACTGTCATTCGTTTCTTTGTCCATGAAGGAGAAGCCATCTTTAATCTCAGGCCTGTCCGCCTCCCTCTGTTCATGTCTCTCGTAGAACTCCGTCTTCTTACTCAAGCTATCGGCATTCTGATGTTTAAATCATGCTGTACCCATCCCAGCGAACTATCCATCTCCCAATGTAACTCTGGTCCATCGAGTACGTCTTCAGCCAGCTGAGTGCCCTGTTGTCGACCCGCAACTTAAAGGGTTCACTGCCTAAGTATGCTCTGTATTTCTCGACAAAAGTAACTACCGCGAACATCTCTGCTTTCGGCGCCCCACACTTCATTTCTGTATCACTCAGGACTTTGCTCCCGTACGCTATTGGTCTTAAGACTGTCTTCCCGTTCCATTCTTGTTCTTGATGGAGAATTCCAGAAATCGCGACTACCGACGCTTCCGTATCCAACACGTACATCCCTTTCTCCGTTGGCATCCCTAACACCGGTGCCTCACACGACTCTTTCTTTATTCTCTGGAATGATTCTTCTGCTGCGTTGTTCCATGTGAACTTTTTGCCTTTGTGTCTCATTAGTTGTTGCATCGGGTATACCTTGTCCGCATAGCCCTTGATGAATTCCCTGTAATAGTTCGCAAAACCCAGGAAGCTCATCAACTGATGTTCCGTTTTTGGCGATTTATCAAGTTAGAACTGCTTCGACTGCATCTGGATCCGGTCTGATGCCGTGCCTGTCCACCATTCTGCCCAAGTATTTTATCGAATCCTTGAGTATCTCGCACTTTGACGGTTTACACTTTAGCCCCGACCTCCTCATACATGCAAACACCTCGTCCAGTCGCTCGATAAGGTCTTCTAGTGTGGGCGTCGCTATTACCACGTCATCCACATAGCACATTATCAGATTGCCGTACTTCTTTGTCACACCTATCAGCGCATGTGCCATCAACCGTTGAAACGTGGCTGTGGTATTGCAAAGACCAAACGGCATCCGTTTCCATTGAAACAGCCCCAAATCGCAGGCGAACCCTGTTTTGTCCCTGTCTTGCTTCCTCAGCGGGACCTGCCAAAATGCCGAACCTAAATCAAGAGTTGCAAAAAATTTAGCGTCACCTAACTTCGAGAGGCTCTCGTCAATCCTAGGTATGGGATAGGCATCCTTCACCGTGACTGAGTGCAGATACCGAAAGTCACAGCAAAACCTCAATTGGTCGCCTTTCTTTTTGGCCATAACTACACCACACGCCCACGGTGACTTGAATGGTTCTATCATGTCATACTCTAGTAATGTCTCTATTTCTTTCCTACATGCCTCTGATTTGTGGGGGGTCATAAGCCTCGCCCCCTCCCCGTGTGGTACCGCATTCTCTTCAAGTTCTATTTCATACTCAACAAAATTACAACACCCGATGTCTGCCTTATGTCTCGAAAATACTTCCTCGTTCCGCTCTAGTACGTCTTTGATGGCTTCGAGCTGTTCGTACGTCAACTTGCCCTTAAATGTTCGATCTCCGGCAGGACCGGTTTATCACTTTTCATTTCATCTATTGTGGGCCGTTCCGGAAAATTTGAACAGCTCGATAGCCCATCGTCCGTCTCTGACTTAAGTGATTTCACAAGACCTGATGAACCTTTTATTTTCTTCAATCGTCTCAAGATACAAATTTTGTCCCTATGATTGGGACAATCAACAACTTCACTTTGTTTTGAATTATCAGTCATTTCATATCGAGTTTTAACGGGTAAAGCATATCCCAGCTTCCTCCCCCTCTGTATCGTGATGGGTATATCAAGAGTATTCAACAAGACACTGACGCAGAAACCGCTCTTGTTTATCGAGAATGATCTTCCTAAAACAGCAGCACTTTGACTATTAGGATTCGGGACTATGCATACTTGCTTTTTGTAACTTAGTTCATTGTAATTTTTCATTCGCAAGCTTACGATTGCCGCTTCGTTCGCCTTTAGCCTCACCCTCCTACTCAAGAATACCGGTGCTTTATTTTCATTCGCTATTATTAAATTTACCGGTTTAATTGCGTACCTCCTATCCGGGTTTCTTATCCTGAACATTGCATTGTTTAAATCAATTGTTACATCGAAGTTCCCGATGAAGCCCTGCCTAAAATGAACTGGTCAGACTCATCTAGGTTTTCTACTACAAGAAAGCTCATCCACAGATTGCGTTCCCCCAGATTTAGGGCTATTATTGGTGTTCTGCCTAGCACCCGCAGCGCCCCTTTGTTAGCAGCTGACAACCGTATTCTCGAGTCTATCAAGTCATATCTGTTGAAGCCCATTCGCTCCCAAGTTTCGATTGGTATTACACTCAAGACCGCTCCAGTATCGAGTAATCCACGCAAGTGAGTCTTCTTGCCACTTATGTCAAGCACGTGTGCTGATACGTCTGCCTCTGTCCCGATGTGCATTGCATCTTCCTCCAGCATGGCACAGTGTCCAATCGATCTCACCTTTAATTCTTCTCTGCCCAGGTATATCTGTCCCACTAGATCTTCATCAAATGTTATCCTTGTTTTCGTGTAGATGTTTACCCCATCTATATTCAACATCACCTCATGCGGACCATAAGCTTCTGTGTATCTGTTGTCCACACGGATCGACTTGCTGTCACCTCTCGTGAGTAGCGCCCTCAAGGCTCTAGATGTCGTCTGTGGGCTTATCGCACTCAAGTAATCTGCGTATACGTCAATGTGCATTAATGTCTGGTCGCTCGGTTCACTTAAGTTCCTTGTCACCTCATGGCCACCTACAGTGATTATCGACATTATCCTGGCTCCGGTTTTCGTGATGCCAAATGGCTTTCCTGTCACCATTTTCAGAGTGTTGCAATTTCCACTCTTTGTCGAACCTGCTCCAGCTTCTGGAACTGGCGCCGAGCAACTTAGCGTCTCATTCAATCTCTGTCTGTCGATCTCTTGCTTCAACCGTTGCTCTATTTCCTTCGTTGCTAGATCCTGTTTCACCTTGTTGATCGCCTCTGACGCCGCTTTCTCATAATTTATCTCTAGGGCGTTCATGGCCGTGGCCTCTATCGCATTGTTAACCTGCGTTACAGCCTTCACTGTCTTCGTCGGCAGTTCCGTACTCGGTGCTTCTAAGTTTTTTTGTTTCAAATTCGGTTTGTCTATTTCACTGATTCTGCACCGCCGCTAATGCCAATTTATGTTTGGGGTGACTCTGGTTCTTTACCGCTTCCCAAAACAAAGGACAATCCATCCTGAAATACCCCTCCTGATTGCAGAAGAAGCATCTTGCACCTATTTTGATGATTAAGCCACTATAGTACTCGTGTTCTTCCATCTGTCTCATGTCCTCCTCATCTGGTGCGTACCCCAGACTCTTCATGCACTGCTTGTATGTTGTGCAATCTGCCACGTGATGATCAGCTGACCCGCAGTTCGCGCATGATCTACGTTTGTCCATGTCATCTCTAGGCTTGTACCATGACGACCTTTGTGGTTGATTCCCCCCTTGCATATTCCTGTTATCTGAATATGAGTATTTCTTGGGTTTCATTAGCGTGTACTCTCTCGACTTCTGTCTCATCTCTTCTGGAGTCGGTGCACTATCTTTCGACAATGTATAGTATGTTGCTAACATTGTTCTCAAGTCATCACTCTTTACCGCATCAATGAATTTTGAGGCGATGCTAAAGTTTCTTCTGTTGAGGGACTCTTCAGGGTCACTCCTTCGTCTCAAGCTCTCAAGATCATCTAGGAACCTGTCTATCGATTCATCGTCCCTCTGCCTTCTCTTTTCAAATCGCATCATCGCTTGATGACCCTTCATGCCTGACCCGAACCGATTCAACAATATCTCGAAGATTTTATCCGCAGTGTCGCGTTCCTCTTCCTTCTTCGCAACCACGCATTTCAACGCCGTGCCTTCCAAGTTGTGCTGTGCATGCTTGCCTCTCGTCGTTCAAGTTGTCTTGTTCCAAGTGCAATCTCATGACTTCTACCCAAGTGTCAATGCATCCATCTGAATCATCCTTGAATTCGTTCGGTTTTTTGAAAGTTTTCCTTGATTTGTTACTTCCTCTGTCACTCGAGTCAGTGTTCCTCCTGCATAGCTCGTTTAGTTCCTGCTGTCTCCTGATCGCTTCTTTCATGTAAGCTTGAGGCGACGTCCTCTTCCCTTCGTATTCCGGGTAAAAGAATGTCAGGGGCATTGCTCTCTCCCTGCCCGTCAACATCATGAAAGGACTGATGCCCGTTGTTGAGTGTTGCGTACTGTTGTAGGCCCCTACGACTTGCGGCAGATATTTATCCCAGTCCGTCATGTATCTTGAGCAGTATACCCTCAACATATTCTCCAGCGTTCTATTCTTTCTCTCTACCAGCCCGTTGGTCTGAGCATAGTAGGTTGTCGAGTGTGCTTGAGCAATGTGTGACCTCTTCATCAATTCTTTCATCAGGTCCCCCACGAAGGCTTTGCCGTTGTCCGACTGAAATGTCATGGGACAACCATATCGTGATATCCAATGTGTTATCAGGTAGTCACAAGTCTCCTCTGCCGAGGCTGTCTGACACGGCACCGCTTCTGCCAGCTTAGTGAAGTGATCTATTATGACCAGTATCTGGTTATATCCCGTTTCTGTCATACAGATCTTTTGGTGGTCTATTTGCACAACTTCGTTGAGCTCCGAGCTCTCAACGGACTTGAGTTGGAACTACATCTTCCTTGTGTCTTTCACTTGTAGGCATGCCAGGCATGCATTTACCCTTCTCTCGCAAGCTTTCCTCAATGCTGGCCAATCGAAACCTGCGAAGTATTCTCTGTTGCACTTTGTCTATCCCCTGGTGCCCCATCTGATCGTGCGATCTGAATAACACCTCCGTCTGATAAAATTGTGGTAATATGATGAGGTTGTGCTTGTGTAATATCTTCTCCTCATCTTTTCTCTTGCACGCCACCACCCCGTCAGCTGTGTGGAAGAGTAAATCTTTCTTTTCTTTGTAGAACTGGCTCAAGATCTTGTAGCTGTCTTCTTCGAGTTCCCCTTTCTCCTTGGACCCCGTCCGGATCCATTTGGAGAGGTTACTTGTCATCTTGTCATTCTTTTGGGCTCTTATCAGGTCCGACAGCCTATATCTCGCTTTGACATGTTCCTTTAGTGCTATGATCTGTCCACTCATTTTCCCAGGGTTGTGGATGTCATCGTTCAGCTTTACGCATATTATCCTCTTCACGATCTTCATATCATCTTCTGGCACCATATTTGTTCTGACATTTGAGTTGCATGATAGTTCCCTGAATGGTTTCCTCGATACCGCAATTTTCTCAAGCTCTTCACCTCCTTGTACTTCTTGTTCATCCGAGTTGTACGTTCCTGAGGAGGGATCTGTTTGTAGCTCCCTGTCGCGGTGTCTCATCTTCTCCTCTGCCAGTATCATGCATAGACTATCCTGATCATCGCTGCTCTTTTCCGAATCTTCATCCCATTCTTCACACTCCCCGGACATTTTCTCTTCTCCGGTTTCTTCTTTTTCCGTGGAGGTGGACCACTCCCCGGACTCTTGATCTGGTCCCAGGTGTTCAGCTCCTTCCTTAAACGCCACTTTCTTCTTCCTAACCTGAGTTCGCTCAAGTATGTTATCAGGGATTTTGTCAACCAGTGACCGCACGACTTCTTTGCCATCAGTACCGCTTCCTCTTGGAGAGTCTGCATTGCCAACTGTCTCACTCCTTCGCAGTATTGTGACTTCCGGTTCCTCCCTACTCTTTCCTACGTTCATCATCTGCCAGTTTCTCAAGTAATCTCCACAAGTCTTCATCTACCTGAGTGTCTCCCGTTCCCACCTGGTTGAGATCATAACCTTTTGCCTTGAGCGTCTCTCTCACGATTTTTGACTTGAGCATTACCTCTATCGGTATCCCTCGTTTCTTCTTTAAGATTGTTTTCTTTTGGGGCTCTTCTGGTAATTCGGGATGATCTTCGTTCGGTTTGCCTGACTTGTCTAGCCATCTCGTGAGTGGAAGACTGTCATTCGTTTCTTTGTCCATGAAGGAGAAGCCATCTTTAATCTCAGGCCTGTCCGCCTCCCTCTGTTCATGTCTCTCGTAGAACTCCGTCTTCTTACTCAAGCTATCGGCATTCTGATGTTTAAATCATGCTGTACCCATCCCAGCGAACTATCCATCTCCCAATGTAACTCTGGTCCATCGAGTACGTCTTCAGCCAGCTGAGTGCCCTGTTGTCGGCCCGCAACTTAAAGGGTTCACTGCCTAAGTATGCTCTGTATTTCTCGACAAAAGTAACTACCGCGAACATCTCTGCTTTCGGCGCCCCACACTTCATTTCTGTGTCACTCAGGACTTTGCTCCCGTACGCTATCGGTCTTAAGACTGTCTTCCCGTTCCATTTTTGTTCTTGATGGAGAATTCCAGAAATCGCGACTACCGACGCTTCCGTATCCAACACGTACATCCCTTTCCCTAACACCGGTGCCTCACACGACTCTTTCTTTATTCTCTGGAATGATTCTTCTGCTGCGTTGTTCCATGTGAACTTTTTGCCTTTGTGTCTCATTAGTTGTTGCATCGGGTATACCTTGTCCGCATAGCCCTTGATGAATTCCCTGTAGTAGTTCGCAAAACCCAGGAAGCTCATCAACTGATGTTCCGTTTTTGGCGATTTATCAAGTTAGAACTGCTTCGACTGCATCTGGATCCGGTCTGATGCCGTGCCTGTACTTCTAGTGTGGGCGTCGCTATTACCACGTCATCCACATAGCACATTATCAGATTGCCGTACTTCTTTGTCACACCTATCAGCGCATGTGCCATCAACCGTTGAAACGTGGCTGTGGCATTGCAAAGACCAAACGGCATCCGTTTCCATTGAAACAGCCCCAAATCGCAGGCGAACCCTGTTTTGTCCCTGTCTTGCTTCCTCAGCGGGACCTGCCAAAATGCCGAACCTAAATCAAGAGTTGCAAAAAATTTAGCGTCACCTAACTTCGAGAGGCTCTCGTCAATCCTAGGTATGGGATAGGCATCCTTCACCGTGACTGAGTGCAGATACCGAAAGTCACAGCAAAACCTCAATTGGTCGCCTTTCTTTTTGGCCATAACTACACCACACGCCCACGGTGACTTGAATGGTTCTATCATGTCATACTCTAGTAATGTCTCTATTTCTTTCCTACATGCCTCTGATTTGTGGGGGGTCATAAGCCTCGCCCCCTCCCCGTGTGGTACCGCATTCTCTTCAAGTTCTATTTCATACTCAACAAAATTACAACACCCGATGTCTGCCTTATGTCTCGAAAATACTTCCTCGTTCCGCTCTAGTACGTCTTTGATGGCTTCGAGCTGTTCGTACGTCAACTTGCCCTTAAATGTTCGATCTCCGGCAGGACCGGTTTATCACTTTTCATTTCATCTATTGTGGGCCGTTCCGGAAAATTTGAACAGCTCGATAGCCCATCGTCCGTCTCTGACTTAAGTGATTTCACAAGACCTGATGAACCTTTTATTTTCTTCAATCGTCTCAAGATACAAATTTTGTCCCTATGATTGGGACAATCAACAACTTCACTTTGTTTTGAATTATCAGTCATTTCATATCGAGTTTTAACGGGTAAAGCATATCCCAGCTTCCTCCCCCTCTGTATCGTGATGGGTATATCAAGAGTATTCAACAAGACACTGACGCAGAAACCGCTCTTGTTTATCGAGAATGATCTTCCTAAAACAGCAGCACTTTCACTATTAGGATTCGGAACTATGCATACTTGCTTGTTGTAACTTATTTCATTGTAATTTTTCATTCGCAAGCTTACGATTGCCGCTTCGTTCGCCTTTAGCCTCACCCTCCTACTCAAGAATACCGGTGCTTTATTTTCATTCGCTATTATTAAATTTACCGGTTTAATTGCGTACCTCCTATCCGGGTTTCTTATCCTGAACATTGCATTGTTTAAACCAATTGTTACATCGAAGTTCCCGATGAAGCCCTGCCTAAAATGAACTGGTCAGACTCATCTAGGTTTTCTACTACAAGAAAGCTCATCCACAGATTGCGTTCCCCCAGATTTAGGGCTAATATTGGTGTTCTGCCTAGCACCCGCAGCGCCCCTTTGTTAGCAGCTGACAACCGTATTCTCGAGTCTATCAAGTAATCTTTGTTGAAGCCCATTCGCTCCCAAGTTTCGATTGGTATTACACTCAAGACCGCTCCAGTATCGAGTAACCCACGCAAGTGAGTCTTCTTGCCACTTATGTCAAGCACGTGTGCTGATACGTCTGCCTCTGTCCCGATGTGCATTGCATCTTCCTCCAGCATGGCACAGTGTCCAATCGATCTCACCTTTAATTATTCTCTGCCCAGGTATATCTGTCCCACTAGATCTTCATCAAATGTTATCCTTGTTTTCGTGTAGATGTTTACCCCATCTATATTCAACATCACCTCATGCGGACCATAAGCTTCTGTGTATCTGTTGTCCACACGGATCGACTTGCTGCCACCTCTCGTGAGTAGCGCCCTCAAGGCTCTAGATGTCGTCTGTGGGCTTATCGCACTCAAGTAATCTGCGTATACGTCAATGTGCATTAATGTCTGGTCGCTCGGTTCACTTAAGTTCCTTGTCACCTCATGGCCACCTACAGTGATTATCGACATTATCCTGGCTCCGATTTTCGTGATGCCAAATGGCTTTCCTGTCACCATTTTCAGAGTGTTGCAATTTCCACTCTTTGTCGACCCTGCTCCAGCTTCTGGAACTGGCGCCGAGCAACTTAGCGTCTCATTCAATCTCTGTCTGTCGATCTCTTGCTTCAACCGTTGCTCTATTTCCTTCGTTGCTAGATCCTGTTTCACCTTGTTGATCGCCTCTGACGCCGCTTTCTCATAATTTATCTCTAGGGCGTTCATGGCCGTGGCCTCTATCACATTGTTAACCTGCGTTACAGCCTTCACTGTCTTCGTCGGCAGTTCCGTACTCGGTGCTTCTAAGTTTTTTTGTTTCAAATTCGGTTTGTCTATTTCACTGATTCTGCACCGCCGCTAATGCCAATTTATGTTTGGGGTGACTCTGGTTCTTTACCGCTTCCCAAAACAAAGGACAATCCATCCTGAAATACCCCTCCTGATTGCAGAAGAAGCATCTTGCACCTATTTTGATGATTAAGCCACTATAGTACTCGTGTTCTTCCATCTGGCTCATGTCCTCCTCATCTGGTGCGTACCCCAGACTCTTCATGCACTGCTTGTATGTTGTGCAATCTGCCACGTGATGATCAGCTGACCCGCAGTTCGCGCATGATCTACGTTTGTCCATGTCATCTCTAGGCTTGTACCATGACGACCTTTGTGGTTGATTCCCCCCTTCCTGTTATCTGAATATGAGTATTTCTTGGGTTTCATTAGCGTGTACTCTCTCGACTCCTGTCTCATCTCTTCTGGAGTCGGTGCACTATCTTTCGACAATGTATAGTATGTTGCTAACATTGTTCTCAAGTCATCACTCTTTACCGCATCAATGAATTTTGAGGCGATGCTAAAGTTTCTTCTGTTGAGGGACTCTTCAGGGTCACTCCTTCGTCTCAAGCTCTCAAGATCATCTAGGAACCTGTCTATCGATTCATCGTCCCTCTGCCTTCTCTTTTCAAATCGCATCATCGCTTGATGACCCTTCATGCCTGACCCGAACCGATTCAACAATATCTCGAAGATTTTATCCGCAGTGTCGCGTTCCTCTTCCTTCTTCGCAACCACGCATTTCAACGCCGTGCCTTCCAAGTTGTGCTGTGCATGCTTGCCTCTCATCGTTCAAGTTGTCTTGTTCCAAGTGCAATCTCATGACTTCTACCCAAGTGTCAATGCATCCATCTGAATCATCCTTGAATTCGTTCGGTTTTTTGAAAGTTTTCCTTGATTTGTTACTTCCTCTGTCACTCGAGTCAGTGTTCCTCCTGCATAGCTCGTTTAGTTCCTGCTGTCTCCTGATCGCTTCTTTCATGTAAGCTTGAGGCGACGTCCTCTTCCCTTCGTATTCCGGGTAAAAGAATGTCAGGGGCATTGCTCTCTCCCTGCCCGTCAACATCATGAAAGGACTGATGCCCGTTGTTGAGTGTTGCGTACTGTTGTAGGCCCCTACGACTTGCGGCAGATATTTATCCCAGTCCGTCATGTATCTTGAGCAGTATACCCTCAACATATTCTCCAGCGTTCTATTCTTTCTCTCTACCAGCCCGTTGGTCTGAGCATAGTAGGTTGTCGAGGGTGCTTGAGCAATGTGTGACCTCTTCATCAATTCTTTCATCAGGTCCCCCACGAAGGCTTTGCCGTTGTCCGACTGAAATGTCATGGGACAACCATATCGTGATATCCAATGTGTTATCAGGTAGTCACAAGTCTCCTCTGCCGAGGCTGTCTGACACGGCACCGCTTCTGCCAGCTTAGTGAAGTGATCTATTATGACCAGTATCTGGTTATATCCCGTTTCTGTCATACAGATCTTTTGGTGGTCTATTTGCACAACTTCGTTGAGCTCCGAGCTCTCAACGGACTTGAGTTGGAACTACATCTTCCTTGGGTCTTTCACTTGTAGGCATGCCAGGCATGCATTTACCCTTCTCTCGCAAGCTTTCCTCAATGCTGGCCAATCAAACCTGCGAAGTATTCTCTGTTGCACTTTGTCTATCCCCTGGTGCCCCATCTGATCGTGCGATCTGAATAACACCTCCGTCTGATAAAATTGTGGTAATATGATGAGGTTGTGCTTGTGTAATATCTTCTCCTCATCTTTTCTCTTGCACGCCACCACCCCGTCAGCTGTGTGGAAGAGTAAATCTTTCTTTTCTTTGTAGAACTGGCTCAAGATCTTGTAGCTGTCTTCTTCGAGTTCCCCTTTCTCCTTGGACCCCGTCCGGATCCATTTGGAGAGGTTACTTGTCAGCTTGTCATTCTTTTGGGCTCTTATCAGGTCCGACAGCCTATATCTCGCTTTGACATGTTCCTTTAGTGCTATGATCTGTCCACTCATTTCCCCAGGGTTGTGGATGTCATCGTTCAGCTTTACGCATATTATCCTCTTCACGATCTTCATATCATCTTCTGGCACCATATTTGTTCTGACATTTGAGTTGCATGATAGTTCCCTGAATGGTTTCCTCGATACCGCAGTTTTCTCAAGCTCTTCACCTCCTTGTACTTCTTGTTCATCCGAGTTGTACGTTCCTGAGGAGGGATCTGTTTGTAGCTCCCTGTCGCGGTGTCTCATCTTCTCCTCTGCCAGTATCATGCATAGACTATCCTGATCATCGCTGCTCTTTTCCGAATCTTCATCCCATTCTTCACACTCCCCGGACATTTTCTCTTCTCCGGTTTCTTCTTTTTCCGTGGAGGTGGACCACTCCCCGGACTCTTGATCTGGTCCCAGGTGTTCAGCTCCTTCCTTAAACGCCACTTTCTTCTTCCTAACCTGAGTTCGCTCAAGTATGTTATCAGGGATTTTGTCAACCAGTGACCGCACGACTTCTTTGCCATCAGTACCGCTTCCTCTTGGAGAGTCTGCATTGCCAACTGTCTCACTCCTTCGCAGTATTGTGACTTCCGGTTCCTCCCTACTCTTTCCTACGTTCATCATCTGCCAGTTTCTCAAGTAATCTCCACAAGTCTTCATCTACCTGAGTGTCTCCCGTTCCCACCTGGTTGAGATCATAACCTTTTGCCTTGAGCGTCTCTCTCACGATTTTTGACTTGAGCATTACCTCTATCGGTATCCCTCGTTTCTTCTTCAAGATTGTTTTCTTTTGGGGCTCTTCTGGTAATTCGGGATGATCTTCGTTCGGTTTGCCTGACTTGTCTAGCCATCTCGTGAGTGGAAGACTGTCATTCGTTTCTTTGTCCATGAAGGAGAAGCCATCTTTAATCTCAGGCCTGTCCGCCTCCCTCTGTTCATGTCTCTCGTAGAACTCCGTCTTCTTACTCAAGCTATCGGCATTCTGATGTTTAAATCATGCTGTACCCATCCCAGCGAACTATCCATCTCCCAATGTAACTCTGGTCCATCGAGTACGTCTTCAGCCAGCTGAGTGCCCTGTTGTCGACCCGCAACTTAAAGGGTTCACTGCCTAAGTATGCTCTGTATTTCTCGACAAAAGTAACTACCGCGAACATCTCTGCTTTCGGCGCCCCACACTTCATTTCTGTGTCACTCAGGACTTTGCTCCCGTACGCTATTGGTCTTAAGACTGTCTTCCCGTTCCATTTTTGTTCTTGATGGAGAATTCCAGAAATCGCGACTACCGACGCTTCCGTATCCAACACGTACATCCCTTTCCCTAACACCGGTGCCTCACACGACTCTTTCTTTATTCTCTGGAATGATTCTTCTGCTGCGTTGTTCCATGTGAACTTTTTGCCTTTGTGTCTCATTAGTTGTTGCATCGGGTATACCTTGTCCGCATAGCCCTTGATGAATTCCCTGTAATAGTTCGCAAAACCCAGGAAGCTCATCAACTGATGTTCCGTTTTTGGCGATTTATCAAGTTAGAACTGCTTCGACTGCATCTGGATCCGGTCTGATGCCGTGCCTGTCCACCATTCTGCCCAAGTATTTTATCGAATCCTTGAGTATCTCGCACTTTGACGGTTTACACTTTAGCCCCGACCTCCTCATACATGCAAACACCTCGTCCAGTCGCTCGATAAGGTCTTCTAGTGTGGGCGTCGCTATTACCACGTCATCCACATAGCACATTATCAGATTGCCGTACTTCTTTGTCACACCTATCAGCGCATGTGCCATCAACCGTTGAAACGTGGCTGTGGCATTGCAAAGACCAAACGGCATCCGTTTCCATTGAAACAGCCCCAAATCGCAGGCGAACCCTGTTTTGTCCCTGTCTTGCTTCCTCAGCGGGACCTGCCAAAATGCCGAACCTAAATCAAGAGTTGCAAAAAATTTAGCGTCACCTAACTTCGAGAGGCTCTCGTCAATCCTAGGTATGGGATAGGCATCCTTCACCGTGACTGAGTGCAGATACCGAAAGTCACAGCAAAACCTCAATTGGTCGCCTTTCTTTTTGGCCATAACTACACCACACGCCCACGGTGACTTGAATGGTTCTATCATGTCATACTCTAGTAATGTCTCTATTTCTTTCCTACATGCCTCTGATTTGTGGGGGGTCATAAGCCTCGCCCCCTCCCCGTGTGGTACCGCATTCTCTTCAAGTTCTATTTCATACTCAACAAAATTACAACACCCGATGTCTGCCTTATGTCTCGAAAATACTTCCTCGTTCCGCTCTAGTACGTCCTTGATGGCTTCGAGCTGTTCGTACGTCAACTTGCCCTTAAATGTTCGATCTCCGGCACCACCGGTTTATCACTTTTCATTTCATCTATTGTGGGCCGTTCCGGAAAATTTGAACAGCTCGATAGCCCATCGTCCGTCTCTGACTTAAGTGATTTCACAAGACCTGATGAACCTTTTATTTTCTTCAATCGTCTCAAGATACAAATTTTGTCCCTATGATTGGGACAATCAACAACTTCACTTTGTTTTGAATTATCAGTCATTTCATATCGAGTTTTAACGGGTAAAGCATATCCCAGCTTCCTCCCCCTCTGTATCGTGATGGGTATATCAAGAGTATTCAACAAGACACTGACGCAGAAACCGCTCTTGTTTATCGAGAATGATCTTCCTAAAACAGCAGCACTTTGACTATTAGGATTCGGGACTATGCATACTTGCTTGTTGTAACTTAGTTCATTGTAATTTTTCATTCGCAAGCTTACGATTGCCGCTTCGTTCGCCTTTAGCCTCACCCTCCTACTCAAGAATACCGGTGCTTTATTTTCATTCGCTATTATTAAATTTACCGGTTTAATTGCGTACCTCCTATCCGGGTTTCTTATCCTGAACATTGCATTGTTTAAATCAATTGTTACATCGAAGTTCCCGATGAAGCCCTGCCTAAAATGAACTGGTCAGACTCATCTAGGTTTTCTACTACAAGAAAGCTCATCCACAGATTGCGTTCCCCCAGATTTAGGGCTATTATTGGTGTTCTGCCTAGCACCCGCAGCGCCCCTTTGTTAGCAGCTGACAACCGTATTCTCGAGTCTATCAAGTCATATCTGTTGAAGCCCATTCGCTCCCAAGTTTCGATTGGTATTACACTCAAGACCGCTCCAGTATCGAGTAATCCACGCAAGTGAGTCTTCTTGCCACTTATGTCAAGCACGTGTGCTGATACGTCTGCCTCTGTCCCGATGTGCATTGCATCTTCCTCCAGCATGGCACAGTGTCCAATCGATCTCACCTTTAATTCTTCTCTGCCCAGGTATATCTGTCCCACTAGATCTTCATCAAATGTTATCCTTGTTTTCGTGTAGATGTTTACCCCATCTATATTCAACATCACCTCATGCGGACCATAAGCTTCTGTGTATCTGTTGTCCACACGGATCGACTTGCTGTCACCTCTCGTGAGTAGCGCCCTCAAGGCTCTAGATGTCGTCTGTGGGCTTATCGCACTCAAGTAATCTGCGTATACGTCAATGTGCATTAATGTCTGGTCGCTCGGTTCACTTAAGTTCCTTGTCACCTCATGGCCACCTACAGTGATTATCGACATTATCCTGGCTCCGGTTTTCGTGATGCCAAATGGCTTTCCTGTCACCATTTTCAGAGTGTTGCAATTTCCACTCTTTGTCGAACCTGCTCCAGCTTCTGGAACTGGCGCCGAGCAACTTAGCGTCTCATTCAATCTCTGTCTGTCGATCTCTTGCTTCAACCGTTGCTCTATTTCCTTCGTTGCTAGATCCTGTTTCACCTTGTTGATCGCCTCTGACGCCGCTTTCTCATAATTTATCTCTAGGGCGTTCATGGCCGTGGCCTCTATCGCATTGTTAACCTGCGTTACAGCCTTCACTGTCTTCGTCGGCAGTTCCGTACTCGGTGCTTCTAAGTTTTTTTGTTTCAAATTCGGTTTGTCTATTTCACTGATTCTGCACCGCCGCTAATGCCAATTTATGTTTGGGGTGACTCTGGTTCTTTACCGCTTCCCAAAACAAAGGACAATCCATCCTGAAATACCCCTCCTGATTGCAGAAGAAGCATCTTGCACCTATTTTGATGATTAAGCCACTATAGTACTCGTGTTCTTCCATCTGTCTCATGTCCTCCTCATCTGGTGCGTACCCCAGACTCTTCATGCACTGCTTGTATGTTGTGCAATCTGCCACGTGATGATCAGCTGACCCGCAGTTCGCGCATGATCTACGTTTGTCCATGTCATCTCTAGGCTTGTACCATGACGACCTTTGTGGTTGATTCCCCCCTTGCATATTCCTGTTATCTGAATATGAGTATTTCTTGGGTTTCATTAGCGTGTACTCTCTCGACTTCTGTCTCATCTCTTCTGGAGTCGGTGCACTATCTTTCGACAATGTATAGTATGTTGCTAACATTGTTCTCAAGTCATCACTCTTTACCGCATCAATGAATTTTGAGGCGATGCTAAAGTTTCTTCTGTTGAGGGACTCTTCAGGGTCACTCCTTCGTCTCAAGCTCTCAAGATCATCTAGGAACCTGTCTATCGATTCATCGTCCCTCTGCCTTCTCTTTTCAAATCGCATCATCGCTTGATGACCCTTCATGCCTGACCCGAACCGATTCAACAATATCTCGAAGATTTTATCCGCAGTGTCGCGTTCCTCTTCCTTCTTCGCAACCACGCATTTCAACGCCGTGCCTTCCAAGTTGTGCTGTGCATGCTTGCCTCTCATCGTTCAAGTTGTCTTGTTCCAAGTGCAATCTCATGACTTCTACCCAAGTGTCAATGCATCCATCTGAATCATCCTTGAATTCGTTCGGTTTTTTGAAAGTTTTCCTTGATTTGTTACTTCCTCTGTCACTCGAGTCAGTGTTCCTCGTGGCGAAGGCCTCTAGTGTCCTTTTCATCATTTCCCAGGTGCTTTCCCACGTCATGACATCCGGTCTCACATTATTGTGAGTCGTGGAATCCCCTGGACCACTCGTCGTGTTTGCTGTTCCACTTTTCATTATCGCTTTGGCCCCCTCCCCCGGTGCTGTACTCGCGGCATCCCGGGGTAATGGTAACGGTGTTGATTGCCGTTTGTTCCGTTGTGGTTCCACGAAGTCAACTCTTTTGCCTTGCGTTCGTTCCGCTGCCGGCCTATCCTGTGACGTAGAGTTTCTCAAGATGGCGTCCAGTTTTGCCTGTATTGCACAAGAACTCTCAGCCTGGTCCCTACTCATTGTGTCCATTCTCGTTTCCAGACTCCCCAACTGGCTGTTCACTGCGTCATATCGTTGCTTCATTTCTTGCATGTCTTTTTTGATGTTCATGCCTTGCTCTCCATCAGTGGCATCTACCTTGTCTGACATCTGCTGAAGCTTTTCCTCTGTCGCTTTCACCAGATTGAAATAGTTGTCCAGGTACTCATGATTGTTGTATCTAAATTCTTTCTTTATCACCTCTCTATCCTCCTCGCTGTGTTTTAGTCTCTTGTCGATCTGATCTAGCTTCGCCATCAGATCGCCCAGATCGAGAGAAGTTGTTTCATGGTCAGCTGTTGCCCTGTTGTTGGCTGCTGCTCCCGGTCTGACCTGGTCTTCGTATTGGTCGGTGTCTGTCGTTTTCGTAGAAACTGTTCCAAATGTTTTGCCTTTCTCGGCCTTCGGTTCCTCCGTCACTATGTCTCTTGATTTCGTCCCGACCATCATTGCCAACCTTTCAGTAAATGACGTTCTTTTTGCTTGAGACTCGTCCTTTACCGTTTCTGGCGTGTTGCCCGTTGTGTCTTCCACAGTGTCTATCGGCGAGAACTCCATGGATTTTGGATTTGGTTCTTCTGCATTCGGCATCGGTGTTGATTCCGTCGTCTTCTTCTCCACCTCATCCACACTCTGGTCTGGTGTTTCTAGGTCAATCTCGATGGCGGGTTCCGCTTGATGCCCTTTCGCGCCGTCTTTTGTTTTGTCCTCTCTCTATTACTCCTCATGTTGACCATGCTAAGTGAAAAGTTCTTCTTTGTTACTCTAGGGCCAACCGCCGATGTCATTCTACGTAGCGACGAGTGATATTTTGTTTTGATTCTGTAGATCTTTTTTCAGCCACCGGTACCCTGCTCCGTCTCATGATTTTTATTTACAATTGATTCTATTAACAATATTCGTATTTACAAAATCCTATTCTAAGAATAAAAAAAAAGTTTTGATGATAAAAAGAAAAAAGACTTTTCTGTTCCTTCTAAGATTTTGTTAAAAATCTACTAATTCGTGATCCTAACAGTATCGAGTTCCGACTAGTCCTATTGCTTTTGATTCAATTATTTCGACCTGTCATAAGACCCTTTAGTACCGTCACCCCACTTCTTTGTGCTGTCCCAAGCTTTCTCTCTACTGTCCCAAGACTATTCGGTGCTGCCCAGTACTTCTTGTTAGTGTCCCAAAACCATTGTCCCAAGACCCTTGCACTAAGACGACTGTCCCAAGACTACTGTCCGAAGACAAATGTCCCAAGACTAGTGTCCCAAGACTACTGTCCCAAGACTACTGTCCCAAGACCCTTGCCCTAAGACTACTGTCCCAAGACCACTGTCCCAAGACTACTGTCCCAAGACTAGTGTCCCAAGACGACTGTCCCAAGACTAGTGTCCCAAGACTATTGTCCCAAGACTAGTGTCCCAAGACTATTGTCCCAAGACTACTGTCCCAAGACTACTGTCCTGAGACTAGTGTCCCAAGACTATTGTCCCACGACTACTGTCCCATGACCACTGTCCCAAGACCACTGTCCCAAGACCACTGTCCCAAGACCACTGTCCCAAGACCACTTTCCCAAGACTGTCCCAAGACTGCACTGCTCCATGACCGTCCCCAGACTGCAATGTCCCAAGACCTCTTCGGTACTGTCCCAAGACTTGTCACCAAGTGTCTGGATAGTAGGATCTCTTCCTCTTCGTTGTGGGGACTCTTGAACCACTGTACCGTGTACCACCACTTGAGCTCTAGTAAAAATTTTCCCAAAGTCCCTATCTCAATTGCCAAAATGCAAATACTGACCCCCCTGTATTTATCTCCCTTTTGTTGTTTCAGGCAATTTGAAACCCTAATTTCTACGCAGGTATCTTGTGATCACCTGTTCATTCAAATACCAATAACAAATTCTCACCAAAACGTAAAAATTTAAACAGGAAAAAATTATAAAAACAGAGAGATGAACCCACATAAAAATCAAAGCTGACAGATGTCAACCTTTGTCCGAAAAAACGTCTGGTACCCGATCGCCACGCGTTTTTCTCCCCCCCCCCCCTGCTAGCGATTTTATGGGGTATCACAAAAACGGTCTATGTCCGTTCCCCCCTACCGATCCGACCAGGGAACCTACCTTAACTCGATGTTAAATTTGGATATTTGCTCCTTATAACCGACGCGTGTAAGAATCTAATGTAACTAAATCGACGATGCCGATCAATTAGTTACTCTAATGTGTCCTCCCTTTTTACACTTTACAACGACCAACCTTTAACCTAACCAGCCCCCCTTCTAACCTCCCCCTCTTTAGGCCCCCTCTTAAGCCGAAAATTCTCTTAAACGCTGGGTGCTAAACCTCTCGAGAGAAAACCGTAGACCTGTTTCCAGGACTGCTTGAGTAAAAACTTCCTCAAAACAATGGGGCTCCGCTTATCCAATTTTACACTTATATCCTATAACGTAATGTGGATTTTAACGATACCCGTTTGTCCAACTTGAGAACACCCCTTTGCAACCTCCTCTTGTTGTACCGGTCCCGTGCTGGTTGTCCCCTTGACGTGCACTGCACTTGACACCAGCACCACCTTCCCACTTGGCTGGTCATCTCTTCCAGTCAAGTCTCCTAGCGGTTCAGCTCAGTCCTTGTGAACCACTTTCCCACTCGGCTGGTCACCTCTTCCAGTCAAGTCTCCTAGTGGTTCGGCTAAGTTGCAAGCTATCTGAAAACCCTTAAGGAAGTTTTCTCAAGTTTTCTTAAAAAGCTATCACGGTACAACCGGAAGGTTTACACGTTCCCGCTGAACCGTACCACCGGTACTCTAGAATGGGCATGTAGCCCGGAGCTGTGTCAATAGGGTTCGACTCCGTAGTCATGATGTCGTAAAAACACCCAGGAGCGCCATAAAAACACTATGTAACAGTCGCCTACTTCGGTCACATATGAGGCTTAAGAAAAATAGGCCCTATAACCATTGGCTCAAAAATCAGGGACACTATCTCTTGTGTTTTTCTACTTCAAAACGGTCGGAGCCAATTCGGTTCACTTGCGACATGAGACTAGAACCCGTTACAGCTCAAAGGCCACTACCAAAATATCCCCCACTCTAGAAAATAAGAACGTCCCCATACTTAGGTTTCAAAATACCCAAAATACGCGAACGCCGTTAAAAACAGGGTCGGAACAATCCGTTAAGTTACTTTTTTTTGACAGTGGAACTTTGATCCATTTCAGATGGATCAACCTAAAACTCGCCTTACCTCAACATACTTATCATAAAATGCACTCGGGAAAATTAAATTTGGTACTAACATAGCAGCACACTTGAGAAACAGAGTAATTAAGCTAATTAAAAACTCTAGCATGAATATAATCTAATATAACTCAAGAACTTTTTCTCACAAAGAGTTCCAGTCAAAGGAAATGAGTTTCAATTCAAGAATGTAGTTTTAGATCTGAACCATTGGGAGACTTCCGTTGTCTACCTTTCCATTGAAGGTTCACTCTGGTTCAGTTGAGTATTGATTTGCTCTCGTGATTGTTCTGTCTCCTATATCAGATAGGACAGCTCTACTCTCGTTTTCTACGACGGAAATTGCGAATAGCAATTTCACAGTGTATTTATTTGACAACTTTCCCGCAATTCTAATTCGGTTGTTCTGATTTTTTATTTAATGTTTTCAGTTGTCGCGAGAAAACTGAGCATGACAGGCTCCATTCGAAAATTTGAAAAATTAAACTTCATTCCAAAACCACGTATTTCGTGTTCCTCAAGGTCAAACTTCCAGATATGACCGACTGGCACATTGATAAAAAACTTCTCGAGTTATACTAAATTATATTTACGCTAGAGTTACTAAATAGCTTAATTACTCCAATTCTCAAGTGTGCTGCTATGTGAGTACCTAATTTAGTTTTCCCGAGTGTGTTTTGTATTTGTTATGTTGAGATAAGGCGAGTTTTAGGTTGATCCATCTTAAATGGATCAAAGTAAAACTGTCTAATAAAAAATAACTTAACGGATTGTTCCGACCCTGTTTTTAACGGCGTTCGTGTATTTTTGGTATTTTGAGACCTAAGTATGGGGACGTTCTTATTTTCTAAACCGTAGTTTTCTGAAGACCATGGTCGGAATATTATGTGCTACTTACACAGTAACGGGCTATCCTTGTTTAATTTGTGCACCCTACTTAAGTCACATATGAGGTTAAAAAAAAATAGGCCCTATTGTGCCAGTCGGTCATATTTGGACGTTTGACATTGAGCACTGCGGAGTAAACATGATTTTGGGGTCAAATGAAATTTTTCAAAAATTCGAATTGAGCCTGTCATGCTCAACTTTCTCGCAAAAAGTGAAAATCTCAGAAATACAAGAAGAGAACGACCAAAAAAAACGCGAGAAAGTGGTCAATTTAAGCAGCGAGAAATTGCTATTCGCAATTTCCGACATCTAAATAATACGAGAGTAGAGCTGTCCTATCTGGATACAGAAAACAAAGAAAACCGAAATTCAGTTGGACCGAAGTGAACCTTCACTGGAAAGGTGGACAACCGAAGTGTCTCAAAAGCCCAGTACCAAAACTTCATTCTTGAGATAAAACTTGTTCGATTAGTACTTATTCAATCAAACTTGATTCCCCATTTATTCTCAAGTTGCTTAATAATTTAGTTACCTCTAATTCTCGAGTGTGCTGGTATGTAAGTACCCAATTTAATTTTCTTGAGTGTGTTTTATGATTGTTATGTTGAGATAAGGCGAGCACTGCGGAGTAAACATTCTGAAATGGATCAAAGTTCCACTGTCTAATGAAAAGTAACTGTACGGATTTTCCCGACCCTATTTTGAACGGCGTTCGTGTATTTTGGGTAGTTACTTTTTTTTGACAGTGGAACTTTGATCCATTTCAGATGGATCAACCTAAAACTCGCCTTACCTCAACATACTTATCATAAAATGCACTCGGGAAAATTAAATTTGGTACTAACATAGCAGCACACTTGAGAAACAGAGTAATTAAGCTAATTAAAAACTCTAGCATGAATATAATCTAATATAACTCAAGAAGTTTTTCTCACAAAGAGTTCCAGTCAAAGGAAATGAGTTTCAATTCAAGAATGTAGTTTTAGATCTGAACCATTGGGAGACTTCCGTTGTCTACCTTTCCATTGAAGGTTCACTCTGGTTCAGTTGAGTATTGATTTGCTCTCGTGATTGTTCTGTCTCCTATATCAGATAGGACAGCTCTACTCTCGTTTTCTACGACGGAAATTGCGAATAGCAATTTCACAGTGTATTTATTTGACAACTTTCCCGCAATTCTAATTCGGTTGTTCTGATTTTTTATTTAATGTTTTCAGTTGTCGCGAGAAAACTGAGCATGACAGGCTCCATTCGAAAATTTGAAAAATTAAACTTCATTCCAAAACCACGTATTTCGTGTTCCTCAAGGTCAAACTTCCAGATATGACCGACTGGCACATTGATAAAAAACTTCTCGAGTTATACTAAATTATATTTACGCTAGAGTTACTAAATAGCTTAATTACTCCAATTCTCAAGTGTGCTGCTATGTGAGTACCTAATTTAGTTTTCCCGAGTGTGTTTTGTATTTGTTATGTTGAGATAAGGCGAGTTTTAGGTTGATCCATCTTAAATGGATCAAAGTAAAACTGTCTAATAAAAAATAACTTAACGGATTGTTCCGACCCTGTTTTTAACGGCGTTCGTGTATTTTTGGTATTTTGAGACCTAAGTATGGGGACGTTCTTATTTTCTAAACCGTAGTTTTCTGAAGACCATGGTCGGAATATTATGTGCTACTTACACAGTAACGGGCTATCCTTGTTTAATTTGTGCACCCTACTTAAGTCACATATGAGGTTAAAAAAAAATAGGCCCTATTGTGCCAGTCGGTCATATTTGGACGTTTGACATTGAGCACTGCGGAGTAAACATGATTTTGGGGTCAAATGAAATTTTTCAAAAATTCGAATTGAGCCTGTCATGCTCAACTTTCTCGCAAAAAGTGAAAATCTCAGAAATACAAGAAGAGAACGACCAAAAAAACGCGAGAAAGTGGTCAATTTAAGCAGCGAGAAATTGCTATTCGCAATTTCCGACATCTAAATAATACGAGAGTAGAGCTGTCCTATCTGGATACAGAAAACAAAGAAAACCGAAATTCAGTTGGACCGAAGTGAACCTTCACTGGAAAGGTGGACAACCGAAGTGTCTCAAAAGCCCAGTACCAAAACTTCATTCTTGAGATAAAACTTGTTCGATTAGTACTTATTCAATCAAACTTGATTCCCCATTTATTCTCAAGTTGCTTAATAATTTAGTTACCTCTAATTCTCGAGTGTGCTGGTATGTAAGTACCCAATTTAATTTTCTTGAGTGTGTTTTATGATTGTTATGTTGAGATAAGGCGAGCACTGCGGAGTAAACATTCTGAAATGGATCAAAGTTCCACTGTCTAATGAAAAGTAACTGTACGGATTTTCCCGACCCTATTTTGAACGGCGTTCGTGTATTTTGGGTATTTTGAGACCTAGGTATGGGGACGTTCTTATTTTCTAGATTGGGGGGTCTTTTGGTAGTGGCCTTTAAGCTGTAATGGATTTTAGTCTCATGTCGCAAGTGAACCGAATTGGCTCCGACCGCTTGAGGTAGAAAAACACAAGAGATAGTGTTCCTGACTCTTGAGCCATAGGTTAGTGTCCCTGACTAAGAGATAGTGTCCCTGACTCTTGAGCCATAGATTATAGGGCCTATTCTTCTCAAGTCTCATATGTGACCGAAGTAGGCGACTGTTACATAATGTTTTAATGGGGCTCCTGGATGTTTTACGACATCATGACTACGGAGTCGAACCCACTTGACACAGCTCCGGGCTACATGCCCATTCTAGAGTACTGGTGGTACGGTTCAGCGTGAACGTGTAAGCCTTCCGGTTGTACCGTGATAGTTTTTTAGGAAAACTCGAGAAAACTTCCTGGTACGCTCTCCGAACGAGGCTTAGCTAACCGAGTAAGGGGGGGGGGGGGGGGGGTAACTAGGGGAACAAAAAAAACGAGCAAAAGACAAAAAGCGAAACAGAAACCAAAAGAGAATGGAAAAAGGAACAAAATCCATAAAACGAAAAATGACAGTGACTTTGACACCAGATTAGTTGAATCAAACCTTTATATTAATTAAATAGTATACTCATACTGTTTTATAAGACCGATCGTTTCGATCAATCTAGCAATCTAATCCAGCAACCTCAATAAGGTGCCCGAGTGTGGGGCGTTGTTAAGGGTTTTCAGATAGCTTGCAACTTAGCTGGACAACTAGGAGACTTGACTGGAAGAGGTGACCAGACGAGTGGGAAAGTGGTTCACAAAGTTTGGGCCGAACCACTAGGAGACTTGACTGGACGAGGTGACCAGCCGAGTGGGAAAGTGGTCCACAAGGATTTAGCCCAACCACTAGGAGACTTGACTGGAACAGGTGACCAGTCAAGTGGGGAAGTGGCACTGGTGACAAGTGCAGTGCACGTCAAGGAGACAACCAGCACGGAACCAGAACAACAAGAGGAGGACGCGACGGGGTGTTCTCAAGTTGGTCAAAACGGGTATCGTTAAAATCCACATTACATTGTAGGAAATAAGTGTAAAATCGGATAAGCGGAACCCCACTGTTTTGAGGAACGTTTTTACTCAAGCAGGCCTGGAAACAGGTTCTACGGTTTTCTCTCAAGAGGTTTAGCACCCGGCGCTTAAGGTAAATTTCGGCTTAAGAGGGGGGCTAAAAAGGGGGGAGGTTAGAAGGGGGGCTGGTTAGGTTAGAGTTTGGCTGTTCTAAATTGTAAAAAGGGGGGCACATTAGAGTAATTGATTGATCGACATCGTCGATTTAGTTACATTAGAATCTTACACGCGTCAATAATAAGAAGCGGATATCCAAATTTAAGATCGAATTAAGGTAGACACCCTGGTCGGATTGGGTGGGGGGAACGGAAGTAGATATTTTTTGTGATACCACATATGATCGCTAGCAGGGGGGGAGGAAAACGCGTGGCAATCAGGTACCAGACGTTTTTTCGAATAAAGGTTGACATCTGTCACTATTGAATTTTAGATGGGTTCAACTCTCTGTTTTTATTATTTTTCCTGTTTAAATTTTTACGTTTTGGTAAAATCTTTAATCGGTTTTTGAACGAACAGGTTATCAAAAGACACGTGCGAACAAGTTGGGTTTCAACTTGTATCAAAATATTAAAGGGGAGATAAATACGGGGGGGGGGGAATTAATTCAAAATCTTTGGCCAGTAATGTTGGGTTTTTGGGTAGATTTTTGTACATGAGTTCAAGTGGAGGTACCAGGTACAGTGGTGCAAGAGTCCCGACAATGAAAAAGAAGAAATCCTACTGTCCAGACACTTGGTTGCAAAGTCTTGGGACAGTACCGAAGAAGTCTTGGGACAGTGCAGTCTTGGGACGGTCTTGGGACAGTGCAGTCTTGGGACGGTCTTGGGACAGTGCGCTCTTGGGACAGTACAGTCTTGGGACAGTGGTCTTGGGACAGCGGTCTTGGGACAGTACAGTCTTGGGACAGTGGTCTTGGGACAGTGGTCTTGGGACAGTGGTCTTGGGACAGTACGGTCTTGGGACAGTGGTCTTGGGACAGTGGTCTTGGGAGAGTACAGTTTTGGGACAGTGTTCATGGGACAGAAAGGTCTTGGGACAGTGGTTTTAGGACAGTACAGTCTTGGGACAGTGGTTTTGGGACAGTGGTCTTGGGACAGTACAGTCTTGGGACAGTGGTCTTGGGACAGTACAGTCTTGGGACAGTGGTCTTGGGACAGTGGTCGTGGGACAGTACAGTCTTGGGACAGTGCAGTCTTGGGACAGTGATCTTGGGACAGCCCAGTCTTGGGACAGTGGTCTTGGGACAGTACAGTCTTGGGACAGAGGTCTTGGGACAGTGCAGTCTTGGGACAGTACAGTCTTGGGACAGTAGTCTTCGGACAGTACAGTCTTGGGACAGTAGCAGAAAGTTTTGGGACAGCACCGAGTAGCCTTGGGACAGTAGAGAAAAGGCTTGGGACAGTAAATAGAAGGCTTGGGACAGTACATAGAAGAGCTGAGACAGTACCGGGAGGTCTTGGGACGATACAAAAAAGTGGTGTGACGGTACTAAAAGGTCTTAAGACAGGTCGAAATAAGTCATCGCTACATTAAAAGCGACAGGAGTAGTCGGAATGTTAAATCGCAAAAGATCCGATTCTGTTGGGATCACGAATTAGTAAATTTTTTTTTAAATCTTCAAAGGGAATAGGAACGTTTTTTATTATTTTTATTAAAAGAAACTTTATCCTTAGAATAGAATTTTGTAAAAAGTAATATTGTTTATAGAGGTAATTGTAAATAAAAATCATGAGACGGAGTAAGGTACCGATAGCTGAAAAATGAGCTACGAGTCAAAGACAAATCATAACTCGTCGCAACGTAAAGTAACAACGGTTGGCCCAAGAATAACAAGGAAGAACTTTTCAGTGAGCATGGTCAACACACGAAGTTCAAAATAGAAAAAGACAAAAGAGGGCGCTGAGGGGAGACAAACGGAACTTGTCATAGAGATTGATCTAGAAACACCAAATCAGAGTGTTGATGAGGTGGAGAAGAAGACAACGGAGTCGACACCGATGCCGAATGCAGAAGAACAAAATCAAAAGTTGATGGAATTCTCACCGATAGACATTGTGGAGGACACGACGGGCAACACGCCAAAAATAAAGGACGAGTCTCAAGCTAAAAATACGTCATTCGCAGAGAGGATAGCGATAATGGTCGGAATGAAATCGAGAGACGTAGTGGCGGAAGAACCGAAGGCCGGGAAAGGCAAAACGTTTGGAACAGCTTCCACGATAACAACAGAGGCCGACCGAGACGATGATCAGGTTAAACAGGGGGCAGCAGCCAGCAATAGGGCGACAGCTGACCATGAAACAACAACTCCTCTTGAACTGGGCGATTTGATGGAAGTCAAGAGAGTACATGCTGATGAAACCCAAGAAATAATCATACTCGGATAACAGGAACATGCAAGGGGGGAGTCAACCACAGAGGTTGTCATGGTATAAGCCTAGAGATGATATGGACAAACGCAGGTCATGCGCAAGTTGTGGATCGGCGGATCATCATGTGGCGGACTGCACGACGTATAAACAAGGCATGAAGAGTCTGGGGTATGCTCCGGATGAGGAAGATATAAGCCAGATGGAAGAACACGAGTTCTACAGCGGCCTGATCATCAAGATAGGTGCGAGATGCTTCTTCTGCAATCAAGAGGGCCACTTCAGGATGGACTTTCCATTACTTTGGGAAGCAGTTAAAAATCAAAGTCATCCGAAACACAAGTTAGCGTTAGCGGCTGTGCAGAACACGAGGAACAGACAAGCCGAGTTTGAAACGAGAAACTCAGAGGCGCCGAAGGCGGAATCAACGACGAAGACGGTGAAAGCGGTAACGCAAATCAATAATGCCATGGAGACCATGACCAAGAAGTCTCCAGAGATAAATTTTGAGAGAGCAGCTGCAGAGGCTGTTAACAAAGTGAAACAAGACCTAGGGACGAAGGAGATAGAGCAACGATTGAAACAGGAGATCGAAACGCAGAAGTTAAACGAGACGTTAAGTTTGTCAGTGCCAGTGCCAGAAGCCGTAGTGGGATCGACAAAGAGTGGAAATTGCAACACTCTGAAAATGGTGATGGGAAAACCATTCGGTATAACAAAGATCGGAGCCAGGATAATGTCAATAATCACTGTGGGCGGCCATGAAGTAACGAGGAACTTGAGCGAACCCAGCGAACAGACAATAATGCACATTGATGTGTACGCAGATTACTTCTAGAGCCTTGAGGGCGCTTTTCATAAGATGTGGAAGCAAGTCAGTCCGTGTTGAGAATAGATAGACAGAAGCTTATGGTCCGCATGAGGTGGTGTTAAATATAGATGGGATAAATATCTACACGAAAACCATGATAACATGTGATGAGGACCTAGCCGGACAGATCTACGTGGGCAAAGAAGAACTGAAAGTAAGATCGATTGGACACTGTGCAAGGTTAGATGAGGATACAATGCACATCGGGAAGGAGGCAGACGTATCAGCACACGTGCTTGACATAAGTTGCAAAAAGACTGTTACGCGGGTTACTTGATACGGGAGCAGTCTTGAGTGTTATGCCAATCGAGACTTGGGAGCGAATGGGTTTCGACAAAGATGACTTGATAGACTCAAGAATACGGCTGTCAGCTGCAAACAAGGGGGCGCTGCGGGTACTAGGCAGAACACCAATAAAAGCCCTAAACCTAGGGAACGCACACCAATAATAACCCTAAATCTAGGGGATGAGCTTTCTTGTGGTGGAGAACCTAGACGAGTCTGACCAGTTCAATTTAGGCAGAGACTTCATCGGGAATTTCGACGTAACGATTGATCTAAACAATGCCATGTTCAGGATTCGGAACGCGGATTGGAAGTAGATAATTAAACCGGTAGATCTGATAATAGCAAATGAAAATAAAGCGATAACCAAGACCGGCCTCTGCATCAGTGTCTTGTTGAATACTCTTGACATACCGATAACAATCCAGAGGGGAAGAAAGCTGGGGTATGCTTTCTAAGTGGAAACTCGATATGAAATGACTGAAAAAGTAAAAGAGAATGAAGTACTTGAATGTCCCAATCATAAAGACGAAATTTGTATCTTGAGACGATTGAAGAAAATAAAAAGTTCATCAGGTCTTGTGAAGTCGCCTAAGTCACAGACAGATGATGGACTCTCGAGTTGTTCAAATTTCCCGGAGGTCGGGGCTAAAGTGCAAACCATCAAAGTGCGAAACACTCAAGGATTCGATAAAAGCTAAATTTGGGAAGGATGGTGGACAGGCACGGCATCAGACCCGATCCAGACGCAGTAGAAGCGTTTCTAACCTGGAAATCGCCAAAAACGGAACATCAGTTGATGAGCTTCCTGGGTTTTGCGAACTATTACAGGGAGTTCATCAAGGGATAAGCGGACAAAGTATACCCGATGCAACAACTAATGAGACACAAAGGCAAGAAGTTCACGTGGAACAACGCAGCTAAAGAATCATTCCAGGGAATAAAGAAAGAGTTGTGCGAGGCACCGGTGCTAGGGATGCCAACGGAAAAAGGGTGTACGTGCTGGACACGGATGCGTCGCTAGTCGCGATTTCTGGCATTCTCCATCAAGAACAGGAATGGAACGGGAAGACAGTCTTAAGACTAATAGCGTACGGGAAAAAAGTCTTGAGTGATACGGAAATGAAGTACGGGGCGCCGAAAGCAGAGATGTTCGCGGTGGTTACCTTTGTCAAGAAATATAGAGCATACCTAGGTAGTGAGCCATTCAAGCTGCGATTCGACAATAAGGCACTCAGCTGGCTGAAGACGTACTCAATTGAGCAGAGCTACATTGGAAGGTGGATAGTTCGCCTGGACGGGTACAACATGATAATTGAGCATAGAACAAGAGACAAACATCAAAATGCCGATAGCTTGAGTAAGAAGTCGGAGTTCTACGAGAGACAGGAACAGAGGGAGGCGGATAGGCCAGAAATCAAAGATGGCTTCTCCTTCATGGATAAGGGAACGTATAATAGTCTTCCACTCACGAGATGGCTCGATAAGTCAGGCAAACCGATAGAAAATCACCACGAATTACCAAAGGAGCCTCCAGAGAAAACAATCTTGAAGAAGACCCGAGGGATGCCGATAGGGATAATGCTCAAGTCAAAAATTGTGAGGGAGACGCTCAAGGCAAAAGGCAATGATCTCAACCAGGTAGAAACGGGAGATGCATAGAAAGATGAAGACTTGATGAGATTACTCGAGAAACTGGCAGAGGATAATCATTTAGAAATCAACAGGAGACGATAACTTTTGATCTAAGCTACAACTTTGATTCGGCATCGGAAGTCTACTTCTCCCGTTTTACTGGCGTTCACGAGATCCGATAGCATATCCCACTTTACGAAGTCAACAATTCCCACCCCATCCGCATTGCCAACTTCGCTGTTTGTCCATTTGAATTCGTGATTCATTTTCTTAGATAGTTTTTTGGCATCTTGCATTCTTCGTTTTCCAATTCTAGTTTTGGGCTCCAAAATTTCGATCTGCACTTTCATGTGAACTTTCGCGCGCCATTCGTGTTCGTACATTACTTCACAGTAAACAAAAAATTTGACAAAACTTTCCCGTTTCTCTTTCATTCGCGTCAATTCAATGTGGAATTTATAGTCGTTTACTCGTACTATTTCTGATTCTTTTGAAAAGCCTATTTTCCACTTTAAGCAATCCCTGTTAAATTTATAGACACAGTTTCCAGGTAAATTTTTGGCTTTATATTTTTCCGTTTCAATTGTTTCAAGTCATTTTTTGATAGTTTCAACTATCAACTTAAGGTTTTTTTTCAGGTTTATCGAGATCAAAACGATTGAAGTCCGATAAGCTGCTGCCAATTTCTAATTCATCTCCTTGTCGCATTTTCTTATAATTTTCAATTTTTAGCAAACACCTGCTTTTTCGTTTCAACTCAGATAGTTCAGCGACCAAAGCATTTTTTACTATTTCTACATTTTCCAACATCAGCATTTTTTCTTTTGTCGTTTTCTCTATGAGCTCTTTTGTGCCTATAACGTCAATTTTCTTTAGTAATTCCAGTGCTTTTTCTTGTTTCCGACTTTTTGCGCTTTTTAACTTGTGGGCTGGATGATCCTGAACGCATTCAACACACATGTCCCGTTTACAATTGACACAAAAGAGCGTCAGTTCAGCTCGATGCTGTGAATAAAAATGTTCACTACGTTTATTTTTCTTAATTTGCAGAAGCTGTATGACATCTTCCAATTGATAGATTCGAACAGCAGATGACCTATTTGAGCCGAGAGCGCAAGCAGGAGACGGACGGTCTCTTCTATTTTGATTTCATCAAGACAATTTCTACACATAAGATGTCCGCAAGCTAGGGACAATGGTTTCTTGAGTTCTTCTTGACAGACAAGCCATCGCAAGAAATCAAAAATATTTTCAAATTCCATTACACTGAAACTTGAAATAAAAATCTAAATTGTTGTGTTAAATTTAAAAAGATTAAATGGGCTGTGCTTTTCTCACTGACTTTGATTATCTTACCAAAACATGCCGTCCCAGCAGTAGGTTGTACGACCTCAGGTTAATTCACTCCTTACTCTCTTTTTTTTTCTCGTTGCCAATTTTAAATCCCAATTGAAAGGATTCATAATCATGTTCTGTTGTTCCGACCAATTCAAAAATGGAGAGGAACTTTGTAAGCCGGTGTGTTTTAGTTTTTTCCACGCAAAATTAGATACCAAATATTTATAGGAATGGGTCGAGTGAAAGATCCTACTAAAGTCCTTTCAATCGTGATTCGAACATTTCAAATTTTAAAAAAAAAATTTCAGTGTTGAGAAAAACAAGATTGAATTTTTTTACTTTTTCGTCTTAATTCGAGCGAATAGAGCAAGCGCAAAAACTTTATGTTAGTTTTTCATGTCAATTTTTTCTAACAAATTTTTTGTCCAAATTACCTATATTGCTATGACTGTCTGATATGACTAAATTAAATTTTTATCACACCAGGCAGAAAAATTACAATTTGAAAGATACTTTCTAAACCGTAGTTTTCTGAAGACCATGGTCGGAATATTATGTGCTACTTACACAGTAACGGGCTATCCTTGTTTAATTTGTGCACCCTACTTAAGTCACATATGAGGTTTAAAAAAAATAGGCCCTATTGTGCCAGTCGGTCATATTTGGACGTTTGACATTGAGCACTGCGGAGTAAACATGATTTTGGGGTCAAATGAAATTTTTCAAAAATTCGAATTGAGCCTGTCATGCTCAACTTTCTCGCAAAAAGTGAAAATCTCAGAAATACAAGAAGAGAACGACCAAAAAAAACGCGAGAAAGTGGTCAATTTAAGCAGCGAGAAATTGCTATTCGCAATTTCCGACATCTAATTAATACGAGAGTAGAGCTGTCCTGTCTGGATACAGAAAACAAAGAAAACCGGGATTCAGCTGGACCGGAGTGAACCTTCACTGGAAAGGTGGACAACCGAAGTGTCCCAATGGTCCAGTACCAAAACTTCATTCTTGAGATAAAACTTGTTCGATTAGAACTTATTCAATCAAACTAGGTATAGGGACGTTCTTATTTTCTAGAGTGGGGGGTATTTTGGTAGTGGCGTTTAAGCTGTAATGGATTTTAGTCTCATGAACCGAATTGGCTCCGACCGCTTGAGGTAGAAAAACACAAGAGATAGTGTCCCTGACTCCTTAGCCATAGGTTAGTGTCCCTGACTAAGAGATAGTGTCCCTGACTCTTGAGCCATAGGTTATAGGACTCAAATGTGACCGAAGTAGGCGACTGTTAAATAATGTTTTTATGGGGCTCCTGGATGTTTTTACGACATCATGACTACGGAGTCGAACCCACTTGACACAGCTCCGGGCTACATGCTCATTCTAGAGTACTGGTGGTACGGTTCAGCGGGAACGTGAAAACTCGAGAAAACTTCCTGGTACGCTCTCCGAACGAGGCTTAGCTAACCGAGTAAGGGTGGGTAACTAGGGGGACAAAAAAAAACGAGCAAAAGACAAAAAGCGAAACAGAAACCAAAAGAGAATGGAAAAAGGAACAAAAACCATAAAACGAAAAATTACAGTGACTTTGACGCCAGATTAGTTGAATCAAACCTTTATATTAATTAAATAGTATACCCATACTGTTTTATAAGACCGATCGTTTCGATCAATCTAGCAATCTAATCCAGAAACCTCAATAAGGTGCCCGAGTGTGGGGCGTTGTTAAGGGTTTTCAGATAGCTTGCAACTTAGCTGGACAACTAGGAGACTTGACTGGAAGAAGTGACCAGACTAGTGGAAAGTGGTCCACAAGGATTTAGCTCAACCACTAGGAGACTTGACTGGAACAGGTGACCAGTCAAGTGGGGAAGTGGCACTGGTGACAAGTGGAGTGCACGTCAAGGAGACAACCAGCACGGAACCAGAACAACAAGAGGAGGACGCGACGGGGTGTTCTCAAGACGGTCAAATCGGGTATCAAAACATCAAAACGGTGGTCAAAACGGGTATCGTTAAAGTCCACATTTTATTGTAGGAAATAAGTGTAAAATTGGATAAGCGGAACCACACTGTTTTGAGGAACGTTTTTACTCAAGCAGGCCTGGAAACAGGTTCTACGGTTTTCTCTCAAGAGGTTTAGCACCCGGCGCTTAAGGTAAATTTCGGCTTAAGAGGGGGGCTAAAAGGGGGAGGTTAGAAGGGGGGCTGGTTAGGTTAGAGGTTGGCTGTTGTAAATTGTAAAAAGGGGGGCAAATTAGAGTAAGTGATTGATCGACATCGTCGATTTAGTTACATTAGAATCTAACACGCGTCAATTATAAGAAGCGGATATCCAAATTTAAGATCGAATTAAGGTAGGCACCCTGGTCGGATCGGGTGGAGGGAACGGAAGTAGACAGTTTTTGTGATACCACATAAGATCGCTAGCAGGGGGGAGGAAAACGCCTGGCAATCAGGTACCAGACGTTTCTTCGAATAAAGGTTGACATCTGTCACTATTGAATTTTAGGTGGGTTCATCTCTCTGTTTTTATTATTTTTCTTGTTTAAATTTTTACGTTTTGGTAAAATCTTTAATCGGTTTTTGAACGAACAGGTGATCAAAAGACACCTGCGAACAAGTTGGGTTTCAACTTGTATCAAAATATTAAAGGGGAAATAAATACAAGGGGGAAAGTAATTCAAAATCTTTGGCCAGTAATGTTGGGTTTTTGGATAGATTTTTTGTACAAGAGCTCAAGTGGAGGTACCAGGTACAGTGGTTCAAGAGTCCCGACAATGAAAAAGAAGAAATCCTACTGTCCAGACACTTGGTTGCAAAGTCTTGGCACAGTACCGAAGAAGTCTTGGGACAGTGCAGTCTTGGGACGGTCTTGGGACAGTGCAGTCTTGGGACGGTCTCGGGACAGTGCGCTCTTGGGACAGTACAGTCTTGGGACAGTGGTCTTGGGACAGTACAGTCTTGGGACAGTGGTCTTGGGACAGTGGTCTTGGGACAGTACGGTCTTGGGACAGTGGTCTTGGGACAGTGGTCTTGGGACAGTGGTCTTGGGACAGTACAGTCTTGGGACAGTGTTCTTGGGACAGTACGGTCTTGGGACAGTGGTCTTGGGACAGTGGTTTTGGGACAGTGGTCTTGGGAGAGTACAGTCTTGGGACAGTGGTCTTGGGACAGTGGTCTTGGGACAGTACAGTCTTGGGACAGTGCAGTCTTGGGACAGTGATCTTGGGACAGCATAGTCTTGGGACAGTGATCTTGGGACAGTACAGTCTTGGGACAGTGGTCTTGAGACAGTGCAGTCTTGGGACAGTACAGTCTTGGGACAGTAGTCTTCGGACAGTACAGTCTTGGGACAGTAGCAGAAAGTTTTGGGACAATACCGAGTAGTCTTGGGACAGTAGAGAAAAGGCTTGGGTCAGTAAATAGAAGGCTTGGACAGTACATAGAAGAGCTGGGACAGTACCGGGAGGTCTTGGGACGATAAAAAAAGTGGTGTGACGGTACTAAAAGGTCTTAAGACAGGTCGAAAAAATCATCGCTGAATTAAAAGCGACAGGACTAGTCGGAACGTTAAATCGCGAAAAATCCAATTCTGTTGGGATCACAAACTAGTAAATTTTTTTTTAAATCTTCAAAGGGATTAGGAACGTTTTTTTATTATTTTTATTTTCAGAAACTTTATCCTTAGAATAGAATTTTGTAAATAATAATACTGTAAATAGAGGTAATTGTAAATAAAAATCATGAGATGGAGTAGGGTACCGATAGCTGAAAAAAGAGCTACGAGTCAAAGACAAATCATAACTCGTCGCAACGTAAAGTAACAACGGTTGGCCCAAGAAACTTTTCAGTGAGCATGGTCAACACACGAAGTTCAAAATAGAAAAAGACAAAAGAGGGCGCTGAGGGGAGACAAACGAAACCTGTCATAGAGATTGATCTAGAAACACCAGATCAGAGTGTTTATGAGGTGGAGAAGAAGACAACGGAGTCGACACCGATGCCGAATGCAGAAGAACAAAATCAAAAGTCGATGGAATTCTCACCGATAGACATTGTGGAGGACACGACGGACAACACGCCAGAAAAAATAAAGGACGAGTCTCAAGCTAAAAGAACGTCATTCGCAGAGAGGATAGCGATGATGGTCGGAATGAAATCGAGAGACGTAGTGGCGGAAGAACCGAAGGCCGGGAAAGGCAAAACGTTTGGAACAGCTTCCACGATAACAACAGAGGCCGACCGAGACGATGATCAGGTTAAACAGGGGGCAGCAGCCAGCAATAGGGCGACAGCTGACCATGAAACAACAACTCCTCTTGAACTGGGCGATTTGATGGCGAAGCTAGATCAGATCGACAAGAAACTAAAGCACAGCGAGTGGGATCGAGAGGTGATAAAGAAATAATTAAGATACAACAAACACGAGTACCTGGACAACTACTTCACTCTGGCGAAGGCGACAGAGGAAAAGCTTCAGCAGATGTCAGACATGGTAGAGGCCACTGACAAAGATCGAGAAAAGAACATCAAAAAAGACATGCAAGAAATGAAGCAACGATATGATACTGTGAACAGTAAGCTAGGGAATCTAGAGACGAGGATGAACACTATGAGCAGGGACCAGGCGGCGAGTTCGTGTACCATAGAGTCCAAACTGGATGCTATCTTGAGAAACTCTATAACACAAGACAATCTGGTGACAAATCGAACACGAGAAAACACCGGGGGGCAAGACAATTATGAAAATTGGAACCGCAAATACGACGAGTGGTCCAGGAGATTCCACGACGAACAATAACGTGGGACCGGACGCCATGACGTGGGCGAGCACCTGGGAGATGATGAACAGGACACTGGAGGCCTTCGCCACGAGGAACACCGACTCGAGCGACAGAGGAGGTGGCAAATCCAGAAAAACTTTCAAGAAGCCGAAAGAATTCAAAAATGATTCAAACGGGTGTATTGATACTTGAGTAGAAGTCATGAGACTACATTTGGAACAAGACAACGTGAACGACGAGAGACAAGCCTGCAGAGTGACACTCGGCATTTAGAAGGCACGGCGTTGAAATGCGTAGTTGCAAAGAAGGAAGAGTAACGCGACACTGCGGTTAAAATCTTCGAGATTTTGTTGAATTAATTCGGGTGAAGCATGAAGGGTCACCAAGCGATGATGAGATTTGAAGAGAGAAGGCAAAGGGACGATGAATCAATTGATCGGTTCCTGGATGTTCTTGAGAGTTTGAGACGAAGTAGTGATCCTGAAGAGTCAACAAACAGAAGGAATTTTAGCATCGCCTCGAAGTTCATCGATGGAGTAAGAAGTGACGACTTGAGAACAGTTTTAGCAACGTACTATACACTGTCGAAAGATAGTGCACCGACTCCAGAAGAGATGAGACAGAAGTCAAGAGACTACATGCTGATGAAACCCAAGAAAAACTCATACTCGGGTAACAGGAACATGCAAGGGGGGAGTCAACCACAGAGGTTGTCATGGTATAAGCCTTGAGATGATATGGACAAACGCAGGTCATGCGCAAGTTGTGGATCGGCGGATCATCATGTGGCGGACTGCACGACGTATAAACAAGGCATGAAGAGTCTGGGGTATGCTCCGGATGAGGAAGATATAAGCCAGATGGAAGAACACGAGTTCTACAGCGGCCTGATCATCAAGATAGGTGCGAGATGCTTCTTCTGCAATCAAGAGGGCCAATTTAGGATGGACTTTCCATTACTTTGGGAAGCAGTTAAAAATCAAAGTCATCCGAAACACAAGTTAGCGTTAGCGGCTGTGCAGAGCACGAGGAACAGACAAGCCGAGTTTGAAACGAAAAACTCAGAGGCACCAAAGGTGGAATTAACGATGAAGACGGTGAAAGCGGTAACGCAAATCAAAAATGCCATGGAGACCATGACCAAGAAGTCTCCAGAGATAAATTTTGAGAGAGCAGCTGCAGAGGCTGTTAACAAAGTGAAACAAGTCCTAGGGACGAAGGAGATAGAGCAACGATTGAAACAGGAGATCGAAAAGCAGAAGTAAAACGAGACGTTAAGTTTGCCAGTGCCAGAAGCCGTAGTGGGATCAACAAAGAGTGAAAATTGCAACACTCTGAAAATTGTGACGGGAAAGCCATTCGGCATAACAAAGATCGGAGCCAGGATAAGGTCAATAATCACTGTGGGCGGCCATGAAGTAACGAAGAACTTGAGCGAAACCAGCGAACAGATGTGTACGCAGATTACTTGAGTGCAATAAGTCCACAGACAACTTCTAGAGCCTTGAGGGCGCTACTCATAAGAGATGGCAGCAAGTCAGTCCGTGTTGAGAATAGACAGACAGAAGCTTATGGTCCGCATGAGGTGATGTTAAATATAGATGGGATAAATATCTACACGAAAACCATGATAACATGTGATGAGGACCTAGCCGGACAGATCTACGTGGGCAAAGAAGAACTGAAAGTAAGATCGATTGGACACTGTGCATTGTTAGATGAGGATACAATGCACATCGGGACGGAGGCAGACGTATCAGCACATGTGTTTGACATTAGTGGCAAAAAGACTCAGTTACGCGGTTACTTGATACGGGAGCAGTCTTGAGTGTTATGGCAATCGAGACTTGGGAGCGAATGGGTTTCGACAAAGATGACTTGATAGACTCAAGAATACGGCTGTCAGCTGCAAACAAAAGGGCGCTGCGGGTACTAGGAAGAACACCAATAAAAGCCCTAAATCTAGGGGAAGGCACACCAATAATAACCCTAAAACTAGGGGATGAGCTTTCTTGTGGTGGAGAACCTAGACGAGTCTGACCAGTTCATTTTAGGCAGAGACTTCATCAGGAATTTCGACGTAACGATTGATCTAAACAATGCCATGTTCAGGATTCGGAACGCGGATAAGAAGTAGGTAATTAAACCGGTAGATCTGATAATGGCAAATAAAAATAAAGCGCCTTGATTATCGCTTTATGAAAATAAAGTGATAACCAAGACCGGCCTCTGCATCCGTTTCTTGTTGAATACTCTTGACATACCGATAACAATCCAGAGGGGAAGGAAGCTGGGATATGCTTTAAGTGGAAACTCGATATGAAATGACTGAAAAAGTAAAAGAGAATGAAGTACTTGAATGTCCCAATCATAAAGACAAAATTTGTATCTTGAGACGATTGAAGAAAATAAAAGGTTCATCAGGTCTTGTGAAGTCACTTAAAACAAAGACAGATGATGGACTCTCGAGTTGTTCAAATTTCCCAGGAAGACCCACACTAGAGGAAATGGAAATGGATAAACCAGTTTTACCTGAAATAGAGCACTTAAGGGGTAAGGTAACGGATGAACAGCTCAAGGCCATCAAGGACGTACTAGAGCGGAATGAGGACGTTTTTTCGAAACATAAAGCAGACATTGGATGTTGTAGTTTTGTTGAACATGAAATAGAGCTTGAGGAGTCTGCGGTACCGCACAGGGAGGGGGAGAGGCGCATGACCCCACACAAATCGGATGCGTGTAGGAAAGAGATAGAGACATTACTAGAGTATGATATGATAGAACCATCCAAATCACCGTGGGCGTGTGGAGTAGTGATGGCCAAAAAGAAGGGCGACCACTTCAGGTTTTGTTGTGACTTTCGGTATCTGAACTCCGTCACGGTGAAGGATGCCTATCCCATACCTAGGATTGATGAGAGTCTCTCGAAGTTAGGTGATGCAAAAATTTTTTAAGACTCTTGATTTAGGTTCGGCTTTTTGGCAAGTCCCACTGTGGAAACAGGACAGGGACAAAACAGGGTTCGCCTGCGAGCTGGGGCTGTTTCAATAGAAACGGATGCCATTTGGTCTTTGCAATGCCACGGCTACATTTCAACGGTTGATGGCACATGCATTGATAGGTGTGACAAAGAAGTACGGCAAGTTGGTAATGTGCTACGTGGATGACGTGATAATAGCGACGCCTACAATGGAAGATCACATCGAGCGACTGGACGAGGTGTTTGCATGCATGAAGAGGTCGGGGCTAAAGTGCAAACCATCAAAGTGCGAAACACTCAAGGATTCGATAAAAGCCAATTTTGGGAAGAATGGTAGACAGGCACGGCATCAGACCAGATCCAGACGTAGTAGAAGCGTTTCTAACCTGGAAATCGCCAAAAATGAAACACCAGTTGATGAGCTTCCTGGGTTTTGCGAACTATTACAGGGATTTCATCAAGGGCTAAGCGGACAAAGTATACCCGATGCAACAACTAATGAGACACAAAGGCAAGAAGTTCACGTGGAACAACGCAGCTAAAGAATCATTCCAGAGAATAAAGAAAGAGTTGTGCGAGGCACCGGTGATAGGGATGCCAACGGAAAAAGGGTGTACGTGCTGGACACGGATGCGTCGCTAGTCGCGATTTCTGGCATTCTCCATCAAGAACAGGAATGGAACGGCAAGACAGTCTGAAGACCAATTGCGTACGGGAGCAAAGTCTTGAGTGATACGGAAATGAAGTATGGGGCGCCGAAAGCAGAGATGTTCGCGGTGGTTACCTTTGTCGAGAAATATAGAGCATACCTAGGCAGTGAGCCATTCAAGCTGCGAGTCGACAATAGGGCACTCAGCTGGCTGAAGACGTACTCAATTGAGCAGAGCTACATTGGAAGGTGGATAGTTCGCCTGGACGGGTACAACATGATAATTGAGCATAGAACAAGAGGCAAACATCAAAATGCCGATAGCTTGAGTAAGAAGACGGAGTTCTACGAGAGACAGGAACAGAGGGAGGCGGATAGGCCAGAAATCAAAAATGGCTTCTCCTTCATGGATAAGGGAACGTATGATAGTCTTCCACTCATGAGATGGCTCGATAAGTCAGGCAAACCGATAGAAAATCACCCCGAATTACCAAAGGAGCCTCCAGAGAAAACAATCTTGAAAAAGACCCGAGGGATGCCGATAGGGTTAATGCTCAAGTCAAAAATTGTGAGGGAGACGCTCAAGGCAAAAGGCTATGATCTCAACCAGGTAGAAACGGGAGATGCACAGAAAGATGAAGACTTGATGAGATTACTCGAGAAACTGGCAGATGATAAACCCGTGATCGAAGGAAAGAGTAAAGAGGAACCGGAAGTCACGATACTGCGAAGGAATGAAACAGTTGACGGCGAAGTATCCTTAAAAGAAAGTAATCCTGATGGGAAAGAAGTCGTGCAGTCACTGTTTGACAAAATCCCTGATGACATAATTGAGCGGACTCGGGTCAGGAAAGAGAAAGTGGCATTTAAGGAGGAAGCTGAACACCTTGGACTAGGTCAAGAGTCCGGGGAGTGGTCCACAGAGGAAGAAGATGCTGGAGAAGAAAAATTGTCCGGGGAGTGTGAGGGATGGGATGAAGATTCGGAAAAGAGCAGCGATGACCAAGATAGTCTATGCATGATACTGGCGGAAGAGAAGATGAGACACCGCGACAGGGAGCTACAGACATATCCCTCCTCAGGAACGTACAACTTGGATCAGCAAGAAGTGCGAGGAGGTGAAGAACTTGAGAAAATTGCGGTATCGAGGAAACCGTTCAGGGCACTATCATGCAACTCGAATGTCAGAACAAACCTGGTGCCAGAAGGCGATAGGAAGATCATGAAGAGGATAGTATGCGTAAAGCTGAAGGATGACATCCACAACCCTGGGGAAATTAATGGTCAGATAAAGGCACTAAAAGAACATGTCAAGGCGAGATATAGGCTGTCCGATCTAATAAGGGCCCAAACGAATGACAAGATGACAAGTAACCTCTCCAAGTGGATCCGGACGGGGTCCAAAGAAAAGGGGAACTTGAAGAAGACAGCTACAAGATTCTGAGCCAGTTCTACAAAGAGAGGAAAGAGTTACTCTATCACACGGCTGACGGGGTGGTAATTTGCAAGAGAAAAGACGAGGAGAAGATACTACACAAGCACAACCTCATCATTATGCCACAGTTGTATCAGACTGAAGTGTTATTCAGATCGCATGATCAAATGGGGCACCAGTGGACAGATAAAGTGCAACAGAGGATACTTCACAGGTTTGATTGGCCAGGATTCAGGAAAGCTTGCGAGAGATGGGTAAATGCATGCCTGGCATGCCTACAAGTGAAAGACCCAAGGAAGATGAAGTTCCAACTCAAGTCCGTTGAGAGCTCGGAGTTCAACGAAATTGTGCAAATAGACCACCAAAAAATCTGTTTGACAGAAACGGGATATAACCAGATACTGGTCATAATAGATCACTTCACAAAGCTGGCAGAAGCGGTGCCGTGTCAGACAGCCTCGGCAGAGGAGACTTGTGACCACCTGATAACACATTGGATATCACGATATGGTTGTCCCATGACATTTCAGTCGGACAACGGCAAAGCCTTCGTGGGGGACCTGACGAAAGAATTGATGAAGAGGTCGCACATAGCTCAAGCGCACACAACGACCTACCATCCCCAGACCAACGGGTTAGTGGGGAGGCAGAATAGAACGTTGATGAACATGCTGAGGGTATACTGCTCAAGGTATATGACAGATTGGGATAAAAAATCTGCCTCAGGTGGTAAAGGTGTACAACATTACGCAACACTCAGCAACCGGCATCAGTCCCTTCATGATGTTGGCGGGCAAGGAAAGAGCAATGCCTCTAACATTCTTTTACCCGGAATACGAAGGGAAAAAGACGTCGCCTCAAGCTTATGTGAAAGAAGCGATCAGGAGACAGGAGGAACTAAACGAGCTCTGCAGGAGGAACACTGCGCAAGCACAAATGAGACAGCGCAAGAAATACGATGAAAAGATATTGCAAGCGAAACCATATGCAGTAGGCCAGTACCTGTGGGTCTTCCAGAATGTAATACCTCCCAGGGGACAAAGAAATTACTTAAGAAATGGAGAGGACCGTTCATGATAACGGAAGTACACCAACAAGGACGGTTCTACCGCTTGAGTACGGGGCGAGCAGCGCATTATGAAAATCTGAAGCCTCATGTCCCATCCCCAGAAAACTAGTGCGTACCGCAGAACATGGAGGGACTCGAGTAACTACTGGTGGAGCCAGCGTGTGAGATGAACGAAAAAGGCACCAGAGAGAAAAACGATGGCAATCAGGGCTTGAGTTTGGACGATAATGAAAAGATAGAAGCGGATTCACAGGCGGAATCCTTTGTAGAAGAAGACTGGAATGATCCGGAGCAGGACGAAGTGCCAAAGTGGAAAGAACCAGACTTACCAATACCAGTGGGAACCAGGAGTGGCAATCGCAAACGGACAGGAATGAGGTACATTAGGTACGGCGATGACTTCTTGATTGATAAGATACAACCTGATGAATTAGGCGAAGAGCTTCAGAGTATGGGCAAACTAGCAGCTGACGATTAATGGCAAATCATCAACGATAGTGAACACTACCCGCTAGAAGACTTTTCCACACCTGAACAAGAGACGGATCTGGAACAGAGCGAGATAGAGAGGAGGGAGACAACAAACTTGAGAATACTAGAGTGGATGCGCGATATCAAGAACAGAAGTAATCAGGGGCAATGCACCCAACAAGTCGACGTGTCGGCGGAAAAACACGCAAAAATGGAGGATCACCTCTTCAGTTGGATAGCAACAGACAGGTCGCTCGAGGTTCTTCCAGATAACTTGGACCCAGCATCATCGACGGGGACGTCGATAAATATTTTTGTCCGGGGAGTGGGGGTAGGACTTACCCACACCGAAAATTGGATGATAAAGAAGCTCAAGGAAGTGAGGGAAACAAGTGAGCCTGAACTGGATGAGGAGGAGGCTGAGCCTACCATAGGGAGGAATTTCAAGACAAAATTTGAAATTCCGAATGAATACTCAGAGTACATCCTGATTACGGACAGCGACTTCATCCTGTCAGACAGGACCAGCGCGATTTGTATAACAGCGGACATGAGTTTCAGATCAAGACTAGAAGCCGACTTCAGGAGGGAGTATCAGAACGGGGAGTTCCTATTCAAGGAGAGACCGGGGTTGGGAGGAATGGCTGCGCTTCCCCCATCAGTCTCACAAGTTCCGGGGAATTACTTGTGCTTCCTAGTGTGACGAGGGTCAATAAAAGGAACACGATAGACCCTGAGCACGTGATGCTGGCACTAACAAGACTGCGAGACTTCATGATCGAAAGAAGAATAATGGAGGTCTATGACGGGGCAAGTTGAGCCCAAGGGTACTGTATGCTATCCTACACGTGGTCTTCGCAGAAACGGAGATAATGGTACACCTACACAAAAAATACTACTTGAGTATCGCCTGAGCTACGGGGGGACAGCGGCGGTCTTGAGTTGGGGGTACATGGGGATCTCGGGTAAGGGTACATGGGGATCTCGGAGCAGGTAGATGGATTTTAACGTAAATGTCATGACAATTATAATTTAGAGAGTGACGGTGCTAAAACATTAAATGAATCTGCATGCTCTTCCAATTGAATTATTTAAGTAAAAAGGATGGAGGGATAAGGTTTTAACTACAATAATTGGGGGGGGGGGGTTTAGGTTAGGAACATAACATCTTAGTCTAAAAAGTAGATTTTACTTTCAGATTGATTTGTTAAATCGAGTTGACGACCCAGACACACTCATTGGAAAAAAAGAAGGTCTTGAACAAAGTTCACGATCAGCAACATTCGAAAGAGATATTTCTCAAGTTGGTACGGTAATACTCAAGTTGGTTGGTACGCGAGATCATCTAGAGATCGTAAAATATGGCAGATCGATTTTGGAAGTCCATGCCTGCGGCGCTGAAGAGGCCTACGCTCGATGAATTGTACAGACGCTTGAGGGACCTGGACTACAACCAAGTGGATGAGAGGATGGCAGTGATGTTGAATGCCATCCTCCAATTAGAGGAGCAAGGTGAATGCAGGGAGTCCGCGACAGAAGCTGTCTTGATGGTCGGCTACACCACAGAAGGCATATCCAATCAAGAACAGACCAGGTGGCTGTCCTGGAATGTAGATGGAGGGGTGAGAGGATGATTCGACTTGGCAAGGAATCCTGGCTTGAACAACAACACTGAGTACGGCGCGGAGAGTTCCCATTACCGACCAGACCATCGGCAAGATCTGCGGGCCAATCCACAAGCAAGCCACCTTCTATGACGCAAGCACAGCAAACGGAGGAGACGTATCTTGACCTCAGTAACCTGAAGAGGGAACTTGAGAGGGCGCAGAGGGAGAAGAGGAAAGCGAATCTTGACCGGGATAGCGCGAAACTAGAGAGGAATCAAGCAAATCTGGAGAGAAACCAGGCGATCATTGAGATGGGAACAAGCGCGGCGTGACCTTGATATGTTGAAGGCAGAGTACCAGCAAGAACAAAATGTGCGAGAGAACGCGGCGAATTGCGAGCAGTTGAAGTCGGAACTTGAAAAGATCCAGCGGCGACAACGAGAGCTCGACAGGCAGAAGGTAAAGGGAACCAGGACTACGGAGCGAGCTGCTGCAGGCTCAAGGCCGGAGTCACGTATGGAGGTGGATGAGGCTCCCAGGTCAAAGGGACGATTCAACTTAGACCGCGCGGCTCAAGAGCACATAAACGAGGGACTGGAAGTGTGGAGACCGACCGAATCAGCGTCCTCCCTGCGTGGTTTGGAGACGCAACCGATACGCCCATTGATGGACGTGGCACTGCTGGGATATACCCCGAGCTCAACCCCGAGCAGCAGTCAGGTGAGCGGGAGCTCGTCGCGTCTTAAGGAATTAAATGAGAGGCTGCAGCTGAGGAATCGTGAAAGTCCAGCTAGAGTGGAGCTACCCCCGACTTGGAGGGAGCAACCGGTCAGGAGCGTGGTGATCGCAAGCTATAGGAAAAACACAGATGGCAGATACCACAGGCGCAATCGCATGGATTGGAACGCGGCGCAGCGGGCGAGAAGGGATTGTTTATATGACGCGGCTTGGGCGGAATACTATACACAGCCACGAATACCGGAGGGTGCAGTTCACCTGATTGTAGGGGACAGCCTGGTACGGGTGCTGACCCGGATCCAGTCGCACTGGCAGACTGGAGTCTTGAGTTTCTCTGGAGCCGCATTGCCGCAGATGTTGGCATCACTCGAGATGTTAGGGATGGCAATGGAATGTACACAGTGACTCCACTGATGGGGACCAATGACGCGTCCAGAGGTGAGTCAAGGAAAGTCATGAGGCTACATGAGAAAATGAGCTGCATCCTCGAGGAGCTGCGGATTCAAATGAATCCTGCCATACTCACAGTGTGTATCGTTCCCTACAATATGAAGTCTGACCAACACGCGATAGAAATGAATACGAAGGTACGAAGCCTGAACGAAGTAATCAGGCAAAAACATCAAAGGAGTGTCCTTCCCGTTGGATTGCTGGATGTAGCCGAGCAAATGGAGCGAGCTCTTTTCCCCGACGATGCATCCTCAGACAAAATCCACTTTGACAGGCCTAGGGGAGTGGAATGGTTGAATGATGTTTTCCAAAGGCACATAAGCGCGTTGGAGGCAGAATTGCTGGAGACGGCCCAGTTCACATTCGGACCACCTCCAAATCCACCTTTCCTCACCTCAAGAACTTTATCCAGTCGCCTGGGGGCGACGGCCGATTCTAGAGACAGCTCGAGAAGTAGTCGGACCAGATTACCAGGTGCCGCACCGATGGAGGCCGAGGAGGCAACGTCATCAACACCCCAGAGTTCGGTAGTGTCCTCGGTTGTAGTGGTGGAGATCAAGAGGGTGGAGAGACCGGCGGAGACAAGCCGGTCGAGATATCTGGAGAAGGTAAAAGAGCTGGACTTGGAAGACCTGGAATGCAGACAAGAGTTGGCGGAAGCTCTGGGCCTCGAGCGCGTGTCCCATGAGGACTTAAGTAGACACCAGTGCGTGGACTGGTTGACGGCTCACGAGACGCATTTCTCGAGAGCGAGAATAATGGAGACGGCAGATCTGACTGGGATTCCCACAAGATCAGTCATGGGACCTATCAATTACAGACCTCTCAAGTTGCTGGGGAGTCCGGGACTCAAAGTTTAGCTCCCTAAGCATCGAACGAGCATTGCCAGAATCAGGTTGGCAACTCCCGCGCAGTTGAGGGTAGTAGACAAGCTACTGGAACCAAAAGAGATGGAACTACCAGACACCGCTTACGAGGGTGCGAAATTGGCAGACGTCCCAAGATATGGGGAAACCCTGCGGGAGTGCCCAATTGGCCGAGACATTGGCAGTATACGATAGAGCTGATCCAGCAGCAGCAAGGGTGATCATCGTGACGGGATCAGATTTCAAGGGAACGTCTCCCAAGATGTTCTGGCCGGAAACCCTGGTATACTCGCTACCAGGTGCAGAGTTGAACCAGATGTTGACGCTGGTGGTAGCGATAAAGTCAGAGACGCCTTGTGAACCAGAGCTACTGCTGTTCGCAGGAATGAACAATCACCTGCATGCGGTTGTACTTCTAAAGCAGTTGAAAAGTGATGAGCCTACGCCAAAGAAAATCTGGAAGGCTATCCAGTCGTTGTTTGCCGCAATGAGCGCGGTGCAGGAAAATGTCAGTTCTCGATTTGGACCAAAGAGAAAAATGGTGTTCACGACGTCTCCCGGATACGCGAGCATGCCTCCTGCTCTGCAGTTTGTGTATGCTATTTTAGTCCTAATAGCCGAAGGAAACGCATGGCGGATTCTGGTGGCAGCTCCCAATCGGGAGTTGGAACCCACGAACTTGAGACTTCGCAAGTCAGAACTGGCAGCGGCGTGGGCGGACGTGTCCCACGCATTGAGGGGATTCTATGAATTAGCAGACATCCTCATTGTATTGGATGAGGTCCTCTTACTAGAGATCTCGAATCTCGCCAGACAACTCAAGTTCAGTCCGATAATAGGGGATGACCACCCAATAATAAGCCACCTGACAGCGAGCCTATGGTTCCGAGGTATGGACTTGACCATTAGGAGCTCCACTAGCAAATCGAGGGGACCAAGCAACGAAAGAAAGAATGAGGCTGCGACTGAAAAACAGCTGGAGGCGATGGTATATCGACTAACACAAGAGAGAGGCAGGTGGCCGTTTCTAACACCAAGGCTGGAGAATGCTACGGACAAGACAGGGGAGAGTGCCCCACCTCTCGTGAAGCAGATCTGGGGATTTTTTGAGGAACAGTTGAAGGTAGCCGAGAGTAGGGAGATGACGGTGGCTAGGTTCGTCACGTCAGCGAACGAGGTCACCATTGGAGGATTCTGGAGGGAGCATGCAAAAGGTGAGCTCAGGACGAGAAAAGATTACGAGATCCTGAAATTCTTGAGTCCTTGTTGGGAAAAGGAATACATGGCTGGAGTGTTTTCTGCGAAAGAGACCATTTTCGGGGCCTTTGTGCAAGAACTATTGAGCATGCCCATAAGCTTCTTGCTAGCCATATACCTACTTTACCCAAGGTACCTGTTTAACATGAGTCCAGCGTACATGTTCAGTCGGGGTGTAGAGACACTCCGGATTGATGGGTATCTGGCGCTGGTGCTCCTGACTCATGGCGAACTGGTGTCATTTCATCGGTTGATGAAACATGGGGAGCCCCTGTCGATGGGAAAGACCCACTCAAGTATAGACACCTACTCGTACAAGTGCGCTGCAGGACTGAAGACGTTGCTGGTGGAGTATCTTCTGATGCAAAACCGACACATGACCGGTGAGGAGAAGAACCCAAAGACGAGAGATGAATGGAAGGAGGCGAATGGTGGTATCCCTCTACTGACCGATCTATGCCTGGCGATGAGATCAGACCCAGTGGGGATGATCAGGGGACTAGAGGAGGTCGTAACTTGTATTTACGGACCAGCGGTTACGTACGCCTTTCCGGTCCCTCTAGTGGCGGCATACCGCAATTCAGTGGTGCATGTGAGCTTAATAAGTGTGTTGGATGGGACGGCGCTGAACTGGTGTCGACAAGAGGTGCTGAGGGCACGGATGAGTAATACAGTGCTCTTTGGGAAGGTGGAAGATCCCGAGTTGGTAGTGTTTAACTTCCGGGGGCAACTGCAATGCAGGATGGGGGGAAAACGTGAAGGCCCCATTGAGGCTTATCCCAACTTCTAGAACCTGAATCCCCTAACGGCGAACGGACAAGAGATCCTGAGAATCCCCGCATGGAAGAAGAGCTTCGAGTTGGTAAAAAGGGAGCTAGAGGCGACACTAGAGAAGGGAATCTTGCCCGCAACCATTCCTGAGTTTCCAGCAGTCATGACCCTGGGGATGAATAACTCCCTGGTGGTCCCATCCCTGTTCGCAAGAGCTACGGTAGAGAGGCAGCAAGGGGAGTTCACCGATGGCTGGGACCCCCTGTTCATTGGTTATACAGCAGCGGTCTACTTCCACACTTGTGATATAAAAATAAACTCATGGACGACTCAAGCGAAGAAAATGAGAGGCTCATTGCCTCCGAAATTCGAGGTGCGGGAGATATTGAGAACGCTCGATCAGGCGATTTTGGAGAACATGTTACCGATATGGGATGATGGCAGGATGATCGTAGAAGAAGGACACATCGCGCTAAAGGACGAGATGAAGTTTGCCACAAGAAAGTACCGGGCGCCTTACGGATTAGAACAGGGGGAAATGAGACAAGAAGGGAAAGAGCTGGATGCGGCAGGCTTGTTATATGTGGCTCTGACGGAATACAAAAAGCAAGACCCAGTGACACCCTCACCCCTATCAGTAGGCACCCCTGGGGATAAGAGAAGCGGTCCCGTAGAAGACCGATTTAGGAAGATACTTGAGAGGAGGCGAGCCGAGTCAGAAGAAGAAAGCATGGATGAAACTCTCAGTGAGACAGGAGAGGAAATGGAGGTGTGGAACACGCCTGAGCCGAAAACAGCTGAGGAGGATTTCACTGCCCAAGAATTACTGCAGGACCTGAGCGGAGACGACTGGGCGGACACTGCCACGCCACCTCTGACCTCATCCCCTCGTAAAAACCTGGATTTACCATTGACGAGCGAGACTTCCAACATGGGTATGATACTCTTGAGTACGGAAGAGAGCAAGAAAAAAATCTTTGAGGGAAACAAGACCATATTTCTAGAGACTCTGGATGAGAAGGCTTGGCGGGAGTTCCTGGGTGAATTTAATCAAGAGACCAAGAGTGAGACCACGTTAGATGACTTCAAGGAAGAACTGTGGAACACAGTGGTCAAGTTAGGGGAACCTGTCTTGATAGGCACCGGGTTGGACGAAAAAGCAAGGAAAGAGCTGCTGAGCGAGATGGTCAAGTTGAGAGAGACGCGAAAAAAGACCAGAGATGACGAATGTAAATACAGCTCTACTCTGAAACAAAAAACTGACGATAAAATAGTTGAGGGTGTAAGGGGGGATAAGGTTAAAGCTAGTAATATAATTAAAAATACTAATATTCTTAAGGCTGGAGCAGGGGGGAGGCAAGAGTTAGAAGGGTTGGACGGAGACAAAGAGGTCGAATCAGTAATGATAGCGGCAACGCCCCCAAGTAGAGATGTGAAGGCTCGCAAGAGAAAGAGAGAGGTAGAGGGGTTGAATATTCCTTCGGCGGACACAGTCTCAGAGAAAAACCTGAGAGAGACGGCCCTCATGGTTCTGGCACGATGGAAGACAGCAGCCTACAAGAGTAGCTCGGAGCCAAGGAAATTGTTCGAGGTGGAAAAAGAGATGGAGGTTTCCACAAGTTTGACAACGGAAGAAGACTTCAGACCCCAGAGGACAAATACGAAGAGGGGTTTGACGAGTCGACAGACATGAGAAGTGGACGTCGGCAAGGAATGGATCTCAAGTGAACATCAGGCCACCGGGAAACAGGTCACTAGTGATACTCTTGAGAAGAGCAAAACGAGGAACACCTCCCGGCCGTGGTGGGTGGCTCTGGAGACATTGAAGGAGCTGAGAGACTGCCTAAAGAAACTCGATCATGGAGTGTCTCGCAAGCGACGCAATTGGGCTACCCAGCAGAAGGCTGAGATCAAAAAGTTAGAATTGGGGAGCCAACTGAAACGAACTTGGCAGAACTTATTACGGGACCATTTTGAAGAAGCGATGAGGACACCCTCATCTGCGTTGCCGTTGATGGCGAATCCTTTCGTTAGAACAGCGGGACAGCTGATGTTCGCGTGGAGCCTGGTGGGAATAGAGCTGGAGACGTTGACCTAGCATGACAAGTTGAAACTAGGTGGCAAAACTCTGGAAGTTTATCATATACTGATGCAATATGTCGCCAGGGATAATTCAGGCTTGAATCGGGCAAGGAGAAAAGATACTACTTGTTTCTTGAGGTGGATAATGTCGGTGATGACCGACAGTACCATCCAAGCGTGTCAGCAGAGAGCAATCGGAAGTAAGACAGTGGAAAGGAGAATCTCAGCGGTCATCTTGAAAGTGTACCAGAGTACTGGAATAAAAAAGGAGGATGGTTTCTGGCAGTCTCTAGAGAGTCACACAAAGCTAGATGAGATACGGAGGTTTTATATCAAGAAGTTTGAGGAGGGACATGACGTACACCGTATCTTGGCCTCGTCAGGGGAGTACTCGAGACCCAACAAGAAGGGAGAATATCAGTACGTGTCTGGAGTGATGGGGATAGCGTACAACCCCTTCTTGGACTCGGAAACCGGAAGGGCTCACAGGAACCACGAGGTGACGGAGCTACTAAAGTTTTGGACGGAAAAGATAATAGAGATAGACACAGTGGAAAGAGAGAGACCGAGCTTGGGCTTGATTCTCGAGAAAACACCAGAGGTGATAAAAGTGCCGCGCTCAAGTAAAAGAGTCGAATTGAAAATGGGTTATGGGAACGACATGTTGGTAAAGAACTTGGGAGAGGTTTGGAAATTGCTGAGACCCTCCTGGTGCCCACATCCCCACGCAAGCCTGATTGAGGAGTTCACAACAGTGAGTATAGTGCATAAGCTGATCTTCCCTCAGATGAGGGAGTCAGGCGAAGCAACGAGTAAACTAGGGTCGGCGAAAAAGATGGAGCCGGGTAGTTGTCTTGATCTGACGTGTGGGAGCGGTGAGCACACTTGTGATGGACGATCATGCGTCAGGATACAGTCCATTCAAAAAGAAGACCTAGTCACTTGGTTTGAAGACATCACAGAAAGGGAAAAAAATGAAGTACAGATAGTAGCTGAGTGTTACGCGAATACCACCGTGAACATAGCAACAGCTCTTGGATTCGTCTCAAGGATGTGCAGTCTCCAGTCACTGGAGAGGCTAGAGTCTGAACGCTATTTGGTGACCGCGTTGAGCGTGGAGTCATGATCTGGGGTGTTGCAGGTAACCCAGAAACACATCAGAGGCTGGAAAGTCGGACTTGAAGCGGAAATGGGATGCCTATGGTCTGCCATTAAATTAAGTCCCTAGTGGGGTCAGTGATGGCCAACCTATGCCGCAGCCACTACCCATTGCACATGGCGATGGTGGAGGTATCCAGCCAGAGGGTATTAATAGACAAAGCTTTCTCGGTGCCCAAGTGTGTAAGATTGGCTCGAATGTCGCATCACTCACACAGGCTATTGAGAAAAATCCGGGGAACGGTGCCGAGAGAGCAGAGGGACGACTTGAGGGAAATCTGGGGGGAAGAACTTTTGGGTTTGGAAATTGAGAACACGAGTGACCACGAGAGACAAAACGTGATCGGGAAACCGATGAGTAGTGCTCCAAACCTGGAGGAGAACGATGCGATATATGAGAAAATGATGGAGCTTGAACCTCTACTAGAAGCTTCGGGAGAGCGCAATCTTCGGAGCATTGATATCACACATGGTGAATGCCCATGCCATTGACTGGCACAAACGGTGTGGTATCCGGATCACGCAAACCTCTGCCTAATATGGGATGTGGAAGAAATTCGGTCGATAGGATTACCAGATCACAGGCAAAAGGTGACGCTCTTGGTGGTAAGCACGATGCTGGCTTTTCGAACGGCAGAGTCGATATACGCCATGGATTACAGCAGGAGACTTGAGTTGTTTGAGACTGCATGCAAGGTATTCGCCATACCAATGGAAGTCAGGCACGTGAGGAGTCGCATAAGGTTCCTCCCGTGGTTTCGAGCGACGTTGACATCTTGGCTGTACAAGGTGACGAAAGATCACATGAAGAAATACCAAAAGGAAGATCGAAAGTTCCTGGCCGAGATATGACCGGAAGCCTTCAAAAGACCTCTGCTGACCCATCGAATTGCGATCTGACCCATGCGAAATGGGGTGGAAAGGAGTTGGTCGGGTGTCTAGAGATAATACTAAGGCGAGAGAGTCGATATTGGAAGAAGAGTTGGCGAAGATTGTGAGCCTGAGTCTGCACAAATCCTTCTGCTTGAACCGGGAGTCTAGAGTGAAGAGTTTGCCCAACCAAGCAAATAGGTTGCAGGAGCAGAGGGAATGGATGCGGTCTTATTCTTATGAACAACTGAAGGCTTGGGAGGAGATCGTAATTAGCTCCGATGATGAAGAGGTACTGTTGAAACAGATTGCGGTGTCAAATACGTCTGGCCTTGCACCTCGAAGGCAAAGAACGCGAGATGAGCAGGTGGCTCAGTGGGAATTCTAGAGTCTTGAGTCTTGAGAGGGAAGGAAAGAGGCTCGAGGGTGAACTGGCATGAAATCTGGGTTCACGAAAAAAAAAATTTAACGAATGAGATATTGTTATTAATATGCTATATCTATTATATGAATCAAAATGTTGCATGACAATTTCCTGATCAAATGGGACAGAAGAAATTTTAAATCAGTAGCTTGCAAAGCGGAAATCTAAGGTGCAGGTGTATGCAAATTTTGATTGCTGTTTAGCGATAGTGTGAAAATTTTACATGGTTGTGAATTTTGGGGTGTAGAGAAACTTAAGTCTGCTGCAAACTTCTGTAAATGACCACTGGCACTGTATCTTGAGCTACACTCAGAATTCTGGGGATTTACTGGCAGACGGCAACACGCGATGAGGACATCAATCTTGAGTCCGGGGAGTATGTGCCAGTCGGTCATATTTGGAAGTTTGACCTTGAGCACTGCGGAGTAAGCATAATTTTGGGGTCAATTGGAAATTTTCAAAAATTTGAATTGAGCCTGTCATGCTCAATTTTCTCGCAAAAACTGAAAATCTCAGAAATACAAGAAGAGAACGACCGAAAAAAAAACGCGGGAAAGTGGTCAATTTCAGCAGCGGGAAATTGCTATTCGCAATTTCCGACATCTAAATAATACGAGAGTAGAGCAGTCCTATCTTGATACAGAAAACAAAGAAAACCGAAATTCAGTTGGACCGGAGTGAACCTTCACTGGAAAGATGGACAACCGATGTGTCCCAAGTGTCCAGTACCAAAACTTCATTCTTGAGATAAAACTTGTTCGATTAGAACTTATTCAATCAAACTTATTCTCAAGTTGCTTAATAATTTAGTTACCTCTAATTATCGAGTGTGCTGGTATGTAAGTACCCAAATTAATTTTCTTGAGTGTGTTTTATGATTGTTATGTTGAGATAAGGCGAGTTTTAGTTTGATCCATCTGAAATGGATCAAAGTTCCACTGTCTAATAAAAATTAACTGTACGGAGTGTTCCGACCCTGTTTTTAACGGCGTTCGTGTATTTTGGGTATTTTGAGACCTAGGTATGGGGACGTTCTTATTTTCTAGAGTGATGGGGGATTTTGGTAGTGGCCTTTAAGCTGTAATGGGTTTTAGTCTCATGTCGCAAATGAACCGAATTGGCTCCGACCGTTTTGAGGTAGAAAAATACAAGAGATAGTGTCGCTGACTCTTGAGCCAATGGTTATAGGGCCTATTCTTTTTTTTCTTAAGCCTCATATGTGACTGAAGTAGGCGACTGTTACATATAACCATTGGCTCAAGAGCCAGGGACACTAGTTCGGTTGTTCTGTTCTTATATTTCTGAGGTTTTCAGTTGTCGCGAGAAAGTTGAGCTTGACATGTTTAATTCGAGTTTTTTTTAAAAATTCCATTTCACCCCAAAAACACGTTGTTCGTATTGCTCAAAGTCAAATTTCCAAGTATAACCGACTGGCACAACTTTTACTAACTCTCCTAGTCCAAACTTATATCTAGCATCTGTTGTGATGGCATCCATTTCTTGTTCTACGGTATGATTTTCTTAAACTAATTTTCTTGCAAATATATCTACAAACTCTTCGGCTATCTTGACACCGCTGTTTTTCCTCAAAGGCTTCTCAAACATTTCGCCTTGTAAAAAAAACAGTTTGCGAAGTGCTTCACATGCCCAGGCTACATGCCTGTAAACTCCAGCGGCCTGGCGCATCGCAGTATCACCATGACGATTTCAGCTATAATCGCTGCACCTCCCATTTTTAAACAGCTATGTAACAGTCGCCTGCTTAAGTCACATATGAGGTTGAGAAAAATAGGCCTTTTAACCCCTGGCTCAAGATTTAGGGACACAACTTCTGGTGTTTGACCTCAAGCAGTCGGAGCCAAATCGGTTCACTTGCGTCATGAGACTACAAACCGTGTTACAGCTTAAAGGCTGCTACCAAATTACCCCCACTTGTTCTACTATCAAATTACCCCCACTTTAAAAATAAGATTGCCCCCATGCTCAGGTCTCAAAATACCCAAAACACAAACATGCGGTTAAAAACAAGGTCGAACCTTAGTTATACCGTTAGTTTTCATTACCCAGTGGACCTTTGATCCATTTCAGATGGATCAACCTAAACACTCTAATAAATTCAACATAACAATATAATACACACTCAAGAGATTTAAATTGGGTACTTACATAGCGACACGACCTCTAGAATTGAGTAACTAAATTATATAAAGCAACTCTAAAATTGATTTGGTAATCAAGTATAACTCAGATGTTTGAACTAAATTAATTTAGCTCAAGACACAAGTTTTCTATTTGAACCATTGGGCAGCTTCAGCTGTCCACCCTTCCAATAAATGTTCACTCCGGTACAATTGATTGTTCTTCTATCTCTCTTCCAGCAATTTCGTCTTCATATCAGGAAAAAGACAACTCTACTCTCGTCGCACAATCCCAGTGATTTTGCGAACAGGAATTTTACCCTAGTATATGACAGCAACTTTCCCGCTATTTTACTCGATTCTTCTAATTGTTATTTTCTCGTACTTTCAGTTGTCGCGAGAAACATGAGCATGACAGTCTCGATTCAATTTTTTGAAAAGTTTATTCTCTCCCCAAAATCCAGATTAAACGTTCAGCTCAAGGTCAAACTTCCAAATATGACCGACTCGCTCACTACCGACACACACCAATGCAACCCCCAACCCTATATACAACAACGCTCTCCCATCTCCATCCTCACCCTTCCTGTACCTCTCGCAAAACTCAAGAGAACCTTCGACTATAGAACCCTTAAAAACACAAGAAGCATGGCCAAATGTAACATTCACCTGGAAATACATACCGACGGAAAAAAAGCTGATTTCTAAAACGACTGGCTACAGACTGGGCACAGCTTCACATGCTTTTTACCGTCTCTGCCAAAGCCAGTTCAAGGTGTGGTCCATTAACATTGGGTTGAGAAAATCATTACTATTTGAGGTTATCGGCCAAACCGCGCAAAATAACTTAGTGTTATTAAAAACAGTGAGCTCATGGCTAGGTCTCAGAACCCCCAGACCACGAGGTCACTCCTAAAAACAGGCGTACTACTTTATCATCACCTTACTAGTGTTTTTTTTTTCAAAAGATAAAATCATCATATTCATTGAAGATGGATCAACTCTCTACCTCAACTCCTAGCTTCTCATACTCTGAAAAACAATTTTTTATTAAATTAATCAACTCGGGACTTTCCTGTAAGTGACATTCAACCAGAAAGACGCCAAAATGCATGGCAACATCGAAATGTTATAGGAGCATCCGAGTGTGAAAGTTGGCACTTTCAATGAATGAACAGAGCTAATCGTGCAATTTGAAGAATTAGGAAGAGTCAATTTGAATTGACGAATTAATTTTTAAAGTTTTTTTGAAAATAAATACACGTCACGACCTTGAACTTTTGCGAACACTGAAAACCGCAAAAACCAGAACAGACAAATTTTTGCTAGAAAACAGCAACATTGACTCTCGAAAGTGAAGAAAAGATGAATCATATTGAGATTACAGTAAAGGCTATCCGAATTGTAACGATTGTAGCTGTACAATTGTTACCGAACAATTCCCGAGAATTCAGAAGGGTATCGGGAGGATTTTACCACCCTTCCAGAAGGACGAAAAGACCGCTCTTCGTCCGGATTTAAGAATCCGGAGGGTCTCCGGAAGAAAATTGACCTTTATTTTAGCAAATTTTAGCTTCCGGATATGTCCTGAAATGAAATAAATAACATCAAAACTCGTTTTCAGATAATGAGAAGCTAGGAGTTGAAGTAAAGGGTTGATCCGTCTCCGATGCATATGATGATTTTTATCTACTGTACAAAAACAAAAGTAATACAATAAATAAGTAGTAGCCCTGTTTTTAGGAGTGACCTCGTGATACTGAGACCCAGCCATGAGCTCACTATTTTGCATGCAACTAAGTTAATCTGCGAGTTCTGGCCGATAGCCCCAAAACAGTAATGATTTTGTCGACCCGATGTTAGAGGACCACACATAGAACTGATTTTGGTATAGACGGTCGTGATGCTGTGATTATGAGGCTGTGATTATACGCTGGCCAGTCGTTTCATAACCTAGCTTCATTTTCCGTCGATATGTACTTCCGGGCGAATTTTACATATATGTTTTTATGGCGCTCCTGGGTGGTCTTCTTTTAACATCAGGATCAGCAGATCCATTAACGAGCACTGCGCGCCATGCGAATGCTCCAAATAAGGCCCACAGTACAGGGCCGGAAGTGTTGTTCGAAACGCGGAAGCTTTCCAGAATCCCATATTTAGTTTTTTAACCTTGTTAAGACCGAAAATTCACGTATCGTGAAGTGTGGGGTATTCGCGGTACCGTTGTTCCCTGAGCGGTATATGACCAAAAACACTTAAAGAAAGATAGACAAGAAACCAAACAAAAAGTAGTATAGTACCCAAGAAAAAACCAAAAACATAAAAAAGAATCGGAAAAACCAAAATCCATAAAAACAATAAAATCAGTAGAAATCATCCCCCCAGAAGAGATGTGATCCGACTCTCCCGTTGGTCGTTGTTAGATATATTGTTAATACAGGCATTTATATCAAATAGGATTTTTACGATCAAAATTTTGGCCCCTTTCTAATGCCTGTACTGTAGTGTTGTTTGAGCATTTCAGAACGTAAATGCTAATTTGCGCTCAATCTGGAAGGGTCTTCGGAAAACAGCGGAAGACTGATCTGGCAAGCAAAGCAAAGTGCAGCAGTTACGGTCTCAAGGACAACAAAAAACGACTGTTGGGTATCGTTAACAAGTTTTGTATCACTTTTGGTATAGAATTTAAGATAACTTTGGGGGGCTCGACATGGACTGCACTGTAGTGACCCTCCACCGAGTTGCGAATTATCGAGTTAAGCACCTTTTTTCGGATATTGAACAAACCCGGAGGGGTATAATTTTTTAAATATCACTATTTGTATTGCCAGTATTAATACTCCTGTATCAATTTTTATTGAAAAACATAGCAAACAGACCGGTTTTTAGGGTCAAAAAAGTGATATTTTGATCCACCCACAAAATGCGATTTTTGAGATATCGATATTTTTTGAAACGGAAAAAAGCGCTAAATTAGTGAGTTACATAGTAAAGACACTAAAATAACTAGTGGAACCGGTTAAAATTAGTTCGGACGTGGTTGGAACTAATTGGGTGCCAAAGTCAGAAACTTCGTGATTTTTATGGAACGAAACGCTACAAAATAAGAAAATTTTTCAAAAATTTTGATACAGGGCGAAAAAAAATTGTTTTTTCGGACAACATACGCTATTGAATCGACAGGTTTTAAAACCCGTTTGCTTTGCCAATAACCTTCCTGGTCCCGGTGAAATCCAACTTAGCGTGTTTGTTTTAGTGGATTCATCAATCTGGAGGAAAAGTGTTTTCCGTGATCGATCAATTTATCGAGAGCATTGAATCATGCTCTCATAAACGAGAAATGAGTCTTCAACCACCACAAACTCACTCATAAGCCCAAATCAAATTCCTACGGGTTAGATCAGGAAAAGAAAACAGGATTTAAAAACGCATGGAGTGAAGATGGAATAGGATTGGAATGGAAAATTGTAGTAAATAAGACTTGCAAGAACAATTATCTTCACAAAACAAAATTTTTTGAACTCATTAAAAATTAGATATTCAAATCTAAAATTTTTCTCAGTAGAGAAGCACAACAAAAGATGTATTTTGCGGATGTGCAGACAAAAAATCAACGTCTTGGGTAAAATTTTGAAGAAGATATTCGAGCTGTTGGGCTAGCAAAGCGAAGGTCATGAGAGGAACATCTCGGGCAGGCACAACCTCCCAAATTAGGGCAGCGAGAAAAAAAGTTTTCACGACCAGTGATCACACGATCCATCAGACACCCGATGAGATCCAGTTCAGACTTTTATCCTCACCCACTTTTCAAAGTTTTAGTCGTCATGTTACCCACGATCCTAAAATTACACTATTTCATGTTCAGCTTTTGTTTCTAAATTAAAAAACGACCAGATATCCAAAAACAAACATCAAATACTCAACATCCACAAATGCTTAGACATTGCAGACATTGCTACCCGAAAAGCGCAAAACAAAAAGGAGGCCTGGTGTAGTAGCAAAGACTTTCGAAACGCTTTTACCCAACTAAATTTTTGTACAAAAAACAGTATACAGTGAAATTTGAGTATAATCGTTGTTGACATAAATGTGAAATCAAATTGTTTAATAATATTTTATGGAAAGCAAGACATTGCAAACAAGTTTCAATGGACTTACTTTCAGATAAGTAAATCGCCGACATTTTATTCGACTCGAAGTCAATCTCGACGAATAAAAAGCGATTGTTGTAATTGTTTTAAAAACTTTGGACATGGTGCTAAATTATGCGCGTTTTTCTAAAAAAAGAAAACAGTATAGCTTGGATTCAAAATTTTGGAAAGGTTATTTCACCCATTAATCAATGGAATCAACGTAATACAAAAATCACAAACATCACGGACAAAGGCAATTTGCTTCAAAGTTTTTAAACAACCATTGATCGAAGTGCTTGGTACTTGAAATTCGAATTAAAACTATTCAGAGTGGTCACTCGGGCTTCTGATTGGGCTTCGTAGTTACCTGCGCGGATCGGAATTTGCATTAATAACAAATCAACTAACCTGTCAACCAACCCCAAGAATAAGACTATGTGTAGCTGTTTGACCCGCAGGCTTAACAGATTACTTCAAACTTCACATTTACCCGGCAACCCGAGTCGAGTTTTTTCACCTAATTTGAAACAAGATTTGAGCGATTTGAGCGGTTCATTTAGACGATAACGCTCAAAATCTTGCTTCAAAATGAGCGGTTTGAGCGGTTTTTGAACGGTTTATCTAAAAAAAAACGCTCAAAAACCGCGCAAGATTTGAACGGTTTTGAGCGGATTATCCAAAAAATCGCTCAAAAACCGTTCAAATCTTGCGCAGTTTTTTAGATAAACCGCTCAAAACCGTTCAAATCTGGCGCGGTTTTTGAGCGGTTTTTTTTTAGATAAACCGCTCAAACCGCTCATTTTGAAGCAAGGTTTTGAGCGTAATTGTCTAAAAAAACCGCTCAAACCGCTCAAATCTTGTTTCAAACTAGGTGAAAATTCTCAACTGGAGTCTACTTTAAAGACTGAAATTTACTGACTTTTTATCTAAATTGTCATACGGAAAAGCTTTATCCCCGTGCAATTCGACGACAAAATTATAGTGGCTTCAGTCAAAAAATTGAAATTTTATCAAATAATTTATTTAAGCTATTGTGAATAGCAACTTTGTAAAAAGTCCATCGGTAACTTGAATTTTATTTGCAATTTTTTTTTCAATTTTATTGATCAAGAGCCTTATAAAAATTTATAGTGCAATTTTGTATGGGAACTTAATGCTGCAGTGTTGATTTTTATATTGCGGTCACCAAAAGTTTGCTACACAATCCAAATCCGAACCGATTCATGTCCATCAAAATTATTTCCAGTAGATACTTTTCGTTTTAAATACAAATAATTTCGATAGCTTTTATACTTTGACATCCAAAGAACATATACAAAAAAATAGTTTTTGAATAGTTTTTTTTACATTAACAACCGAAGAATTTTCTCTGGAAAATTACAAGTTAGCCTCAATATCTTGATTTCGTTTCCCACTACAACTGAAAACTCACTAATGAACCCAATCAGCGGAAAACGTCATTGCGCGAAACTTCTCGAGCAATGACGTTACTTGGCTCTTTTAGCTCCGCCTGAATTCCAGAAAACCATTGCTCGAGAAAATAACTTCTAATCTTGACGAGAAAAGACAAAAATTATGGCGGTCATAATTTGGCGACCATTGCACATTCATGGGCTGTTATAACAAACTTTGCTTTTTGCCACAAATTTACATGCAAGGATTGACCTTCTTTTTCTGAGCACAGTATTGTAGCATCGGTTGCAATCAGAGGGGTTTTCAATCAATTCTTCACATTATCCATCCGGAATAAGATTTTTGACCAAATATATTTGGTGGCCATACATTCAATGGGAGTTGATCCATCATGGCCAATCAAGCTCACAGTGTGTACAGGCTGTTAGGAATCTTAAAAATTGTATTGACTTTTTACCAATTTTCTTTCGCAAAAAAAATGTAAACATTACCCTTATTTCCAGTTATAAATTTCTCACAAAATTTTTGTCATTTTAAGTGTTTTCTTAGAAAAATTCAAAAAGACCGCGGGTCATGCTTTTTATCTTCAAGATTTAGTCAGAATACCAACTTAGAGTGAATATGCTGTAATATTGGAGATCAATTATCAAATTGATTTGTAAAAAGACTTGCATATACGCTAAAAACCAAAACTTTTATATCTCTGCTTGAGAGAAAACAATTCAGTTCTTGAGATTTTGAAAACAACCGCAAAACGCCGAGCTCAAAAATGGAAAACTCGCCCGGAAAACAGTTGCTTGGAAAATAAACTACTCTGCCATTAGGATTGGGGTTCAAGAGAAAACTTCGATTTAGGGCATGTCAACGGCTGAACCTTGACAATCTCCAACCATTTAAGACAACAGGTAAAATAAGTTTATACGATTTAAGTTATGCTATTGTAAGCTTTTAAGCAATTAAAATAAGACTACTCGCTCGCTTTATTCGCTCGAAATAATACGAAAGACTTGATTTTGCGTTGCAAACAAAAAAAATAAATACAAAGTTCCTCCCCATTTTCCCATTTTCAATGGTCGGCACAAAAACCAAATACCGATTGGACGTGCAATTCCAATCGGCTCTCTTCCCAAACCATGCCAAGCAAAATTTTTCACTATCACTCCATTCAACGACTTTGTGAAGATCACGTAAAATCACGTCGTTCCATCCATCAATCGTCTAACTCTGATATAAAAGTTACAGGACTCAAACCGTCACAGGTCCCGGAGGTCATTGTTCTAGAAAACCCTTCTGTCACCAATACTAACTCCGGGACTGAACTCTTAAGATAATTGGGCGCATCAAAGGAACCTAACACGAGATGTAAGCTTCCCCTGAGAAAACCATTTACAGTGGAGGCCACTCAAAAAAAGTTCAGCCGACCCCAATAAAATGTGAAAACTCCATGTTTTTACAGAGAAAAAAGATTCAAAAACAAAGTTTCCAACAACAAAACGGGGAGCCCAACGGTCATTTATCTAATACACAGCCCGACAAAAATTTCTTTCTGGCTCAGTTGCCATTCCCAGTCTCCGTTGGACTTCCGTACTCCAATTACACTAGAGAACCCGCCAATAACACAAGTGTCATTCGGAAGCCCTATGTCACCCGTGCGTTAAATTCCAGAAAAATCACCAATACCGAAACAGACACACGATACTCCAATAAAGCAAGACCCGACGAATAATCAATTTGAAAAATTAGAAGACAACGGAAAAAGCAATGTTTTGTATGTCGTAGAAACTGAGGCCATGGAAAATTTAGACTAAGTCCTCAATTTTTTTTCATAATTGATTTTTTCTCTTAAAACCCTCTGTTTATTTCAACCTTTCTTCTAAGTTCGAAACTTTTCTTTAGTGATAGAAAATTACCCCATTTTGTAAATTGTGTAACACTAATTTTACGTAGGTGGTCAGAAATTACATAGGAATTTGCTCATAGGTACTTTAATTCATCACCCTGTACGTATTTCATCAATGTATATAGTCATAAATTTCAGGATACGATCATGTCTACTCTGGACATAAATCTCGTAAGATTTTGTGTAGTTTGTGACTTGTTTGTTTCCACGTTGAACATGGAAATATTTGTGTGTGATCATCTACCCACATATAATACGTCAACGTTTTTCCCGTTAAGGAAGTTTGTGATTTGTGTTGCAATTATTTTCATTTTTATGTGACATCTGGTATTGATTAGATACCAGTCAGAAAATTTCTGAGCTTTGATGGCAGGTCCGCGGCTCAAGATTGTATTTTTATGGTTAGAGCGTGTGGATCAAGATTTAGCATTTTCAGATTCTTAAGACCACAATATGGTATAATCAGATCATGTGAACCAGAAAATGCTGTGATCAGACCGCGTGGACTGCGGAAATCCACTTTAGACCGTGTGGGCAAAGGAACTGGGTTTCAGATTGTGTTAACGAAAAAAAATCCGGATTCAGACCGTGTGGACCACAGAATTTCGGAACAAGACCATGTCACCCTGTGGATCATTTCATCTTGTTTCAAACCAAAGAGTCCGATAAAAACTCGTGTACACAAAAAACGCCTGTTCGGACTATGAGAACAGTAAAACTGCGAGGAAGTCAAAACCTGGTTTCAAAATTATGAAATAACAAATTCTGGGTTCAGACTGCGGAAACAAAAAAAATTGACTGTAGATTTCAGAAGTTTCTATTCTGTTTGTATGTGAGCTTTTTTTATAAACATGTATATTCAGACTTGGCAGGTTTATGTTCAGACTTTGTAGACTTAAGTTCAGACTTTGCAGACTTATGTTTGGACTTTGCAGACTTTGACTTGCGTTGCCATTATGCATTTTCGGTCCCAACGCAGATCGATTCAGACTTATAAAATCTGAACATAAAACCACGACATCAACCCGGGTTGTCCTCTCACAGTTTGAAATATTTAACAGCAGACATTTTATTTCAAACTGGGAACTACGTTTTTTATCTTGTAACTTTATAACTGTACATGTGTACATACTTAGTTGAAGAATTAGAATAATTTATTAAGGAGGTCAGTTTAACATCAGTTTTGAAGTTTTTCTATTCGAGTTTGCTGTTTGTCACTTACTTGATTTGAAGAATCATAAAAACGAATTACGCATAACAACAATGATGACGTTTTCCACCAACTCATGAAGCCCATTATTTTATACTTGGCGCATGTTTACAAATTGAAAATTTTTCTCAAACTGATTCAAATATCAATCTAACCAAAGTTCATCTGGTTCATAATGACAACATTTCAATTATGCGCATTAAGCTGCATGAGCCGAAAAAAAGCTGGACAAGCGCTTGCGTCAGAACTGTCTTAGTACGTTTCAGCTTTTTAAAATTAAATAACCAAGCTGGAATGCAAGACAAAGGCTTCAATGTTTATCATAACCAAAAAACTGGCTTAGTGCTGATTTAAAACTGATAAACTTCAGTCAAACCAGATATTGTATAAAATAACTAATAATACTATTGTAGAAACGAATATTTTTGACGACAATTTGAGAGAGATAAAATATCAGTCTAAGATCAGACTAGACGCAGTTCAAGACATTTGGGACCAGCAATGGAAGGATACAGTTACAATCAGGTAAACTTTGGCTTAGATAAGATTTAACTTATTTTTTAGCTTTGAAATTTAAAAAGAAACTCAGTTTGAAATTTAAAAAGAAACTCAGTGTGTTTCTTCTCCCCCGTCCCCGTCCCTATCCAATTCTGAGAAGAAAGTTTAAAATTGAAGCAAACAATTATTGGCTAATTTGGCGCATTTTTGCAGCTTTTTTGACCAAAAATTTGTGTTTTTTCTCCCCCTCTCCCTCGAATCCCGTGTAAATTGGTGCCTAAGCCTATTTTAGCAATATTATAAGTCTCATTGACCAAAATTAGTTGTCTTGAAAAAGTACCAACGGAGGAGCCTTTTCTTGGTTAGAAAGTGTTCAGCTCTTCAATTAGCATTGCCGTACATGCCATGATTAAGAACGACATGTTTTTGGTAGTTTTTAAGGGTTGGCGATTTGATGCTTCACCCTTTGAAATGATAACGGGCCATGAACCAACATTGAACCTTCAAATGAGAGTAGGATAGGATACCTTCACAGCTAAAACGTCAATGCTCACCTAACCTAGTATATTTCAGGACCAAATATACAGCGTCAAACTGCCTTTGATTAAAACAGAGTTTAACCCAGTGGTTCTTTGCCTCTCAATTCTCTCAATTGCAGCGCTGGTTTGTTCATGCGTTCTACTCGACAATCTCGTGCCAGAGGAGTATTCGGACGCTCTGGAATGGGTTGCCGAAATATGGACCTGGTTCCATGTCAGCTCTCGCGATGTCATGATAATATTCATCGCCTATATCTTCTTCGGTCGATTTAAAAACGTTCGGCTAGCTGATAACCAAGATGAAAAGCCAGAGTTTTCAACCATGACTATGTTTGCAATGGCGCTTGTCGCAGGGGTCAGTTCGCAGATGTTCTACTATGCGGTCAGTGACCCCATATCTCACTATGACCCAAAAGATGGGTCGAATAGGTACTTGGCCGACCCCCATATTGCAGACAACACTCTAGCTCAGATGGCGATCAAGTTGACCTTTTTTCATTACGGTGAGAGAAAGTTATGGCCATTGGTTTCCATTTTTTTTAAATTTCCCATTGAGAACACTTTGCATTTTTATTGGTGCTCTGACTGATGTCTTCAACCAGATTAAAAACAAAATCAATCTTCAAGTCATTTTTTGTCGCAAAAAATTACCAGAAAAAATCCTCCTTATCTTGTTTTTTGATTATGAAGATCACAAAATTCTGCGTCTCTTACTTTTAATTATTCCCCCTCCCCTCCCCTCCCCTCCCCACACAGTCAACTTTGCTCTTCACAGTGTATCTACTTTGTTGGAAGGGCTATTTGATGGAAAAAAAAACAAACCATTATTTTTTGTGATGCATTTCAGGTGTTCATGCTTGGGTTGTATTCTGTTTGTTCGGTCTCACTCTCTCCCTCCTCGCCCACAGAGAGGGTCTCCCTCTGACTCTCCGCTCCTGCTTCTACCCCCTGGTGGGTAAATCTGTTCACACCTGGCTGGGGGATGTTGTGGACACTGTGGCTGTGGTCATTGTCTTCCTCAACTTTGTCTTCCAAGTTGTCTTCTCTGCTCGACACATGTACTCTGGACTGTATCTCATGGATCTTCTCACTGACGAGCTTCCCCAGAACAAAGACTGGATTGAGGTAGTTCTTCGATTTCTAATCATAAAAATGATAGCCGGTTGCTGTGCAAGTTGCGCAGAATCTCCATCCGATCATATTTTTGAAAAAAAAAACACATTTCAATTCAATGTCGTTTTTTTATGAGCGTGGTTTGATGAGATTAACTGAAAGCCTAAAATATAAGCAAATTCGACACTCTTCATGAACTTGGCAAGATGGACAACAGTTTAAAAAAATTTGAAAAACTTTGAAAATTTTTTTGCTCATTTTTTGCTTTTTTGAATGCGCTAAAGAACTTCGAACACTAATTTGATTAGGTTAAAATTAAACTTTCAGGTCTCGAATAGGCTTATCCTTCTTAAAAAAAAACAATTATGCGTCTGTTATGCGTCTTGCTCGAAATAAGACTGCAAAATCAAAAATTTCAAATCGGGTTGTCTCGATACTGAGAAGTTTTTTTTTGAAATTTGTAAAACTTATTCGAATCACAAATAAAAGGGCTTCAAGATGATATATCATTCAACCTTGTCCGATTATTATTTGGGGTATCTGATTTTAGAAGGAAAACAAAAAAAAATTGAAAAAAAAATAAAAAAACACATCCGAATAAAAAGTTCCCCCCATTTTAAACGGAGGAAACAAAAAACTGTTTCCAGTATCCACTTTTTTTTTAGAAATAATCATCCTAACAGAACCCAGTCTTGGAGATTGTCATCAGCATGATTTTTTTAGTAACAATTTATTTTTGTCGATCATGCCTAATCCAAAAATTATCTACGCGATCGTGTAGTTCTCGAATCACACCACCCCTAAAAAGGACACTAATTAGACGGAAATTTAAAAAAGTTTTTTCTGTTTTTTATGAATATGGTCAGAACATTCTGTCGGAACATACTGTCGGAACCAGGCTTCATCAGATTTTTTAATGATATTGTTATTGTGCCTCTGTGTAATTATTACACTACATGCAGTTATCTGTTGATTTTTTCGGAACAAAGACTAAGTTTTCTGTTCTCATATTTCGGCAACGATTACGGATCGAGGTTTCACTTGAACTCTGGACCGCGATGGGATGATGGACTTGTGACGCATTTTTTGAGTAAAAATGTCTTTAGTGAAAATATTTGAGTGGAAAATGAACTGAAGTCCAGTTTGACGGCTCTCACTGGACTGAATGTATTTACGAGTAAAGTTTCCAGTTTTTTGTTTTTGTTCTGCTCATATTTCAATGTTCATACTGTTTAGCTCTCAATAATTTGGACAGTCGTCGGATGTTCTGCCTTGATTTCGCTGTTCGGAGTCAAGTACGGCCTGTCCAAATTCACCTTCATTGCGCTCACGGCTGGCGCTTCTCTGGTCGTAGTCGTCTTCTTGCTCGACAACTCCTGGTTCCTTCTGAACCTCTTCGTTCAATCACTTGGCAACTATCTCAACTGGTTGCTGCAACTGGGATTCCATACAGATGCCTTTGAACAGCTCAGTGCAAGTGCTGGTGCCAGTGAACGGCAGAGAGCTCTAGGCGCTGGACAGACAGATGGACCGGAAGACTGGTTTGAGAACAACACGTTCGTCTTCTGGAGCTGGTGGCTCACTTGGGCGCCATTTGTCGGTTAGTTACCTGGCAAAATTTTTGTTTGCCATTTTATCAAACAACTACAACTAATATACATGAAAAACCAGTTGCTGTGAAAGTATCAAAGAATTTTCCGACCATATTCATAAAAATAAAAGAAATTGTTAAAACTTTTCTTCAAACTAGTGTCGTTTTTAGTGGGTGATCTGATTTGAGAATTATACAATCGCGTATGAAATTTTAAAAATTGGCTGATTGACACTATTTGTCTCCCAAAAAAAAACAAAAAAATGAAAAAAAAACTTGAAATTTTTTTTTCCAATTTTTTGCACAATATTTCTATTTTAAAAAACTTTTTTGCAAAACAAGCGCTATTTGAATCATCCAAAACTATTTTTTTTAATTGTAAAACTAACAATTTCATCCTAAAAGTTAAAACGAAGTTAAAAGTTTAAAAAAACTGTAAATTTCAACATAACGAGCGTTACTCGATCGCGTTACTCGATCGCGTTACTCGCTCGAAATTAGACAAAATCTCAAAATTTTCATATTCATTCATATCGGTTTTTCTCAAGACTGGGATAACACTTTGAAATTTTTTTACTGTCGTTTGAGTCATGAAGGAAAAAGCTTTAATATGATATAATACTTGGCCACCTCCGATGATTATGCCTGATTTTGCTAGGAAAACAAAAAAAAAGAAAAAAGAAAAAACTAAAACACCCGAATACCACGTTCCTCCCTATTTTCAATAGTCAAAACAATAACATTAATGAAGAAGACAAAGTAAGAAAAGAAAATAATAAGAGTAGATGAGAGCTGCGCAAGAAGCACAGAATGCTCAAATCGCGCAGTCATATTTGCCGAAAAAAACCGTAAATATGGAAAAAAATGTCAATTGTTTATTTTTGTATTGTACATGTGCTTGAATTAAGAAACTCGTGACAAGAGAGGCTTAAAAGGACCCTAAGAGGGTAGGGGAGAAGACGCCCATTAGAGTTCTAGCTGAGATTTTCAGAATTTAAGTTTAAAATGGAATATTATATGGCTTATTTAATGATGTCTACTTCTTAGGTATACTTCTCGCAAGAGTGTCCAAAGGACGAACAGTGCGAGAGTTCATAACCTACTCTTTCATTGCTCCGGTTGCTGCCGTCTTAGTCGGAATCTCAGTTCTCGGAGGAGCTGCAATCGCATCCGAACGTCTGGCCCATTCATCCTCCTACTGCTGTTCCGAAAACTGGGACTCTGCCGCTCTCTCGAATCCGGCTACGCTAACCGCCTTGTCCCCTCTGGCTTTCACAACTGCCAATGCAGCACCTCTTTGTCAAGCGGCGACTTGCAACACGTGCTCATTAGCAACACTGACTAAATATATAAACTTGGGCTCGACTTTTGCTGTATTCATTCCTAACTTGCGGGAATCGGATCTCGCGGGATCTGCGGAAAACATTGCGGATGGGTTTGATTACATTCAAAACACCCGAGGACCTTCACCCGAAGACAGTCGTCGGGATGTTGCGTTGCTCTCTTGCTATTCGGCTGACAAACGAATGATTGCCCTTTTAAGGACATATTTCGAGCTAGACGAAGCCCTACATGGTCTTTCACTCTTCGCGATGTTTGCATTTGCAGTTGTCAGTTTATCTTTTGTCGGTTATGTAATCAGCACGATTATTGCAGCTGGAAAGTACGAGCCCTCTCGCGGCATGAGCGTGATTTGGTTGATTTTGATTGGCGGAACAAGTACGGCGTTGGTTACGATTGAAGGCGATTACACAATATCTGATATTGCAAATGTATCGTATGTGCTAAGCTTCCCAATGTCGATTTTGTCGGCGGTCATGATGATCGCTTTGTATCGCGCGTTACGCGTCACAACTGGTGAAGTTGACCACAAGTCGGCTACATGGCGTGTCGGCTTTCTCGATTTCTGCACAGTTGCAAAAGTGGATCCAATTATGGGTTGGTTCCTAAACATTTTCACTGGACCTTATAACTCCTCCAAAGCCTACTGTGTTGTTCGGAACCTTAACAACAACCTTGCGTTGGTGATTTCGGCTTTTTTGTACCTTCTGCTTAGTGGCGCATCAGCTTTGAACGCTCTGCGTTATTACATTGATGGTCTGTGGGCATTCGGATGGCTCTGCTACCTGATATTCGTGGTTGTGTTGGCAGTCCAAAGGTCGCGGGTTCGATCCCATCTCGACTACTATGGAAGCGGATTGGAGGACTTTTTTGCGTGTCTTTTCTCCTACCCGAGTGTGAGCCATCAGATGGAGCTGGAGTTGAAAAACGGACTGAGTTCTCACACTGGGGGAGTTCTGACTAATTACAGGTAGAATTATGCCTTGATTGCTTTTTAATTTTGTTTGTCTCACAGACTCCTATATTTGAATTTAATATGTTCAATTGCTCAAAAATTTTGACTACCAAATTTTTTCAATTAAAATTTTTCTAATATTTACGTTCTTGTGTAAATCATTCAAAAAGCCTATATATTCATCACAATGGTGTTATGGTATTGTTATCTAATTTTTGCGCTCTTACATTTTCGAAATTACTCAGGAAGCCAAAAATTTTCCAAGAAAAAGTGCAATCAATTTTTTTATTGAACTATTACATTTTTGTATAAAATGATCCAGACTGCTAAAAATAACATAAATGTGCGTCATTTTTTCTTAATCATGTAAAAAAATATATAACTGTTAAATCTTCAGAGAAGCAACAATTGATACAATCGACAGCTCGAAGACCCAACGACAAGCACCGAGGCGCAGCAACCGAGTGGAGCCGGCAGCCGAACCACCACGAGAGCCAACTCCCCCAGCCCCAGTGCCGAGACAAGTGACCCCTCCGACTCCAGTGGCCTTGTTGCCCCCCGCCCAAAATGAAGCACCACCGAGGTAGTGTGTACAATCCATTACTATGCACCAAAAAGACCACTTTGTATTTCACCTTAATATCACTTGAAGAAAAATGAAAAAAGCTTTCAAATTCTTAAAGTTTTCTTTTAAAAAATAATTTAGATGCCTTCATGCCATCATCTGTTTCAAGCCATCATCTGTAGCCATCAAAAGTAGACATGAAATTTATAATTTCAATATTCGAGTCAAAAGTTGCATCAATTGTATCCATTGTTTCAGAGAGGTGGACGCAAACTTGCGGAGAGGACAGGGCAACTGGGCAAACTTCGCCTGATGAAATTGGACACAAAAACACGTTCCAGAATTTTATCCAAAAAAATATATTTGATATAAACCTAATAACTTAGCTGTAGAAATTCTGCTGATGTAACCATTCTTTCTGACCAAGGTACTGTTTCTGACGAATGGAAAACTTCCGGGAATCTACTTATTAGTTTCAGTTTAACTTTCAATTCTAATTTTCTAATTGTGCTGAAATAAACTAAAAGACAACGAGAATTGAGGTTATTGCGTTGCTAGACAACATCCGGATCGAGGGCAAACATCCGATATGTCAAACATCCGAAATGTCAAACATCCGATTTTAACCAATAATTACGTGGTGAAATGAATGAAATTTTAGGACCAAGTGAACAATCTCCCCCCTAAAACAACCAGGGGGGAGATTGCCCACTTCGCAAACAGTTATAAATTTCAGCCAATCAGAGTTGAGCATAGCATATGTCAAACTGTCATTGTGAAACATCTTGCCAACTGCTTTAGACAAAGAATACTGAAATCGAAGTTGGTAAATTTACAACCGACAGAAATAAAATTCCAACAGAACGGGCTTTTAAAAGCAGACATGCTCAAAATATGTCTGTTGGTTAACAAACGTACAGTTTTGGATATGACCACCAATTTTAGCCATCCTGTGAACAAAAATGTTTAAGGAAAAAAGTCGACTAACGGTATTAAATGGATTGGTTTCAGAATAGAGTAAGCATAGAAAAAATACACGACAGAAGTTGCGCCTAAGATAAATAATCTAATCACCGCACCGCGCAAACAGAAGCTCTGACTGACTAAAAGAACATAGATTTTCATGAAACAAGCAAACTCGAAGATACCATGATTCGATCCTCAACCAGCATTGAAAATGTTGATCAACAATCCGATACCGAAAAAAAAACGCATCAAAGTTTTCGATGCCGCTTGCCTTTTCTAAAACAAATCTTCACCTCAACGTCCGAATTTTCAAATCAGAGCAAATTGTACCATTTTCAGCACTTGTCATTGTGTAAATTAACTTTTTTTCAATAGAAAGAACAGAAGTTTTCACAGAACTTGAAATTAAAAAAACTAATGGCTGGATAAAAGTTTACAAGAAAAAACAAGGATAGCCGGTTACTGTGCAAGAAGCACAGAATTTCCAAACACCTTTTTTTAATAAATATATATCAAATCAGGGTAGTTTTTTTCCGCATGATATGATAAAAGGATCTCAACAAAACTCTAGAGAATAGGCATTTTCGACAGTCTTGGTAAATTACGCAAAATTACGTAAAATAATTTTTGTAGAAAACTGACTAGAAAAACGAAAAAAACTTTGCTCGAGTAAAATTAAATTTTTAAGGCTTAAACAAGGCTATTGTAAGCTTTTTAGCCAATTTCTTCGCACGAATAAAGACGAAAAATCAAAAATTTCAAACTGGTTTTTCTCAACACTGCGATAATTTTTTCAAAGTTTTCTAACGTTGTTCGAATGACGAGTGAAAGAGCAAAAATTTTATATACCTGTCAACTGTTTCTATGATGCTTTGTGGTAGCTAAAATTCCATGGAAAGCAAAAAAAATACACCTGAACACAAAGTTCCTCCTCATTTTTCAACCATTCAAAACAATTATTGCAACCAGAGGCACCTACATTCATTTCCAGCACTGCTGAACATAATTAGGCATGGATGCCAGGAAAGAGTGAAAACAGTTTTTTACCTACAGTAACATCGTTTGGCAGTTTGTTATTTCGTCACTCTTACACTGCCTCAAAAGTTCAATCAAAATTTAGACAAATCAAAAGGGCACTAAAATTTCCAAAACTGCATAGATATGGGGACGACAGAAAACAAAGTTTTTAAGCAGAGAGATTTAGAGGTAACTGCTAAACCCATTACGGAGAATGAGCAGACTCAAAATTTTTTTATGTGAGTATTCTCATAATGGAGAGACCGAATAATGGAAAACTTTCTAACGGAAAATTCAAAATAAGATGTAGAATACTATAGCGTGTGAAAATGAAACATAACGTGTATACATATAAAGGAACATTACGTGAAGATATACTATAGATGTCTCATTCGTTAAAATATACTATAAATTTTACTTTTGTTTATTTTTATTTTAAATCGGTTTCAGGATTTTGCAATGCCCGACTTCGATTTCCCAATGTTTGAAAATTCACGCTTTTAACTTTTTTCAAATCGTCGTTTTTACTTTTACTTGCTTATTTTTATTCGCTTTTTTTAAACTTGTCGCTTTTTTTTGAAGGTTTTGAATACTCAATTCAGATTGGCTGAAATTTACAGAAAATAGTTTTCCAACGCTGGTTCTTTCATGAGGCAAGGAGCATTGCCTTTTGCTACCCTACACTGTCCTGCCTTGCCCAACGCTGCACTGCTCCTCATGTCCTGCCTTGCCCAAAGCTGTTCGGTCTGGCCTTGCGCTGCCCTACCCTTGCTTGAGATACCCTCCATCTCCTTGCTTTGTACTAACCTACCTTGCTTTACGCCGAACCTCTCTACTCTTTCTTGGCCTCCATGCCTTGCACTGTCTGGCTTTGCCCTAAGCTGCACTGCCGTGCCTTATGCTGCCCTGTTTTCGTTGCGCTGCCCTGCTTTTCCTTTGCGCTGCCCTGCTATGTTACTTTGTTTATCCTGTTTCTCCTTTCTCCTTGCCCTGTACTGCACGGCCTTGCCTTGCCGTGCCATGCCCTGCCATGCCTTTTGCTGCCCTGCCTCTTCTTTCTCTGAGCTACTCTGCCTTGCCCTACACTGAAACTACTTTCTCTGTTTTGGCCCCCTTGACTTGCGCTGCACTGCCTTACTCTGTCCGTTCTTGCCTTGCGCTCAAAAATACAAGACAATCTGCCTAAATAATTGAAATTGACCTAAACTAAACTTCTTTAGAGCTGAGACTCGGAGAGCAAAGATAACGAGGTCGTATAGATTGGCTTGCGCTTCCGCCCTGCCCCCATTACCTAGCACTACTCTAGTGGCTTTACGATGCCCTGATTTGCCTGACGCTTCCCTGCCTTTCGCTGTCAACGCTTTCTGTCCTGCACCACTTTGCTTTGTGCTGTCCTGAAGTGCTTTACGCTGTCCTGCATTGCCTTTTGCTGCCCTGCCCATCCTTGCTATCGGCTACTCTGCCTTGCCGTATGCTGAGTCTCCTTGCACTACCCTGCCTTGATATCTCCCCCCTTGCCTTACGTTCAAAATTCGAGACAACTTGTCTAAATATTTAAGTTTGATCAAAAGACAGACATTCAGTTCCGATTTATTCAGAGTTCTGATTGAAAAATGCGTCTAGGATATTTATGTTTTTCGCTTAAAAATTGTCCCCAAAAATCATGCGTCCAGAGAGTTTTTGGCGTTTTTAGCAATAGATACAGAAACGAAATTGCACTTTGCAAAAGCAAGCAAATAATGGTTTAAAAAAGGCAAGTAACGAAAAAAAAAACAGGAGACTTTGAAAGATAAAACGAATTAACCGGCTACGGGATTCAAAATACTGAACTCTAAAAAAATTGTAGCAATTATCTTCACAGTTGTGCCACGTCGCCCTCTCGAACATCAAAAACGCAATTTTGAATCGAGTAAAATCGAGTTGAAAAGCTTGTGGTATAAAAAAATTCGTTTTGTTTTTTGCCCTTCAAACGACACGAAATAAGCTGACTAAGGCAAAAACATAAACAAATGACTGCCAATTTTCAAAAAAAAGTTCCATCCTCAGAAATTAGACCGTCAAAAATTAAGCAAACAAACGAAAAGACAATGATTTTCATACATATTGAAAAACCAACCTCTGATCGGAACTCGAAACTCTGATACGCTTTCAATTGCTAACAGATTTGCAAGAAAACTGTTAACGGGAAAAACAGTTTTTCTTTCGATTACAAGATGATTGTTCTGGCATCTGCAATGCAACCCATTTGCAATGCAACACAAGCATACTATGGCAGCTGGTCGAAAAAGCGACAAAACCTACCATGTCGAAAAAAAATGACAAACAACACAAATACTTTAAAACTAGTACATCTATTTAAAAACATAGAGTATACAAGACTAAAGGACAAATTAACACTAAATTGAACACCAAAGAGTAGAAACCATTTATGAAATGGCCAAAAAACCAGAATAAAAGCAGGCCAACAACACCAGATTTTATCAACTCTTAACGATAACAAAAAGCAATTTTCGCAGATCTAAAAAACACTATTGCTGACGCTACCGAGCGCGTTTAAACAAAACCATATTGCTTTGATTTATCATAACTTTCTTAAAGCACTGATTTTTTTTTATAAAACTAAATGATTATAATTGATAAGTTTGTCCTCTCAATTCTTTTTGCTCCAGCTTCTTAAACGTTTGAAAAAAGTAATTGTTTTAGTTTAAAAATCAGAAGCTAATAACTTGCTAAACTCTTTTTTGGGGAGATGGAACATTATGATAATCAAACCAAGGTTGATTTAAGCTAGATATTATACTTCTGGTGGATCATGGGATGCGAGAAGAAAAAATTGACACTTTCTCAAATTTTTTCTAGTTTCACTTATTCTATTTTTTTCTAATTTTCTCTAGAAAAAAGGATAACTGTACAAAAAAAAGTGGGGTTATTAAAATACATTACGAGGCCAAACTGTGCCTTCTGTGCACTGTAAGCGGCTTCCGAAACAAGCAAGAATCAGATTTGTCCCGGAATCCGCAAAACTGCTATATTTCTTTGATCTTGTCTGCTGTTTTTGGATTCCACGGAAAATAGCTAAAACACTGTATTGCTCAAAATTGCTCCAAAAACAAGCAACTCCGCGGAATCCGCAACAAATGTGTGGAATCCGGAACAAATTTCTGGAATCCATGAACAAATATTAATATATGTGTATAGTAAGCTGTCGCGGAACCCGCAGCAGTAGGTGGAATCCGAAAATTGTAAGCGGAATCCGCAAATTGTAAGCGGATTCCACAAATTGTAAGCGGAATCCGCAAATTGTAAGCAGATTCCGCATAAAATTGCGGAATCCATTTACAGTTGCGGAATCCGCTTACATTTGCGGAATCCGGAGAAACAACTTATATTTGCTCGTTGCGGAATCCGCAACGAAATCAATGGGCCGACAAAATTTACGTTACAGTTATTTGTACGCGGAACCCACTGAAAATTTGTAAGTGGAATCCACCTACATTTCAAAAAATGTTCTAAGACTTGTCTCTGGAATTCAGGAACATACAGACACAAAATTGTGCGCCTATCCAGTGCACAGTTTGGCCTCGTAATGTAAACTTTTGGAATTTAAGTTAATCTAATTTTTGAATCGGTGCATTAATCAATGCAAATTTTACTGCAAATTGAAGAACCTAGGATGAACAATTATTCTTTAATTAATACGCTCCCCATAAAAATGCAGAAAAACGAACAAAATCAAAATAACCGATGTCTTCAGTCTCAACAATTTTTGCAAAAATTGAACTCGAAAGAAAGGATGGCATTTTTTTCAATGGTTGGAGTGAAAACCAAAAATGCAGAGTTAAATTTTGCTCAAAAGGACTGCTTAAAAAAACAAACAAAGCCCCAAATGTTTATTTTTAATTTTCAATGTTTTCATTTTTTAAATACGTTTCTTTTTTAAAATTATAGAAGAAACAGTGATTGTTTAAACATTATTATGCATGCTTTGCTTTTGCAGAATTCTTACATAAGTTACGTCATTACGTCAGTCTATCGGGCTCAACATAAAGCTAAAAAACGAGGCAAATTTAAGTTATTTTTTAACGGTTGACACTTTAATTGTTCCAATTTTCGAAGAAAACGAAAAATTTATGTCCGGGTGGTTTTTTTTATTCTGTCAATTTTTACCGATCGAAATAATGATTTTCAACAAAATTTTTTTATAATCCATTAAAAATATCGACGTATTGAGTTCAAATGTAAATAAGATATTTCACTTCCGATCAATTTTTGTAAAGTTCTGCTGATTTGAAAATTGCCATATTGGCCGTGTTTTGGACTAAGTTATGCGCGCTTTGAAGAGTTTATTCATAATGCTGAGAGCGTAACGCGAATTGTTCATGCGTGGCGATTTATCACGCACAATAAAATTGTTCAGAATTGAATTGAGGCTAGCTAGTCAGTTGTAATAATTTCGTACGACTCAAAGTTTTACACTTTGATTTTTCCGAAAATAATAGGTTTTCAATATTTTCTTCTCCCAAAAACTATTTGATATGAAATAAGGAACAGTCGGAACATTAAAGTCTTTGCCCTGATAATACGAGTAGTCTTATTCGTGTTACCAGTTTTGACGGTTTTTTATATCATTCAAAAATATTGTCGTCCTGAGCTTAAATTTGGAAAGATGTTTTACCAGTGATCTTTTTTCGTAAAGTTATCCCATTTTTGCCAATTTGGGACATTTAACGCGCGATATATTTCGCGCTATTAACGCGTAAGCGGAGAGTTAATCCGTCTTAGAAATCGTTCCAATTTGGTTGAAAGAAGTTTATTTGCCATAATTGATTTGTTACAAGGAGCGAAATCTATATTTTTGTACTTTATATGGCGTGTGGGGGGATGGTTTTCAAAAAAATCTCAAATTAAAAAAAAAATTCATTTTTTTTATATTGTTACTTGTCTTTGTTAATATTTAACGAAAGAATTGCCTCAGTTAAACTGTATAAATAATTTTAGATAAATAATTGCACCATGAAGTTTTGCTTTAAATTTTACGGATTTTTTCTGATGAATTTTTAATCTAATGTTAAACCAATTTTGGAAAATAAGTATTATTTTGTTGGTTCCATGGGGTTATTTTAATTCAGCACTGACTGAAACTGTTCAAAACAAAGCTCAGTGAAACTCCGGTAAACGCCAAAAACACATGAAACAAAGCAATTCTTCTTAATGAAATGTATAATCAAAATTCTGCGAATCGCTGCTGACTAATACCATTGTAACGGCTTCAATAACATGAATAGCAGTGAATTAGGAGTTGATTTACATTTTTAAAAAGTATTATAAAAACAACTTGTGTTAGAGACTGTAAGAATGTCCGTAAAAAATTGCTCGTTAATAGCTGACATAACATCATAGACACGAGCCATATGATTTTTATTTTCAGTCGGTTCTAAGCTGCAATTTGCACAGCACAAATATTTTGATAAACTCTCTACTGATGTTTTTTTGTTGACAAATTTAAACATGATTTCTTTCGATGGAATCTACTGAGTGAAACAAATCAGTTGAACTTCACTCGAAGTTTTGCGACGTTTAGAAGCTTTAAAATTTTTTTAAAAATTAGTTCTGGGAGTTTCGTTGCGCGGTTTAACTCGATCTCTGTTTGCACTTCACATGCATAGAGAAAACCGCATTACCACTTTATATCATACTAAATGTACATGATCTTAAGTGCATGCCTTTGTCTTGGGAGTGCAATTTTAGGTGGGCTTCGACACACTGGTAAACATTTTCCCTCAAACACACCATAAATTTGGGATCAACCGTACATATCCCCCCTAATCTATTTACGGGGATATGGACTTTTTAAGAAAAAAAATTGAATAAAGCTTAGATCTATCTAAACATAACTAAAATTTTTAAACGAGAAAGTTGAAAGCAAATATACTAATTTAGGTCGTGTGAAAAACGCAGAATTCGATACCGTAAATTTTACTGTATAGAATAACTGAACTTTAGATTCAAAGTTGAGCAACTGATTTAGATCACAAGAGTACGTAACCACCACTGGCAGGTACTAATTAAACTGCACCAAGGACTTGACTATAGTACGACACCAAACGTTGTCGTCGAACTCGCTCCTCCTTCTTCTTTGGTAACTTCCCCGATTGTGCTTGGCCGCTTAAATTAGGGACGCTTCCCCCTTTTCCGATGCCACTGTCTTGAATTTCGCTATCAACTCCTTTGGACGGTTTCGCGCCGCCTCCGCCGGATGTTTCCGCATCGCCCTCTGTGTTTTCTGGCGCCAGCGGCGCACTCGAAGTATCGCCTTGACTAGGTCCAGCTCTTAGTTCGTCCCTCTTTTCCTGTTGATTAGCATATCGCGATATCCGCAATGGCTCGTACTCCGAATCCGAATCTGCCTCGTCCTCATAATCCCAATTTTGCGACTTCGATCGTGTCCCAGCTTCAATAGTTTTTCTTGCATTTACCCCCGCAGCCTGCTCTTTCTGGGCTCGTTTGAGATCAGCCCTATGCTTAACCGCGACCATCGTTGGAGGCTTATGTCTTACTGTTTCCGAAGTCTTCGGCGCATTTGAACTGAGCGTTTTTCCCGCGACTCCACTTTTCCTTTTATTGGAATCCTTGATGCGCTGAAACAAGAACTCCGTCCGCTTGGTTGGTCGATTTGACGTTTGGGCATCTGCGTTCCGCGTCTTCACTCCCACGGAGTGTTTCGGGCCAACCGCCGGAGCTGAGTTCCGATCGGCCACCGAAACCAACTGAACCTGTGCCAATTTCCTGGGAAGATTTATGTGCTCCACGTCATAATCTACATCCGATCGTTCCCCCCAATCAATATCCATTGGTTGCGGAAATTTTATCGCTCGCGGGTCTGTAGAATTGAAATGTTTCTGCCAATCATCTAAGTCGTCTTCCAATTCTACAGCGCTTCCAACTGGCTGTATATTGTGCACTCCCTGCTCCGATGGAGCTTGGACCAACATCAATCCCAGTTCAGGCATCAAGGCCAATAATAGATGGTCTGCAGCCTCCGATGACATTGATAGACGCAGTGGTTGTCCATTCGTTGGATTGTAGTGTAACCAGCATTTTCCCCAGAAACTTCAGCGGATTGATCCCGTAATCTCGAAACTGATCATCTTTTGGATCCAACTGCTGCAGAAGAACATTACATTCCCCCAAGGTACGTCTCAATTCCCCTATGGTAAAGATAGATGTCGGCGAGCTACTATCAATCCAGGCTTGAGTTGCCTGACCGTTTATCCGTAAGGCCAGCTTTGCCCCCGCGACTTTCTATTCTTCCTCTTTCTTGGACGCGCTCTCCTCTGGATCATCTTGAATGAGTCCACCGTCGGTGCCGTCTTCATTTATCATTCCCACGCGTCCCCTATTTGCCGATCTATGTCCGCGGCACATGCCCGGTTTTTCGGCAAAAATTGCACGCAGAATTTCTCGCTGGAGACTTTGCAATATGTTCCGGAGTAAAACCACTATGATCACAGTTGAAACACTTGCGATCCGCTCCTCCGCGACCACGATTGACTCCTCTGCCGAATCCACGTCCCACTCGTTGAAACGTTGATTGCCTCCTCTGCTCGTTGATTGCCTCCTCTGCCGAAGCCACGTCCGCCTCTGATGGCAATTATCGGCTCCGTTTTTATCTGCAACGCCCCCGCTGGTGCCGCCGTAAGACCACCTCCAGTGACCTTATACGTTTTGGCGTATTTGTCCCTCCGCTCGTATGACAAAGCAATTCGGTAGACCTCGTCTGGGGTTTTAGTTGAACGACAGAGTTCCGTTTGTGCCTCTTTATTTGACATGTTGACTATAAATACGTCACGCAAAATGCGTCGCTCTAGCGCTCCTAACGCACATCTAGCAGCTAATCCACTCCATACTGAATGAAATTTTTCCAACGTTTCCCCTTCACGTTGTTTCCTAGATAGTAATTTATACGTCTCGAAGGTTTCATTTCTCTACTTCTTGAAAACACTTTCAAATTCATCCAACACTCGAGGATATCGTGTCGCCGCCAGATCCAAATGGGGTTTCCGATTGTGTAATTCGTTCTGTCCTCGTTTCCCCAAACACAGGTAGAGATTAGAAATTAGAGTCTGTTCCGCTTCCAAAAGGTTTTTCTCATTCACTTCCTCCGGTAGAGCCGCAATTTGCGTTGCGTTTAACGTCCGATCGAAATATAATGCTGTCGGATTGAATGAATGTTTTGCTATTACTCCCTAGGTAAAGCGAGTAATCCAATGCTCCCACAGCATCGGTGCTTCCGTGCATTTACTAGGCCATAACGCCGTAATTCCAAGTGGTTTTTTTTCTGCTCCCGCGCCTTGTCCTGCTTGCTGCGCCATGTGAAAAACGCAGAATTCGATACCGTAAATTTCACTGTATAGAATAACTGAACTTTAGATTCAAAGGTTGAGCAACTGATTTAGATCACAAGAGTACGTAACCACCACTGGCAGGTACTAATTAAACTGCACCAAGGACTTGGCCAGTACCGATGGTGCCAAAGCAACACAAAATATTTACTGAATAAACTGGTAATTTATATAACAGTCGTCAACCACATTCAAATGCAATCCCGAACAAACATTGTGAAAATCAATTTTTTTGTGCTTTTTGTTCGAAGTGCTTTTTTTTATACATAAATAGTTTTCAAAATTAATAAACTCATGCTTGTGGAGGACATTTTACGGTAGATCACTTATGGGGGGAGATTGTATGATTGATCCTAAAATTTCTAAAGTAAAAAAAATGTATACTGGGAGTGATAAAAAATTTTTTTTCCTAACAATCAGTCCATATTTTAGTAAACGTAAGCCATTTTAAAATTTTATTCAGCAAGATGAAATTGTATCTGCAGTTTGGAGAACAGTTTAACTTTTTCCAATTCATATAACCTCGAAAAAAAAATAGACCAGATTTAAGAAAACGTACTTCCATTCTTAATTTCAGATTCACTAATCACAGTGAAAGCAGCACAGGTTGTAGAAACTATAGTTATCATTTCAAATAAAAATCAGATCAAAATGAAAAAAATCAAATCAGTTGAAAACAATTTTAATTATATACTCTAGCTAAGCATTTAAGCCCGCTAATATTTGTTCTTTTTGACGGATTATAAAAAGAGAAACATGTGGTAAAAATTGACATAAAAAAGAAGAATCTCCACAAAGTTAATGGCTTTTTCCTATGAATTGGCCTAGTTAGATAAAAATTTTTGACGCTGTCTCAATTTTGTTTATTTTTTGAAATGCAAACTACGATCAGTGGACTGTAATTGTTATAACATACAGAAGCTCCCCACAACTAGCTTTTCTTGTGGTCATTAAAATCGAGTGACTTTTGAAATCCAGACTGCACTATAGTTCCTTCAATCGGATTTATCATACGAATATCTTTTATGAACATCACTAGCAGAGAAGCTTACACTAGAACCAACCAGTTCGAATCAAGGCAACTTGAAGCAGCTTCAAATGGGGTCGTAAAGAACAAGGGCGCAGGGTGAACTTTTTTCCTAATTCCACTAACTCTAAAAACTCATTGAGCGTCGAATGTGACGAATTATCAAAACTCCGAACTCAGTTTCTGAAGAACTATTCAAATTTTAGAATGTTTTTCTCATTTTTCAGACAATTTGGTCTGAAGATGTTTGAGTTTTCAGATTAAATTAGAAAACTCGATCAAAGGCTGAACTCCAAGTTTTATTCTTCTAGGACTTTAACGTTCCCAAAACAAAAACCAACATTCCTTCTTGCAGTTTGTTATTTTTTTATCATTTATAAAAACAAAAACAGAAAAAAAATCATTGAAGAAACCTAAACAAAGTAAGTTTTTCATCGAAAAGTTAATTTCTAACTTTGTTCATTTTTTTACTTCAATTGATTTTCTTGTCTTAAAATTCAGAACGTTTTCAACATGTTTCTTAAAGATCATACATCAACTGAAATCGAAGTTATGACAAAATTGATATGATTGTTTCGATAACAGCTGAGTTTGATTCAATTGGAAAAAAACCTGAAAAATGCTAATAAATATGCATGGAACATAACTGTCAGTTGCATCCCATAAATAAAAGATGATTTTGAACAAAAAATCAAAATTATTTCATCTAAACACATGTAAGGATCAAAAGAAACAATTTGAACCAGTTTAAAAAAAATGAACCCAAGAAAAAATTGGGAACCTTCGCAGAAGGGCCTCGTTGAGCAAATCTCTACTGTTTTGATAATTTTGCACAAGATGTCATATACAGCCCTGAAAAATGTCTTCTTAATTCTTATGAAAAAGCCAAAAATTAAACAACAAATCGTTTAAAAATTAAGAAAATCAGGTTTCTGTCCACTTTTTAAATCTTTGGATGTCGCTCCGACTCACCCCATAACTTACGTCTAGAACACTTCAGCTTATTTTCTAACACTATGTGCAGGTTATATCGCAGATCTCCAAAAGATTAAATTAATATGACAGTACCTATAATGATAATCCACTCACAATGTATGTTTGAGGGTTTGCTGTAAAGAAAAAGTTTTAAACATTCCCATATGATTGTAATAAAAAGTCTAGAAACTCTAACTTTAACCATCGGTGATCCGGTACTGCAAAACTAATTACAGGTACGTCGTTGAACACGGATGGCACAGA
>NC_087070.1:40739851-40929202 GCF_963678635.1 Symsagittifera roscoffensis
GCAATCACTCTCGCTCAAGCATTCTTTTTAATTTTCACAAAATTTTAGATTTTCAGACCAAATAAAATCAATAAACTTCGCCAAATCCTACAGATCGATTGAATTATAAGTGAATGCGTCAAGCCAGGCAGCAAACATTTGTTGCTGTCAAAAATGCAGATTATCATGACATTTCGACAACGGAGGTTTTGTTAGATGCATCACATCAATGGATTGCACCTCCGTGAAAATCGATGAAAATCTCGATACGGAGTCCAAATCCAAATAGAGCCTCAAATCGATATACCAAAATCACCACTCGTAGCAATTCAAGATCGTCGTCGTCAAAAGGTCAGCCTTAAATCAAATGCGTAGTGTTGCTTCGCATCTGAGAACTAAGATTGAATCCTATTTTAGGGTATTTGGAAGTAGAAATGGTTAAACTCATTCAATTACTGTTTCTGATCCCAAGTAAGATTTATAGTCCGGGGGCGGAGGAAAAATGGACGTTTTAATGAAGAATTATCACTTGGCTGGGGAGAAATTACGACCGGCATTCATCTGGGATCGCTTAAAGATGTCTTATTTGTTTCTCTCTTTTTTCAGGCGGGCTATTCTCGGGACAGAAAGACGGAAAGAAAGAAAGCTCTCAACCAATCAATATCCTTCAAACTCACCAAAACTGACTGATTCGCAGGCTTATTTCTAAGGGAGTTTTTGATATCTGAAACGTTCAGTCATTTTTGGTTTTTTCTGCCAAGAGTGATTCCCCTTTTTTGTTCAGAACACTTAAAGCGCTTACGTCATGTATATTTGACCCCAGTTCATAATTGTACCTTTAATTCTTCTTGTATTTTTTTTAGTTGTTCCTTATTGTCATTTTAAGGTATTTTTTCCGATGTTTTAGCCTCTTTTAAGCATACAGGCTCATCGGTTTTTCTTTCGCAATGTGAATTCTGAAATAATTGAAGATCTGATTCAATTTCTGTCATGAGTGAAAAATATTGTCTCAAAAATGAACGCAATTTTAAAAATATATACAGTTGATGGCCGGCTGATTGACTTTATGAGGGTAAAAGATAGCTTTAAAAATTTATAATTTCCTTGAGTCTAACAACTGCATTATAGTTTAAAATAACTAACAACAAATTCATTTTACACGATAATTAGAGGCAAGTTTTATACGCGCTTTACATGAGAAAAAATTAAACGAAAAAACTATGATAACTTAAAGACTCTTTAATCAAAATAACCTTTATAATTCATAAGATAGTTCGAAGTTTTGAGTTAAAAATTGAACTATCGTCCATTTTTAACTTTCGTTTACAGACAAGACAGGTTTCATGCATATTGCTGAATAAGCACTCGTGAAATAAATGGATCTCTAAAATAATTCCCTATCCCAATTTCTCAACCCTTGAATCAGTTCTTAATAGGCGTGCATATTCGTTTAATAAGTACACAGCATAGTAGGGGGGATTGTTAAAAAGATCCGATTATTTTTGACAGTTATTTGAGATTTTGTACATGAATAACTTGAGACAATTAATTCTGGGCTTAATTCATTAACCGGGCAAGAATGCCTTGAATTTAGCAAACACGTCATATCGCCCTGATAGTTGTATGTTAAGTGAGAAGAAAATAATGTTCCACACTATAAACGTGGACGGGAAACACAACTTGCTCAAGTGGTCAATATTGTACTTCTGTTTTGGGGGAGGGGCTTTCTTGGTGAGCGAACGCGTTGAAGCGGTGAGGGGGGACTTTGTAATCCCATGTGAACAACTAGGAACCCCAATATGCTGGCTGCTGGTGGGGTTGTTGGGTCCCCCCGATTTACTGCAACAGGTGCCCTGGGACCCGCGAGAGTGCATCGGGACGCGAAGGGTAGTGCCGTCGGAAAGCACCACGGCGTTTCCGTTCGAGAGAAGTGGCGAGTGGTCGGCATTGAAGTTGTTTTGACGTCCAAGTGGAGCCTGAAAACATCAAACGAATACTCAGCTCAATATCAAGACCATTTATCCACAAGTTTTAAAAAGGAAGGACCAACGAGCTATACTTTAAATTGGCTGATGAGGTCCAAATGATCGTAACATGGGCGGATCTAGACTTTTCTCAAGGAAAAAGGCGGATTTTCAAGAAAATTTTCAAAAATCTTGTTGTTATTTTTTTCTAGGCCGACTAAATTGATTTTATGAGCACTCCCAAAAATTATAACGACCCCTACACCCCTGAACCTGCGCCCCTTCATCATAAAGCAATTAATGAATCTCAATTAAATTCTTATTATCATAATTTCTCAACAAAAAAAACAAACCAGCAAAATAAACGTATTTTGGTATGCAATTTTTATCAGCAATTCCAAAAATGAACAAAATTATTAAAATAATTGTTTCAATAAGTGAACTGAGTTCTATTAGGTTTATACGCTCCGGAATTTTATCAATTTAATTTTTTGCCCGAGCTTGGTCGAGAATTGAAATTCCAACCACCAGATTTTAAACCACCCACTCTTAAAATGGTAATCAAAAGATTTAAAAATTTCATCATATTTTATCTCGCAGAGGTCATACATGTGAAAAAAATTGATAATTTTATCTGTATCTTCTTTAAATTCACAGGGGAATAATTTAAAGGGTAAATTGGAAAACTTGACAAGGATATTGAAGATGGAATTTGCTGAAATACCTATAAAGCAACCCAGTTAGATTGATTAAATACAGTTTTTGAAAAAAGGAACACAGCGATTCAATAAAGAGCGACCGCCAAAAAGACCCTTTGAATAGCAGGGCTCATAAAAGTAAGGCTTGCAAATGATGACCATAAATCAAGTACTGTTCTCTTTTCGCCACAAGTATTTGGACAGCTCAAATTGAATACATTCAATTCTGATTTACTTGTGCGGTTGAACAAAACGGCTAGCCAAGTATTGTCCCAAAAGCATAATTTGGCTGATAAAAGCGAAAAGCGAACTGGTAGTTTTTTCATAGCCAAAAAACTCAAGGGTTGAGAATTGTTGTGCAGGTAGAAAATGATGTTTCGACTAAAACGCCCCACAAAAAGAATACAAGACCAAAAAAAATAACCTGTTACTGTGCAAGTAGCACAGAATGTTCCGACCATAGTTTTCAAAAAAATACAAAAAGAAAAAGTTTTTTTTTCAAATAAGAGAAGTTTTTTCAGCGTGTTGTGATAAAAGGATCTGACGTAAAACTAGATTTTAGACATATTCGACAGTCATAGTAATAAAAACTAATTGGAAATCAGTTTTTGTAGAAATATGTCAAGAAAAAAATTTAAAAATTTGTTCCACATTTTTTTTCACAAAATGTTGTTTATTCAAAAATTTTTTGATTCTCAAAATGTCGTTAAAGTTTGCACGGCTTAAATTGAGCATAAATAAGCTATTTTAGGCTCGCTCGCTTTGTTCGCTCGAAATTGAACTAAGAATTAAACAGTTTAAACCAGTTGTTCTCAATACTCTAAAACTTTTAAGAGTTGTTTTTAATTTCGTTCGAATTACGACTCAAAAGGCTTGAATTTAGTATATCATTCGACCCACTCCGATGATCATTTGTGGTACTTGATTTTGCGTGGAAAAAAAAACAAAAAGAAAAATTAAAACAATCGAATACAAATTTTCTCCCCATATTTCAAATGGTCAAAACAATAAATCACCTTATTTTCAAGATGCTGTCATCTTAATTTCAAGATTCATAATAATAGATGAACCAACTTAACATCCTCCTTTCTGAAACATTTCGGGGAAATGGTGTTAACTTGGTTCTGAGCTGGAATTTCTAGCCAATAAAATCAGGCACTTTACACGCAGCGCTTGCGAACTAAATATTGGCAAGGAAGATCTTAATAGTTTATCTAAAAGGATGATGTTAACTTGCTCCTAAAAGAGTTTTCGGATAACAATTTTATTTTTGAAAAAATAAGCTATCGCTATCGCATAGTTTGTTTCTTTTGTCTCTTTATTTAATACGGGGGCTATTCTCATGATAGACGGACCAAACGAAAATAAAATTTTCAACTAATCAAAACTGCTAGAAACTGCTATTCGCTGAAAACTTTTTGCACTGAACCGAAGTCAAAATTAGCATAAAATAAATTATAGCCTACACAGTCTGAGCAGATACAATAACTAATGTATTGTTTTTTTGCATCTTTTTAAACCATTATCTGTGAAAACTAAGTTTTTCTCCGATAAGTTTTTTGATCTGGCAATGTTTAGAAATTCAATTATCTGCAATCTGTTTATCTTGTAATCGGCCTGTACTAAGACTAATGTAATGGCCTGCTTTTATTCGCTTTCTTGAGATTTCTGCAATTTAATTGAGATTTTTGAATATTCGTTTCTGATTAGCTGAAAACAAGGAGAAGAAAACTTCCGAATTTCGGTCCATCTATCATGAGAAACGCCACTATTTAATTTAATCAAGGTTTAGCCACAACAATATGTTGATAAACTTTGAATGTTCGACAAAACCTCAATCACTCCAAAACCTCAATATTGGACTTCAGTTATCGATGCACGTGTAAATTAATCAAATAACAATTTAAGACAATCAAAATGATCAACCAGCAAGTGATCACGGCCGCGTTTAAATGACAAATTTTCTATTTTTTCAGACTCTCGCAGCAACTACGCACTTTTCCCTATGGAGCGAAAAAAATTATTACCAAATTATTAACTTATTTCGTTTTTCTTTTCCCGTAAGCAACACAATTTTTACAGAAAAAACTGACGCATTGACAAAAATTCAGACTACGCATAACTATCTCGATGAGGGCCAAAAAATACAAATTAAAGTTAAAGAGACAAAAAAGACCCCGAGTGAAAACACTCTGCGCATGTTTTATTAGTTTGGCAACTAATTTTGTGAAAATACAGCGAACACAGTTTTAGACGAGTAAACTCTCAAAATTGTATGGTTTTGATCTTAGCTCTGGATCGAAACTAAATTTTTTTATTCAGTGAAAAATTATTAAACCAATTTCCCAGGGTCTCAAATATTTTAAAAGAAGTTAATTACAAGAAAAATTTATTAGTTTAAAAAACTGAACTATTTGATCAATTCTTAGATGCTGAATGATCTCAAAATTCCAATTTTCTCCTTAAGTGAATGATGGATATCATCGCTATCTACGCTGCTATTCATTACTGCCAAGAAAACTAATTTAAATAGAAACTCCCGATAAATAGCAGAAAAAATGTATCAACAAAGTTTCACAGCACTTTGTATATAGACTCTAATTCTAACAAATGAGAGGCTGTTGCATGTTTATATGAATTAATTTTTTTTCTATATTTTTCCAGCTTCCGTTTTTTCTCACGACAATACCACATTCTATATATTTTTTCGGCGTTTGAAGAAAAAATACGATAGACTTTCTCGATGTGGTTATTTTTCTGGAGACAAATTTCGATTGTTAAACTGGCCAGCTTTGAACGGATAAATTTCACCGCTTGAAAAGTGTTGACATATTGAGCTCCAATTAAAAAAAACACGCGTGATTAATTTTCGTGAAGTAATGTGGGTTTGAAAATTAAGAGTTTGGCTAACTTGGGACAATTAATGGGCAGTATGTTTCGTGTTATTAACGAGTAAACGGTGTCTTAATTCGGCTCAAGCAACCTAATTTGGTTCAAAAAAAGCTAAATACATCATTTTGTATTTTACTTAGCGCGTGTGGGAAAGATTTGAAAAAACTCAATTTTTCGATTTAAAAAAACTAGCAATTTTTGACTTTTATGACTCACTTATTAATTATTCCATTCATCATATCAGACAGCCGAGGTATATTGATACGAGAAACCTTGCTGCTTTTTTATAACTAGCCATTCGGAGAAAAATGTTATTCAAGCGTTTGCAACGTTCTCTTCAAGTATAAAAATATTTCAAGACAAAAATAAAAACCAAAACTATTTAAAATATTTTTCGTTATCCATAGCATTAACAATTTCAAAAGAAACAGATAGAAATGATGAGCAAACGATTTTGTAATAGCTCGAAAATGGTGCAGAGAGATCACAGTTTTCCGCCAAAGCCATTTTAGTGTTCTCATAAGATTTTTGAATGTCTGCTGGAGGGGGGGGGGGGGGATTTGTTCCCTTGGTCCCTGTAAACTGATGAGATCTCTTTAAATATACCCCCTTTTGCAATAGAGGGGAGATTGGTTACTAGGTATAAAACTCTGATATGCTAAGCCGTTGATTTCGTTCTTTATGGGGGGAGGGGGGAGGGTATTCGTTACTCGAGGGGGATATAGTTAAGGAGATCCAACGCATGAATCCTCGCCAACATAAGCGATCAAATTGTTTGCCCTTGCTCTATCGCAATTTACCCGAGAGAACTTTTAGCGTCTATCATTTTTTCCGAACTTAACTGTCAAGCTATTAATTTTGTCCTTCATCTACGAACCAACGCAACTTCAGAGTATTGGGCTTCTTTCTGTTACCTAGAGCTGCTGCATGTCTGTAACTAATCAATTTTTTTAAATTTATATTAGATCGCCATTTATAAATTGTTATTTGACTGCACTTGTTTTGGTTTTAATGATATCATAAAAATTAATCATTTCAGTCATGTAAATAAGTGAACCCTCGTTAAAATTTTATAGGTTTTGCATTGAAATCGCAACTTCAAACAACTAACCCTAGTTTATAGTCTGTTATTTCAGGCGGTCTCATTATAAATCTCTCAGGATTTTGGTAAGAACTGAATTTATTTAGTAAACAAATATTATTTTTGTTTCAATGATGACAGTTTTATCCCATGATTACTTGAACTTGTCTATTCAGCTGAAGCTCCAGGTGTTTCGTTTTTCTGAATCTTGTTTAGTATCCCCCTCCCACCCAGAAAAGTAGTTCCAGATTTTCTCATAGAGGACGAACACGCTTTCTACTTTTGCAGAAATTTAACCCCTTTTGCAATAGGGCGTTTCTGATTTAGGGGTGTATGACCTTAAGATAAGATCCCATAAATGTACTAAGGGTTGTTATAGTGTGAAATTGACCCTTTCCTCGACAATTTAGGATCCAATAGCAACTTAAAGAGTCCCAAATTGTCTCAAGTAGAAACTTGGAGGTAAACCAGGGGAATCAAACACCTCTCGCAGAAGTGTTCGGTTTAATCTGTTCAACTAGAACATAAAAACTATGAAAACAAAGACTGTTTTCAATTTGGACTTAGGCATCATTAAAGGAACACAACAAACTCGCAACTTTCTTTGAATCAGCGACCACTTCATTTCAACTCCCTCTGAATCAAATTAGCAACCAGAGCCTATAAAAAGCCGGTTGGTCTGAATTTTATTGGTTCGCCTGAGATTGCATAATTCTATCTTAGATTCTCAGAATTATTTTTATAATTTGGGATCGCATAATGAACACGGTCAAGTTGAAGAACACATAACCCATTTTGGAAACGGGTGGTTTCACGACAAAGCCCTAAATTGTAAAAAAAAAGCTAAATGGGTAAAAATGCCCAAAAAATTAATCATTATATTGTGCGTTCAAAAAATGTAAATCTTCGGTCGGTTTTCAATTGACCAAAAAATAGCGGTTTTTTTAAAACCAAATTTCAATGTGTATTCGAGCTTGTAGCTGTATAAAAAATTCTACGAAGACAGTTTTCCCGGTCTTAAAGAAAATAATTTCAAACATTTTTGTTTAACATCAAAAAACAAGAACGACAAAAAATATTTGATTGTTATGCAAAGAGCACAGAACTATCCGATTGGATCTATTTCAACAATATATTTTTATACAAATTGCAGCCTTCCTTTACGTTCAATCTTCAATTAAAAAAATTGCTTTAAAGACGTTTGGGCTTTTCTCGAAACCCAGAAAAGTTTCTTAAAAATTTTCCGTTTTGCTCAAAACAAGATTAAGAAAAAATCAACTTGATATACCATCTGACCACTTCTTATGTGTATTTGAGAATATTGTGTTTACGTACAAAAAAAGTCTTGAATCCAAAGTACTTTGTATCTGAAAAAGCGGACGACACAAAAAACAAACAAAAAACAAATAAAAAAATTTATACTTATAAATAACGGGGAAGCCGATAAACGATTTTTAAAATTTCATCCCGTCACACATTCAAAACAAAAAAAAAAGCAGAGAACTTAAATTTAACAAAACAAAAATATTTTTTTGCCGGACTAAAAATTAAGAAGAAACTAAGTCTTCACGGAGTCGCTGATCTAGATTTTCTTCAAGGGAGCAGATTTTCAAAAAAATGCAACGATTCGTTTCACTTTTCTTTATAGGTTGACCAAGTGGATTTTCCGCTCTCCCCAAAAACATTAAGAAAATTTTTTTGAATAAAACTTCTGCGCTGCAGGTAAATTTAAAAAAAAATCGCCAAAAAATTATTTTACACAGAGGCGAAGTTGCACTTCGCACACACAAGCAAAAATATGACCGATATTGCTACTGGGAAAAACTGAATGAGTAAAACTATGAGTCTACAAAATTGCTAAGTGACGCAAGCCAGTTATGGTTCATTAGCAGTAACAGTCATTTTTTTTTAAAAAAAGAAGAAATTTACCAACTAGCATGCCTCAATTTATAGAGCGGACGCATTTTAACTAGTATCCGACTAAGTTCATTAAAAACATCCGACCCTGCCCAAGCTCGAATCCTCTTATTTTGTTGTGGGTCTCCTTCCCTGCATCTACGCTACAGATCCATGATACCTTGACGCTAAAGTGCTATTTGTAATATAATATTCTGTGTTAATATCCTTATCATTGGCTGTACTTAATAGCTGGTTAATGATCAAAATGAACACTTTCAAAATGAACAAATTTTGTCGCAACAATTTTTGCGTCGCAACAATATTTGTGGTTTAAATTGAAAAAAAAAGAGAGTTCATACTATAACAAGCTTTGCTTGTGTAAAAACTTGTTTGGAAAATTTTGACCCAATTGCGTTTTTTGGCGCGCGCTCCCCTCTCATAATAACTGATTATTGGCGTCAACCCCGACCTTAGAAAAAACCAAGGTCAGCCAAAAATTTATGTCGCAAAAACGACAACTCGTCCCCACCTAAATTCCCTACTGGCTTCAGGTGTGGTTTGATTTTTTTCTACGCTAAATCAAAAACCAAAAAAAGATTGAGACGTTTTAATCTTGCAATGGGACTGACACGTATTGAGAGCTTGTCAGTGCAGTGGCAGAAACTGTTTATGAAAATACCTGGGGGCTTTCGGCGCGAAATGCCGACCGCGAAGCCGGTGGGAAAAGTTTTGTTCCCAGTTGTTGCGGAGCGCACAAAGATACGTCGTATAGTTCGCCGAATGATTTAACATATTTAAGTCCGTTTGGTAGTGATTCGGTCGATAGACATTTTTTTCATATCGTTTTTTAGGGTTTTCAAATAATCTTGCAGCAGTGTTGATGAATTCGCAGTTATACCACAGGAATGTTTACATTTTAAAATCTTTAATTAAACTCTTAATTGATGTTTATTGAAACTAAGTTAGTGCCTCGGTCCGCAATAAAAACGTTAACAATTGAGGAAAAAAATGTTTCAATGATGAATTTCTTTAAACGGTTGCTTTACTTTCTTAGACCGGTCTAAATTTGACTTTGTCTGGATTAATAATTAAAATTATTTCCACTGAAGTATTTCGCTTTTTGTCTAATTAATTTAGAGTACCTGAATTTAACATAAAATCAACTGAGTAGAATATTTTGAGTAAAATAGTTATCTTCGAATTGGTGCGTTCCATACTGACATCTTTGAAAAAAACACTCAATGTTCATAATAAATTATAACCATTAAAAACCTTTTAAGTAAAGTTTTACAGACTTGATGTCCTTTTTAGTCTGGCAGTTAAAACACTGAGATGCAAATATTTGAGACAGGGGCGGATTTAGGGGGGACACCCCCCCCCTCAGGGATTCGACTACCCCCAGCCTTTGGTAGGTACTTTTTAAGAAATCCAATTTTGGTCGACCGACCCTAAAATTTTTCTAAAGGCGCCTTTGGCGCCAATATATACTAATTTTGAAGGGGGAGCGCGCGCCGAAAAAACGCGATTTTTTGGTCAAAATTTTCCAAAAAGTGCCTAAAAAAGCCTTTTTTGGATTGTTTTTTTTTTTCAAAATTTTGCCTGCGGAAAATTTGGCCAAAAAAGAGGGAGTAAACCGTGCTCAGGGAGAGCTCGAAAAATCTATTCGGTCGACGGTCGACCTAAAAAAAAGGTCGACAAAATTAATTTCGAAATTTTTTTGAAAATCCCCCCTCGAGAAAATCCTAGATCCGCCCCTGATTTGAGATGCAAGTCTTTCACAAAATTGAAGATGCAAAAGAGTATTTGAAAAACCATTTTTTCAATTTAATTTAAATCTTTTTTGATTTAAAATGCTACCTTACAAATGTTAACCAAAATTTGTGGAACCAATTCAGTTAGTCGCAAAAATTATGCGTAAAATGAAGTATACATTGATGAACTGTTTCGTAGATTTTAAATGGCGTCTTCGCGTTTAGCTAATCAAGCGCTCTCCCGAGCAAAATCCTGTTGTATTTGTAAAAATTAATGTCAGATATCGGCTCAACTGAAGATAAGAAGATAAACATGTTGTTCATTATTACATAGTCTCACCCTAAGCAGCTTATCTGCACTTTTGAGGCCACAAATCCAACTGAATTGGTTAATTATCCACCCCTCTTTTTGGATTTGGCAAAAGATTTGCAATATTGTAAATTAAGGTCAATCCCGTTTCCCTTGTTTAATTTAGCATATGCAATTTTAACGAGTGGAATAGTTGATGATTAGAACCTTCAAATCAGGAGCGGATCTAGGATTTTCTCGAGGGTGAAGGAGAGATTTTTGCGAGGATTTTCAAAAGTTTATCGAAAATTTAGTCTTTCTTTTTTGAGCTCTACCCAAACATTATCACGACCATATTTTGACGATTTCTTTCATGCTGCAAATAAATGTTTTTTTTTAAAAAAAAAACAGACCACATAGGAGGTTTTTAGTTAATTTTTCAAAGGTAGTTTCCAAACAATTGCGTTTTTCGGCGCTGGTTTTTCGCTCAAATTTATAACATATTGGCGACAAACTAGCCTTTAGAAAAAAATACACAAAAAAGGCTTCAGTGTCGGTCAGTCAAAAATGTGAATTTATAAAATAGTACCGAACGGGGCACTTTGGGTGGTCTGGGTCAAATCCCCATAGGGGAAGAGGGCGTCCCCCTTTAAATCCGCTCTTACTCGACGGTTTAATTAATTAAGCTTAATTGAGCTATGGCTTATGAACAAATCGGTATCCTGCAAATCATAACGCATTCCCGGGTTGAAATCCATACACCGAAAATGCTTATCATACAATTCCATACAACAAAACTCATTATCATACAATTCCATACATCAAGTGTATGGAGAAAATGCGTGCCATACAATTTCCATATGTGGAAATTGAATGACTGGCATTTTTTTGATGGCGACACAAAAATTTGAAAGTAATTTTGAAAATTCGACCCCAAAATTTTTTTTTGGTTTTTTTCCGACCGCAAATAGAACTTTATACGCAAATAGAACAAACAACTTCCGAAAACAAATTTTTTTCATACAAAAATGAATTTTTTGTGTGCATAACGTAGTCCCGGATACGATAATATTAGCTTTTTTTCTTTTCACTTGAATTTTTTTTTTCAAAAACGCAGAAAAACTTTATTTTATTTATTTGGCGTGTTTATGTATGCTTTGATCAATGTCTGTTAATTTGAAAATGAAACATTTAAAAAAATCATCATTGAAAAATTTTGCCAAAAACTAAAAGTTTGTTACTTTTGTTAAAACATTTGTGAAAGACAGCTCGAAGACAATTCAGGTAGTTTTTTATGCATTGTAAATGCAAGACCGTCAAACGTTTAGAAATGTATGGAATTGTATGAAAATAAATTTCCCATTTAACAGAATTGTATGATAATCATTTTTGGTCAACCCGGTTTACTGTTGCTGAGTTCAATTTCAAGAATATCAGGAATCAAGTATTTGAAAGAATAAAAATAAATGAGTAATCACTCTGTGCATAAGTTCATAATAAATGTGACGAGAGAATCCTTACAAACTTATTGTTTTGACTTTCGTAACGAAAGTAACGGAATATTTGTATTCGGGGTGGGTTTTTTTTTTCTTCAGACAAATTTCGACTTTTTAACTAGCCATTATTGACAAAAAATTTTTCATCATTCGAAATGTATTGTTGTCCTGAGCTTAAATTTGAAAAGATATTTCACCTGTGATCATTTTTCGAAAGGTTATGGGGGTTTAAAGATTGCCATTTTGACCAATTTGGGACAATTAACGCGCGATATATTTCGCGCTATTAACGCGTAAGCGGAGTTTAATCCGTCTTAGAAATCGTTCCAAATTGGTTGGCGGAAGCTTATTTGCCATAATAGATTTGTTAATGAGAGCAAAATTTATCACTTTGTACTTTATATGGCGTGTGAGGGGATGATTTTCATAAAAAATCTCATAACTCTAGAAAAAAAATTTTAATTTAAATTCATTAAAATTATTTTTTTTAAATGTTATTACTGCTCCATAGATCTTAAAAGGCCAACATAACATTCAGGACTTCGTCCTGATACCAGCAGTCTTGTTTACAATTGTGCCCAGGGAATTTTTCGGGATTTATTTACAGTTTTATTTAATAAATTGGGAGGAGGCTAATAGATGAAAAGGTCTGTTTTTATACGCCTCAAGCAAAAAACAACGAAACTGGCGTTATGGGTGGGAAGCAAGATATGTCGCTGCTCAAAAGCTTAGATTTTCTGATCGAATTACAGAAATCAACAGACAAACATTTTTTAAATAACAATTTAACTACATATATCTTTGGGCTTAAATTTTCATTACCTTAAAAAATCTGAAACCGCTTTTTTATCGAAGATAAAGCTTTCTACAAATTTGTATTCACATTTATTGATTTGGGTCTTTGCTGCTGTTTGACAAAAAGTCACCCTCAAAATTAAAATATATTGGCAACGAAGGGTCTTTTAGAAGAAATTTAGCGTCGATCAGCCAAATATGGATGTCTTAGGATAATAAAAAAGGGGGGACCCTTTGGGTCGGCAGGGGGTCGAATCCCTGAGGGCGGGGGGAGCGTCCCCCTACATCTTCTACTGCCATTAGGTACTCAGAACCAGTAGCGGATTTAGAGGGGTGGTGAACGCCCCTCCTCAGGGATTCGACCCCCTGCCGACCCAAAGGGTCCCCCTTTGTACTATTTTGAGATATCCGTTTTTGGTTGACTGACCTTAAGATATACTAACTTTGAGGGGGGAGCGCGCGCCAAAAAAACGCATTTTTTTTTTGGTCGAAATTTTCCAAAAAGTGCGTAAAAACGTCGTATTTTTAGCCCTTTTTCAAAAACTTGCCTACCGCGCAGAAAAATTGTCAAATTAGGGTCTTTAAAGTGGTTTGGGAGAGCTCAGATAATCAATTTGGTCATCAATTTTTTTTTTGATCAATCAGCTCAGATAATCAATTTTTTTTTGAAAATCCGCCCCCCTCGAGACATTCCTAGATCGATGCCTGCTCAGAACAGTCAAAAAGAAACTTTTAAGGGCTACTCACATGGCTTTAAGACTGAACAGCAAAAAAATCCAGCCAATGAAAAAGCTATAAATCAGGGTTGGATTTAAAAGCTATAAAGACACAAAAATGTCCATTTTCGAACAAATTAAGTGTTCAAGGTCGCGATTATTTGCCAATCTGGCAAATTTCTTATTTGGCAACGTTTATGTTTAATTTATTATGATAGTTTCATTTAGTAGCAGCATGTATGTTTAACCAAACGGATATTTTGAACCTACTTCTAAAAAATAATTAATGAAACTGTTCGGCCGGATACTTACATCTTGTTCAGTGTTTCCGAAGATACACTTGAGACAGTTTTTCTTCTGTTTCTTCTTCTTCTTCTTAGCCTCTTTGTTGCTCTTGTCTTCAGATGACTGATGCGGCTGGTAAGACACAACCGCGAACTCGATCAAAGTGGCGAATGTATACATGAAGTTCACTGTCAGGTACAAATCGGCCATCTTCAGATCGGACACTGAGGGGAACCTCTGTGCCATGCCTACTATCAGGGTGATTTGGGCCAGAATGGCTGTGATGGAGAGACCGGCTCTGGCTGGAATTGCTTTCGGGTCGATCCAGAAATTGACCCAGCTGAAACAGAAAAAAAAATTCTAAAGCCCTTATGGAAATTTGGCACTCATTAATTTTTTAAATCATGGAATAAATTTTAGTACTTGATAAGCAATATTATTCCCTAAATAGATATTTTCAGTCAAAATTTAAAAAATAATAATAATAATGTTAAGAAAAAATAGTTTTTTCCGAACTTGCTTTAACTTTTTAACAAAGATTCAAAGCAGGTTCTCCCACAATTCGAAAATACAGCACAAGCGTAGCAGGCAAACTAGCAGACATCAAATGAGGCGGAAGCCACTTAGTTTTAAAAAAAGGAAACAAATGACGAAAAAGTTAGATCTAACAAAATTTTTGTTTGTTTCGATTTGTTTTAAGCAAAACTCATTGAAGGAAAAACATGCCAAATAAGACAATTAAAAGTTAGTTTAGCATCAAAACAACGAACAAAAATTATTAACGACAAAAAATTCTTACAACCGTTTGCAATGCACCGGTTATCGCAATGTCTGAATTTTAATTATCCTTTCAGTTCAAAATTCTCTTTTATGTTAGATGGAAATATACCAACTGCGATGTGTTAAAATTTTGTTTGTTTGTTTATACTTCTATTTCTATTTTTTCGACTTAAAAAGTTTTGACTTACATTAAATTGGCTTAGTGGCCTCATATAGTGTCGTTTGAGAGCGGAGCTATGAAAATTTATTTTTTTTGGGGGTCAGCGGGCATGCTTCTTACACCCGTTTGCAATGCCCTGGTTTATCGCAAAGGTAAACACCAAAAGGTTTATCGCAAAGGTAAACACCAGTTACTAGTTCAAGAAACCTTACTCATTGCGTAAAATTATACTAACAATCTTCACAGCAATGATAATGATCACTGCTTGGCGCCTGAAATCATTTATTTTTTATTAAAAAAATTTCGGATTTAATATTTTGTATTTCGGATGTCATTTATTGCAACTCAAACCAGAGGCGAAAATGCTTCAAAGAAATATATCACTCGATCATATCTGATGTTTATCTTAGTTGCCTAATTTTATCTGAAAAAACCCATCCAATTTCAACTTCTTCCTTTGTGATAGTCCCCCAAAAATTAGATGTCTAATGTCTGAATCTTGAAACAAGAATTTTGTCGTTAAAAAAAGTTTATGGCTCATCGGAACCTTAAATTTTAATTTATAGGAGCCAACAAGAAACAAGTTCTCCTCGTTGTGCCTGACTCAGCTCACTGGCTTTCTTATTTATCTTGATAAATTTGATTCATTCTGTGAGCCCTCAACTGATGAACTCAACCACCAATTTCTGATCGCAGGAAAAAAATGAACAATGTTTGTGGAATATTCGCGCGATATGATGAACAGAAGATAAAAACAATGAATTTTTTTTCGGCCTAAAGCAATGTAAAGCAATGAAATTTATTTAACTTAATATTTTGTGAGATCACTAACATCGCAGACATTTACGTCAACTTAAATTAATGCCAAAATAAAAACTTTTAATAAAGACTAGAAAACTGTTCAAGACCTGATTCATTGCAAAATCATGAGCAATTGAAATGCATAATTGCAGCATAGTACGGACCAGTAAGCATAACTGTGTCAGAGTGAAGCCATGTAAGTTCGGTTTCATGACAAATTATCCCTACCTTTTTGTCCCACGCGAAGGTATCCCACTCAAACATAACCCAAAGGTTAGAATATCTCACGGCAAAGTAGCCCACGCAAATTGAAATATCCCATCTGAGGAGTCGAAACAATTAAATTATTGCAATAGGTTAACCAAAAGAATTCAAACGAAGATGCACAATTGAACAATTTGAATTGTTGTTTTTCGAGAGAAAAGGCACATTTGTGAAAAAAAAGAGAAGATCAATTGGATTTTTCACAAAATGTTCTGATTTCACAAAATTCTCTGAGATCGAAAACAAAAATATAATTTACTTGCGATCGTTTTAAAAAAGTAATTAGTTATTGAAAGAGCAAAAACGACATGAAAAGCATGAAGGAGCAATCGGAACTTTCAAGGCTTAATCTGACACCGAGCAATCTTGTTAATTTTAAACTTAGATGATAGAAATTTTCAGCAGAAGAATATTCTCATTAGAAACCAAATCAAGTCCAAAATGACTCGGCTACGTTTTTCTAGGAAACTTGACAGAAAACAAAAACAACTCCAGTAAACACTTAACTTTTGTACACCATTCATCACGTTTCGCGTTCATTTCAACTCACAAAACTCTTGGATGCTATCTTAAAGTTTGTGGTTCTCATGTTAAATTTGCATGATTTTTCATTATGCACAAAAATTTAATTTGCTGACGTTTGCTTTTTCCCTAGTTTATGAAGAAGTAACCTTTCAGAATTTGTATCGATTTTTAATTAAGCAGTCTGTGGAATTGCGTTTTGTAATTTGAAAACAATTTTAAATCTCAAAATTCTTGAAAAGTCTCATCCAAATAAATTCTAGGCGAAACATGCACAAGAAAAAAACTTTGTTTTATAGTCATGAATAAACCAAATAGATGTTTGCCCCTCAGAAGTAACAGGTAAGCAAATTTGCATTATCTGAGCATATTTACAAAAAATTTGAAATTTGAAAGTTTTTGCATGCTCAGGAAACTTCTCTTACAGATTTGAAAAAAAAATGACATATGCCTAGATTTATTGTTCGAACTCTTTCTGATCATGCTTAAGTTTTTAATATTTTGAACGTCTTACTATGCAGACGTCTTTTCTGTCTGAATTTGTTTTGAAAATGAAAATTTTGGCAGATTTTGGCTCCGAGCTTTTATCAAGCAGTCTGTAAAATGGCTCTGATGGTTTACTTAAATAAGTATCTGCAGACAAGTTTTTAATTGTAGTAAACTAATTGCTCTTTGTTTTCTCATGATATTATGCTTTATGTAATTAAAACATCAAGTTAAGATATGGCATATGTAATAGACATATTATGGCAATAATAGCTTTGTTTTCTGATGAACTAAAATAAACATTTACGGGCATGATCTTAAATCAAAAACTGAAACTGACGCAAAACAATTAAAACGTACCATGATTCTAAAATGCAAATGGTCGTCCTAATCGCCACTGAAATTGCTTTAAATGTTTTTTTTTCATCAACAGAGAATTCATTCTAGAGAAGTTATCGATCTCTTGAGATCAGCCCCCAACGTAAAAAAAGATCTACTAAACAATTTCCGCTCCCACTGTGTTAATTACTAAAGAATTCCCACCACTCTAAAAACATATATAAGGTACTTTTTAGTCGTCCAAACAAGGCAGCGTTTGTTGTTTTTTAAAGTTACCGTTCCGACTTTCGAAGAAAGTGAGGAATATATATAGTTGGGGTGACTTTTTTTATTTTCGGACCATTTTTTTTGGCTCACTTGGGGATCAATCCCTGAACTTACGTGCTCAGATACGAGCTTTCTAGTTTTTGAGCAAAATCGCTCAATTATCTTCTCAAGAATTTCCTCCCTTTTAAAAAAAAATGGGAGATTGTTTGGTAGATCCAATAAAAGTGACTACTGTTTTATACTCGAAAATTAGTAACAAAAATCCATCTACAACAAATAAAATTTCATTTACTTTGATTTCAATCTGAAGTTTGATTTCATTTGGTAGCTTATGCAAATCGATTGGAATTAGCCGATTAGAAAAAACTGAAAATGAGAACATTGTAATGATCAAAGAACCCAATTTCTCAAGAGGCCAAGTGTTTCTTTGAAATGTGTTGAGAACACGAACATCGTTATAGGGAGCAAAAATTGATTTCCTTTAAGAAGTTTTTGCAAGATAACTCTCATCTTATCAAGTTCTCATTAAGTTCCTAATCGAACATGGAGCTTCTTACGATCCCCGTAAAATGGCCCGCAAGAACCATTAACATGAAAATGAATTGGGCGTGTTCAAATTGATTATCGATTTTCCAACGTCTACAAACATGTATTTGGAATTTATTTACATAATCCAAAAATATAACAAAATGGGTGTAATTGTGCTGGGTGTAATATAACAAAGTGGGTGTCATATATATGTATATATTGGTTGTAAGCAAGCCCAAATTTATATAAGCGACTATATAATCTAGCTTTCCTTTTAGAATGATCTACACCCTTTCTCACTATACAAGAATTCTTCTTCCACTTTGATACTAACTTTCAGTACCTTAGGGAGTGATAAAAACTAGAATTTGATAGGAAACGCTCAAAATTTTCAATCAAAATCTAAAAATTAATTTAAAAAATGTGCATTTTGGGGCTAAGAGAAATTTAAAGCTCCTCTCGCTATCTCAAATAAACATTCGGAACCGTCCCTAAATTTACTTCATGAAAATTCTATATAAATTACCTGACTTTCCGACAAACCCATTATTGAGGTTTTCTCCCGAAGCCAGGGCGAAACTTGTCTACCATGTGCCCACAAGCCTCTCAAATCGCATTACAGATAGGTATCTGGTGTACATAGCCAGGAACAAAGATAACACATTACTCTTTGCTAAGGCAAGATCAGATACTGACTGACACAAACTTGATACAGAATAAAAATTCGCAACAAAAACAACTCGCAAAAAAGACAACTCGCAGTAAAATACAAGTCACATTAGAAAAACCAATCGCAATACTCACCACCGCAGTCGCGCAAATTTGTTGCGAGCTTGCCAACAGAGGGTAGGCCCTAATACAAATATTAGAGCTGGATATTGGCGCAAAGCGGCGACACGTGTAGCGTGCCCACCGGCGACTTTAAACCGAATTTCTTCAGCTATAAACCTATCTACACGCTTCGCTTTCCTTTCGTATCTACAAGCTTTGCGAGTTGTCTTTTGTTACGATTTGTCGTTTATTGAAGTTGTCACGGTACCCCGTCAAAATAGTAAAAAGGGGGAACTCTTTGGGTCATAAAGTGGTCGAATTACTAAATCCGCTACTGATTTACTAGATTATCTAGCTTTCGGATCGATACTCATACCCAGTCAACTTTTATCACAATGTTCTGAATAAAAAAACCACCCCAAGAATATCTTTTACTTATTTTATTCGAAAGTCGTAACAAAAACAAGAAGATGGCTATTTAGGCAAAATCTTGAATTTACCAACTGAGTATATTGTCTAAAATTGTTTTTGGATAAAATAAGAAAAAAAGTGATTAAATTTAGAAAAAATTTCAAATAGTTTTTCAAATCCCCCGCAATGTCAAGGACAAAGTGATATGTTGCTCAAAATGTATAATTATAATAATGCATATAATAATGTATATAACGTAATAATGTATCAGTATAATTATATAATGTAATTAATGTAATAATATATAGTCGCTTATATAAACTAGAGCTTGTTTACAACAAAACACACACACACACACACACACACATATATATATATATTTGTTCAAGCTCAAGTTTCGATATATGTTCCATGATAAATATTCCATGAGCTCATATATATCGATTCCTTGAGCTCCAATTTAAAAATTATCTCTTAATTATGGTGATTTAAATTTGAGACTACTTTAATTAGTTTAGGATAATAAAAGCTCAAAGAAAATTTTTTAAATTAGCTCGTAGCACCTGTGACAAGTTCTTCCAGCACAAAAATAATCCAAATTGAGTTGAAGCGCGCTATTTTACTCAGAGAGTGTATCACATTTACTTCATGTGGGGTGCAAGAGAAATTTTTCAAAAAATAAACGTTTAAAAACTGTTTCATAATTTTGCAACAATACTGAAGTTGGAACTAAATTTTAACATCTGATTTACACCCACGCCTTACCCTATTAAACTCTGAACTGTTTCATACTAAAATTGGAGAAAACAAATCGAAAATTGTATGGATGGTAATACGGACAAAATTTAGAAAAAGAAAGCACTGATTATTTTAAACACAGAAAATTCTAAAAATTGTACTTCAAGCATCGATTGATCTTCCTAACTTTTGAAAAAAGTGGTGGTTTTAAGTAAAACCAGCTACAATTTTGTACCGTCTAAGAAGTATTAAAATTGATGCCTTGCGCTCAAAAAAAATAGACATTTTAACTGCCACCACTTTTTGTAAAGCTTACGGGGTTTCAAAATTTTCTATGTGGCAAATTTGGGATAATTAAGGCGCGCTTTGTATCACTTTTCAATTAACATGTAGTGTATATGGCTGAGTTTAGGCTAGTTAGTTGGTCCAAATAATCTATAAATAGTTGACTTTGTACTTGCTCTTGCGTGAGCTGCAATTTCAAAAAAATATGAGCAAAAGTCAAACAAAAAAACGTTTCGTTTTTTGGACGTTTTGAGTATATTTTTGAAAAACTGCAGATACCTTAAAAAGCAATCGGAACACTCGGGGCTTTGCCCTGATGCAAGCAGCCCTGTTTTTTTAATTTCACGTCAATCTAATGAAAAGCTATAAACACGAATCGCAGATTTCCAAAAATAGAAATTTCTATCTACAATTTGTGAAATTACCAGATCCGCCCTCGTAGCAAAAAGTGACAAGAAACTTCCTTACTTGCTCGCATGGTTGAGCCCAATTATTACTAGTGCCATCATTTGATTTCCGAAATTGATCAAAAACGACAGCTTCCCAAAGAGGTGTGGTCAAAATGCTGGACTGAATTTCACCCATCGTCACGTTATATTACTGCTTCCTCAGATATTTGTGTTTAAAGTTAACACATAAGGGTGTAGTTTATATTTGAATTTCGGTCCAAATTGTCGACATGTTTCGACCTGGTGGCTTCAATTAGGGTGCAAAATGGAATCCAGTGAACCGAATAATGCGACCAAACTGGAAAGGTCTCCAATTAGAGCTAAATGGAGCAGAATAACCCACCCGACGGGGAAGTTTACTCTCGAGGGAAATCGGAGGCAAATTAGACTTGAATTGTAAAATCAAATGGAATTGGGGCAGAAAAATTGAGTCAAACACGCCAAAATGACTTCCAGTTTGTTGCATTCTGCGTCACTTGATTGCGATCAGAATCAGGTCAGGATAAATTAACTTACAAAAGAAGATCTCACTTGTATTTCGATCACGCATCGACCGCAAGTTCTAGCCTTTGAAGCACAAATCAGTTTGACATAATTAAGTTTGCAAATGTTATTTTTTATAAAGGGGCAAAGCCAACTTTCGCAACACTTGCGATGCAAAAAATATATTGCGCTAGAAGATATTGAAGGGAAAAGGACAGAAGTCATAAAGAATTCTGAAAAATTAGGTTAAAAGTTTACTTGAAAAAATTACTTTTAAAATTACAGCTACAAAAACTTCATGTTTGAATCCAATGAAGTTCAGAAACAACCTTTAAAAAATTGGAAACAATTTACCGTGCGGCAACAAAGGGGACACACTTTGTGTCGAAACATGTTCAGCCGAAAACAAAACTTGTCATAAAAAATTTCATAATTTTTAAAAAATTTTACTATCCATCCAAACTGAAACTCATAATTGCATACAGATCTATTTTGCCCTCAAAATTATGCAATTTAAGCTGATCAAGTCGTTACAAACATAAACTGAAACTGTTTAATAAAAAAAAAACAAGAAACAAGAGAAAAAAATCAAAAAAAAACTTGCTAAATTTACAAGTTTGTGAATTTTCAGTAATGGTAAAAAACTGTTTAAATTGAAAAAAACCATGCTCTAGAAAAGTGAATCAAAAAAACACTATCACATAAAAATGGTGGCCTCTCAAAAAATCGGAATATGAACCGACAGAAACTGGGACAAAAATCACGAAGCCTAAAAAAATTAGAACGTTTTTGAAAAGACTATTACAATCTGTTAATATTACTATTACGGGCCTTAACTAATTACTACTGAAATGGTTCCAACCCGACTAACTATAGACCCGACTAATTATAGACCGACCCGACTACTGAAATGGTTGCAACCCGACTGATTGTAGACCCGACTAATTATAGACCAAGGTTCCAACCCGACTAAATATAGATCGATTAGACTTCTAAGTTCAAAATCAAAATATTTAAAAATAATTTTCGTAGAAACGGTCAGTGTCGCTCATGATACAATTTAACATTGTTAGACCCAAATTAGACCAAAAATTGAACGCCTTCCTCTGAAACAGCGTGAAATTAAAGCACACAACAAAGCGCACAACAAATACAACTTGATGGCGATTACAAACAATTTTTAATTGAAAAGTTTTCTCAAAAAGAAAAACACTTAGTTAAAAGCAAACAAGACTGCTCGTATCAGGGCGAAGCCCTGAATGTTCCGACTGCCTATTAAGGTTTATGGAGAAGTAATAACGTTAAAAAATTAAAAGTAATAAAACAAAATAAAAATTTTTTTCTTCTAAAATTTGAAATTTTTTATGAAAATCATCCCCCCACACGGCATATAAAGTACAAAAAGATAGGTTTCGCTACTTGTAACAAATCAGTTATGGCAAATGAGCTTCGTTAAACCAATTTGGAACGATTTCTAAGACGGATTAACTCTCCGCTTACGCGTTAATAGCGCCAAATATATCGCGCGTTAAGTGTCCCAAATTGGCCAAAATGGCAATCTTTAAACCCCCATAACTTTACGAAAAATGATCACAGCCAAAATATCTTTTCAAATTCGAGCTCAGGACAACAATACCTTTTGAATGATATAAAAAACCTCCGTCAAAATGGCTAGTTAAAAAGTCGAAATTTGTCTGAAGAAAAAAAAACACACCCCGAGCACAAATATTCCGTTACTTTCGTATCGAAAGTCGGAACAAAAACAGCTAAAACGAAGTTGATCTAGCATTGTCATATGGTGGGAACAATAAACTAATTGAAATTGACTTCCCAGTTTCGCAAAAATCACAAGGAAGTCCGTTGACCTGGAAAGCTTTGTAGAAATGCGTATTCAATCATCTAAAAAGTATTCAATACATTTAATAAGATACATTTGAAAAAACTTCATCGCTACGGATGTCAGGGAAAGTGTAGCAAAACTCTAGCAAACTATCTAGATGATTGCACACAAAATGTTGGGCACTGGAAATAAATTTCAATCATTGAATCAATCCAATTTGGTGCGTAACTGATCCTAGCAGTTATTCAAAAAAATTCAATTCCCTCGACCCCATAATGCTATTCGCAATTATGATAATCAGCCTGAAAAATATATCAAAAATTACCTTCATTGGCTCAGTAAAGATGAAGGTAATGAAGCATAGAAACCATTCAAAAAACTACAATTGAACTTTGATTTGAAACTTGAGATCTTAAATGTTCTTTTATGCGCGCAAAGACCTTTTAAATATCGAAACATTTGTTATTTATAGTTTCATATATGTTATTGCAACTGATAATTAATTTTGTATATGATTTATTGTAGGCTGGCAGTTTTTTATTAGAAATTTGTAATGCTGTATTTATGTTATTACATTTCGTCTTTTTTCGCTCACCAGGAAACGAACAAAAAACAACAAAAATTTGCACAAAAAAATTGTTTTTATTGTTCTATTGATGTGGTCGGAACTTTCTGTTCCGCTTACGCAGAAACTGGATATTCTTGCTAAAAAGTGAACTTCAGAAGTCATAACTTAGGTTAATTGAGTAATAGAAGCACAATTTTTCACTCAGTTTAAAAATGTTGACGTGATGTGAGCAAAAGCATAGAAACCATTCAAAAAACTACTATGTCGAGTGCATATTTTCATAGTAATTCTGAAAGTGTCATTCAAAAACTAATTGAGTCTCGGTAAAATTACTTTTCCAACTCATTAGATTGGAGATCAAATTTCACTGTGACTTAAAACTTCCTGCTTAAAAAGCAAAAGAATCCGGTACTAAATCTGAAAAAAAAACAGGTTATAAATTGAATATAATAAAAATTTCTATCAGCTCGTTAGATATGCGAATAACAGAAATGGCCAAATAAAAAGCTAAAAATAGAAATAGAACAAAAAAAACAGAAATAGCCGAATAAACTACCATCATTTTAGTTTGTAATATCTTACATAATTATACTGAATTATATTAATATTCTTCGATAAGTCATCTCGGCTTTTTGCCATTATAGCCCAAACCCACTAACAAAAAAAGAAGTCCAGCATTCTTCTTCGTCAGCGGTCAACCACGCTTCTTGATCAGTGATTTTTATTTTTAATGATGTTCCCATAATCTACTGGACAACTATTTTGAAAAACAACAAACATCTCCCAATTTAAAGACAGTGGAAAAACATTGTGAGATACTAAATCTAAACCAAATTTAAGATTTTATTTGCAAATCTGAAACAATTTGTGAAAGTAACTGAAACAAAAGTCTTTTCAAACGTGTGACATGACATCAATTTATTGGCATGTATTTGAAAGTAGGAAAGTTAACATCTTAAAGATGTCGTGACACAAGTTGCAAAACATCGAATTGTTTAAAACCAACAAAAAACGGAAATCTAGATTTGGTCAAAAACTCATTTAAAAGCCAGTAGTTTTCATTGAATGTTGAATTCTTTTGATACTTTGATGTTTTGGATTATTTTGTAAATATTTAGGGAAAAAACTCACTGAAATGTCTCAGTGAAACACAATCTTAAACAATACTGATCGTATCAGGTCAAAGTGCTGAATATTCTGACTGCCTTTCAGGGTTTTGGTGATAGCTTTTGGTGGACCAAAAAGATAAAATTTCAATGAAAAAAAATTTTTTGAATTTTTTTTAAAACTAATTTAAATTTAAAAGCAGTTTAATCGATAGCTATTCAAACCTATTAAATTTCAATCTTTAAATTTGTCACGGGGATTTCCAAAAGTATTAATGAAATCAGTTTTATATTATATACAGTATCGACAATAGTGCTTAAAACCTAAAAAATAAAACTAAGATCGACAAAACTTTCAAAATTTTTCCAAAAACCTTCCCTCCTCCCCTAGAAAAATTTCTGCGCACGCCACCAATTAGCGATGACAGTTTTATATTTTTATTCAAAAGTTATGACTTTAGTATGTATTTTTGACCTCATCATCATAAGGTCACTCATACATGAAAGAAAAGTTCATTATTTCTAAAAGATATTATTTCCAAAATAGAAAGCGCTAGCAAATAATTGCACAAAATCTTGAACAACTTGGCAAAATAAGTTCGGTTTATTAATAAGAGATAAAAGGACGATTACTGCAGTAGAGCACCAAATCTTAATTTACTTATCAACTGCAAACAAAGATTAACCAGTAGAAATAAGGGCGCATTACCATTTGTATCTCAATCCCACGAGCCTGTAATAAAATTTAATCGCACGAAGCTCGCATTTTCCCAGAGTTCGAAACAAATCGATAAGTAAAAAAAAAACATAAATTATGGCTTTACAATAATTAGAAACTCAAAAGTAATTAAATTGCCTAAAATTACGTATCAGTCTGCGATATTTTTTGATAACTCATGATCATTTTTTTTTCAAAAAAATGTTTGACTTTGCTTTTGTTAATGCAATAATTGTTATTTTGGCTGAAATCTTAGACACTAACAGAGCCTATGCCGCACCAAGTCAATTCGGCTACTCGCTAAAAGCAGCCAACGAACCAAAATACTATATGCGAAAAGCATTCATGCGTGAAAACATTATTCGTGGTAGACTGAGTCATCGAGCAGTTGCGGTAGACGAAGTGTTCCGAGAGCCGATGGACGCAGTGGCCGAAATATACGACTCAAATGGATACGACTACTCGGAATCTGAAGGGAGAAAGTCGTTAGAAATAGTGCTCGGATTTGAATCCGAATGCAAGTTACGAGAAACTGTTTTAGAGCTGCAATATACTGGTTAGCTTGAATAATATGCACAAAGCAGACCAGCTAATTTTCCCTGACAAAGTTCGATTTTTCATTTTCAAAGATTCACTGGAAAAGTTTGGAGAAAATTATAACGAAAACAAAAAATTTAAGCTCAACAAATTGCAAGCTATGAACAATCTGCACTCAGTATAGAAACCTAAAATCTTATCAGGCATAATTTCGCAGCTACTTAGAACCCCCCCCCCCCCCCCCCCTATGGTATCTACTTCATAAGTGCCACCCCTATAAATAAAAGCATTAGCACGAGAGCGTTCTATTTACAATTCAAATTTTGCTGCTTTCTGATTGGTCGAAAATTCGACTAACAAAATCTATTCAACACTTGCCCCCCTTTCTTCAGAGGGGGGTAATTGGTCAGTAGATTCACATTTTCTATAGCAAATCAATAACTCTTATGAGCCGCTTTGCTTTATTCATCGATAAAGATTAGCCAGCAATTACGAACCAATGCTTGAAAAAAGATTATGCAAATTATGTCAACAAAAAAATATTTATTAGACTAAAATGCAGTCCTGAAACGTTTGATCTTTACCTCGATCCATTCAAAAACCAATTTAAAGTCTATGGCTATAGCTGGATTTACTTAACAATATCTCCCCTTCAAAAAAGGGGGGAGATTGTTAGGGAGACTAAAATAATCGAATATTCGACCAACCAGAACGCAGCAATATTATAACTTTCAAAAGAAAGCACTAGTGCTGATTTACTGATTTTATTTAGAGAGGTGGCAATTTTTTAGTAGATACCATAGGGGGGATTATTAAGTAGATCCCAATAGCTTAGCGTGCATAGGTCATTTTTGATTACATGTTTTGAAAAAATGAAACGTTTTCAGAGAATCTTCTTGAAACGGAGCCGAAGACAGCCACGATAGTGGAGTGCATAGGGTCCTGTTATGAGGGGGGCTGTGTGTGCAGTGAAACAAGTGGGGGGCAGGACTTCCTAGTTGAGGTGACAGTTTGGAACTACACTCAATCAGAGGCTTACGAAGACAAATACATCAAACTTCACAATGCCACTCAGTGTCAATGTGTAGAGGTGCTTGATAGAAAGTAGAATTACAAATTAAAAGTAGAAGAATAAATAAAGATAGAATCACTCTGAGTACTGATAACTCTATGTAAATTTTTGTAATCAAAATAATAGGTTGTTTCTAAGTGAGGTCATTACAGAAGAAAAAAAATAAGGAATTCTTTTGCAAAAATATAACTTGAGAGAGCACCATAAAACTATAGTCACTTGGAAAGAGTTTATCATGATTATTATAACAAATTACAATTGGGAAGCTCAAAAAACTCAACGAACTTTATCTAATATGTATTTTTTTCTACCACAAACAGAAAAAACACAGTAAAAGGACTTGTTTGATAATTTCGCCTTCAATTGCATGAAAACATAAATAGAAGAGGTTGGATTTTTAGTTTATTTCTCCTATAGAACTTATTATTCTCAAATAAGTGTAAAAAAAAATATTTTTCACCTACATAGCCTTCATACGCAGTCATATCTAAACGCGATCAAGTTTAAGTCCATCGAAAAACTGAATTGAAACTTTTATGTTAGTCGAATTTCATAGGTACTTTCTTCTAATTCCACTTAAAAATGTTGTGTTCCTTATTCATTAAAAATATCATAATTTAATTGCTCCGATTTTTGAAGAACGCGGAGAAATATTTATGCTCCCCGTGGTTTTTCCTTCACACAAAATATGACTAATTAAGCAGCCTTCCTTTACAGCAATTTAATTATCATCGGAGGTACATCAAGGCCCTGAGCTCAAAACTATATTTTATTAGCAATCACTTTCCGTCGAAGTTTGAAAAATACCCATTAGACCAAATTGCGATAATTAACGCGCGATATGCGACATAAGTCGGGCTCTTAACGCGTAAGGTACGAGAAAATTCGGCTCAGAAATGGTTTCATATTGCAAAGCAAATAAGGCAAACTACTTGGCCTTAAAGTTAGACCGACAAATGTGAAAAATTAAAATCTTTATATTGCGCGTGGCGGATAACTTTTAAATCAAAATCTAAAAATTGCTCAAAATTTTTTTTTCATTTTTGACCAATTCTTGAATCGAAAAATTGCTTGAAAAAAAGCAAAGAAATAACACCTTTTTTTCGAGAATGTGAACTTAAAATTGAAAGATGATATGATTTCAAATCGCGCAAAATCAACTTAAAAAATTCAGACACCTTTCTCATGCAGATAATTTCTTAAATAGTATCTCACTTGAAACATTTGGCAACAAGCCAAACTGAAAAAACAACAAGCCACAATGCAAATTTCAATAAAAAAAGATTGTCTGAAACTGCAAATGATCTGGAAGCAGAAAAACACTGCCTGAAATTAATAAATTTTTGACAAAATGGTGTTTTTTAAAAAACGTTTTGGTTCAAACTACATCAACATTTTGCTTTTGAACTGCTATTCAGCACTGGTAATTACCGAATAGAACTTGATAGCCAAAAAATATATACTTTTTTGATTGCAGCTAACTTGAAATGAATCAGAAAACTGCTCTAAGGAAAAACTGCCAAACTCTAAAGAAATTGAACGTTAATTTACGCCCCGATGAAAAAAAATCAATTAAAAACACTAATAAAATAGTGACAAAAACAAAAAATGAACTTTGTCGTTTATTTTTATCCCCCAGATTGCAAACACTGGAAATGATCTGGAAGCTGAATAAAATTGCCTGAAATTATTAAATTTGTGACAAAGTGGTGTTTTTTGAAAAACATTTTGGTTCTAACTACATCTACTTTTTGCTTTTGAAATGCTATTCAGCATTTGTAATTACCCATTAGAACTTCATAGCTAACCAATCGAACCTGATAAAATATATGACAAGAAAAACAAAAAAAATGAACCATATTTTTTATTTCTATCCCCCACATTGCAAACACTAGCAACAACACGAAAATAAGCAGCTCTATAAAGTGCAATAAGAAAAGTAGAAAAAGGCCTGGAATTAGCAAAAACTCGGCCACGTCTGAGACTCGAACTAGCGACCTAGAGACTAAGAGTCTCACACACTAACCACTCAGGCGTGAAAATTTAATAGATACCAAACACTAGCCACGATTAAAGCAGAGAACAGATGCTATGCAATTTCCAACGCTACCGAAATTTCTAACTAAATGAACACTTTTATTTGCGAGCTAGGTTTAAAAAAAGAAGGTTCGTAATAACACACTAAAGTGATCGCTAGTGTAAAAAAAAACGAGATTTAATCATGATCAACACCGGTCTACAAATTTAGTATTTGCCTATGAGAATGGTATGTCCAGGATGGTAAAATTTTTATTATTGATGTTTTAGCGGAATTTTTACTAACTCAAGGAAATCTCGCAAAATTTAAATTCCAAAGAAAAATTATTTAGATTACAAAGAAAAATTGAAAAACTTTTTCTCATTGACAAGTAAAAATGATCTGCACTTTTCCGCTTTAGAGACTACATGACACAAAATTAACTTATTACACGATGAGGAACAAATTAATTCTATAGCAACTCGTAAATTTTCTAATCATTATATAATTTTCGCATTTTCTCTAGCTAATTCAATCGCCTTTTGCTGAAAAAACAAAATAGAAAATGGAAGACAAATTTTCTTTTAAAGTTTTTTTTTAATTTTTACTAGAAAAAGTATGATCGGAACATCGGGCTAATTGCGCAGCAACTGCTAGCTTCGTTTATTCACCAATTTAGTTTATGATGCTATTATTATATTACTTTTTTGTGACTGGACATCTCTGATTGATTAATCGTCTTCTTGTTTCTTTATTTCAAACATGATTGAAAAGACATTGACATGAATCTAATTTCCTGTTTTTGCTATTCAATTTTTTTCGTCCCCCGAGGAATAAAACTGATAACACGGCGAGACTTTCTAGTGACATTTGACTTCAAACTCATGTCAATGATAATTTTTGAAAGAATAACATTATTTAACTTCGACCTTTTTTATTTTTGATTATGAGATGAAGGCAATTATGAGAGAATTAAGACAATAAGTTTAATTTATCTAGTCATTTGTTCAAAATATTTTCGATTTCAAAAAGAGATTTTATTTTGCTCTAATTTCTTGCTATTGAAAAGCCAAAACGGTATTTTTGATCAAAACAGACTGAGTAATTAATATGGAAACTGGAAAACAAGAAGTTGTTATTTCTCTAGCTTTCGCTTTTGTAAAATTTTGGATCTGGAACAATTAAGCGGATGCAGCTAAAATAACACCATAAAATATTCAGAGCCGGTCTTCTTTAATCCCACTGAAGCTTTCCTCCGACTAATTTGGATTCTCGTCTGAAATTTATGCAAGAATTATCATAGAATAATTATCTTATTACTCCATCATTGTATTTTTAACATCATCCATTTTTGCACAATTATTCCTACTGCTGAACGATTGAGTTCTAGGGTCACATGAACAAGTTGTATCACTAACTCATAAAATTTATTAACCCATAGGGTTATTAAAGCTCAAGTTAAATCCCATACTACCCTTAAAGCTTTCTAGTGTCATCAAAAAACCGTTTTGAAAAAAAATGGCAGTCTTTAAAGCTGCATGTGGTCTGTTTACCGTTTTGATCATTTTCCTGCAAGATTGAAAGAGTTTTTTTTCCTCACTAGATTTCGCAACCACTTGTGGTCAAAAACAAAAAATATATTTGAAATGTATTGTTAACCAAAAGCAGCCTAGAATTAATTGTTGAGACATGCCATTGGGAAACCGGCTCTGAAACAGTTGCTTAAATAACACAAAGCTTCGCAATTATTGCAAATTTCCAAGTCAAACCCCTAACGAACAAGACCAATCCAAAATTCGCGGGCATTTTGTTTGAGTTTCTTGCAAAACCATAAATCATAAGCGTATCCACTTGATGTGCAACCAGCTCAGAACTTTGCAACTATAGTTTTGGAATCAAAAATTGAAAAATAAACTTTAGAAAAACCCGATACTTTTTGAATTCTTCTAAAAATCCTGATGTTACTTGACTACTTGTACCAGTTGCAAAAAGGGTTAAGAACATGGCAAAGAAATGGAAAAAATGATATTATTTAAAATAAAGAGCATAATCTACTACTCCATTTAAAAATCCAATTCTGCAGCTTCAGCTGAATATCAGCCTAGATAGCGAACAATTCAGATCATTGTTTTTCAAAACTAATCTAAATTTTTTGAGATCCCAAAACTAGCGTGCACAATTAAAAGAGAGAGAGAGGAACTGCAATCGTAGGTTGCGTTCTTTATCGCGCAGTTTAAGATACCTCAAATTTGAAAAAAGAATACAGAAAACTACTCATTTTTGTGTTTCAAAGATGACCTCATTACCTAATTCACCTACAAATCTGACCAAAAACTATTCTAGAATTTCCTCGAGAAAATTCTAGAATAGTTTTTGGTCAGATTTGTATGTGATTTAGATAATGAGGTCATCTTAGAAAAACAAAAATGAGTAATTTTCTGTATTCTTTTTTTTTAAATTTTGAGGTATCTTATCCTCCGACTACTATGGATTCTCTTCTAAAATTTATGCATAATAATCAAAGAGTAATTATCTTATTACTCCATCATTGTATTTTTAACATCATCCATTTTTGCACCATTATTCCAACTCCTCAACGAGTGAGTTCTAGGGTCACATGCGCACGTTGTATCACTAACTCATATCACTATCACCCATAGGGTTATTAAAGCTCAATTAAATCGCACAATACCCTTAAAGCTTTCTAGTGTCATCAAAAACACTGTTTTGAGAGAAATTGGCACTTTTTTAAACTGCATGCACTCTGTTTTCCGTTTTGAAGATTCCCATGAAAGATTTAAAGAGCTTTTCTTCTTTGATACATTTCGCAACCACTCGTGGTCAAAAACAAAAAATAAATTTGTAATCTATTGTTAACTAAAAGCAGCCTAGAAATAATTGTTAAGACATGCCATTGGTAAACCTGCTCTGAAACAGTTGCTTAAATAACACAAAGCTTCGCAATTAATGAAATTTCCAAGTCAAACCCCTAGAGAACAAGGCCAATCCGAAATTTGCGTCGTTTTAATTGAGTTTCTTGCAAAACCATAAATGATAAGCGTACCCACTTGCTATGCAAACAGCTCAGAACGTTGCGACCATAGTTTTGGAATCAAAAATTCAAAAAAAAACTCTAAAAAAACTCGATACTTTTTGAATTCTCCCAATTTTCCTGATGCTGCTTGATTACATGTACCAGTTGAAAAAAAGGTTAAGAACATGGCAAAGAAATAGAAAAAGTCAGATTATTTAAAATAAAGAGCATAATCTACCTCTCCATTTAAAAATCCAATTCTGCAGCTTCAGTTGAATATCTGCCTGGATCGCGAAAAATTCAGATCATTGTTTTTCAAAACTAACCTATATTTTTTGAGATCCCAAAACTAGCGTGCACCATTAAAAGAGAGAGAGGAACTGCAATCGTAGGTTGCGTTCTTAATCGCGCAGTTTAAGATACCTCAAATTTGAAAAGAGAATACAGAAATTTACTCATTTTTGTGTTTCAAAGATGACATCATTACCTAATTCGCATACATATCTGACCAAAAACTATTCTAGAATTTTCTCGAGGAATTTCTAGAATAGTTTTTGGTCAGATTTGTATGTGAAATATGTAATGAGGTCATCTTTGAAACACAAAAATGAGTAATTTTCTGTATTCTTTTTTCAAATTTGAGGTATCTTAAACTGCGCGATAAAAAACGCATCCTACGATTGCAGTTCCTCCGTCTCTAACTCATTGCATTTGTGCAAAAGGCGACTTGAAACAACTTTACGAGTAGTTATACACTTTTGAAGTGCCATAAAATAGTACCGAATGTGGTCCCGTTATGTTGTCAGAGTGTATTTGGTTGTATATTGACTGGTTTTTCGATTTCTGACTTATTAAAATAATTTTCACTTTAATTATCTTATTACTTTACTCTGAAAGATTTTGACCTCCCAAGTTGAAACTTTGGAAAGACAACTTTAACTTTAATTTTTCTAACTCCAGAGAACCTAACAAGTCGCAGTTTCAGTACTTTCATTCAAGCCAGACAATTTTACGTTACCTAATTGCGGTAGTTTTGGACCAAGTTTTACTATTTCAATTTCTTATCTAACACGGCCAAGAACGATAAATCATAGAACAAAATTCGAATGCCCCCCTTTAAATAAAGCTAATTTGGCAAAAAAATAGCGCAATTTCCTGGAAAAAAATTGATCCAAAAACAATTCCAAAAGAATGTTGTCACAAAGCTACCAATCATTCAAATTTCGATTCAACCTCATTCCTAGTCCATAAATTGACCCCTTTGCCCATGGTAATTGCAACTGTTAAATCGAAATAAAAATTTGTAATTCCAAAATAAAGACAATTGTCCTAGAATTAAATTTCTAGATAGCCAATTTTTTTAGATACGAGCCACATTTTTTGGTTTCAATAAATTTTTGTATTTTTAAATTTTTTTGAATTTTTCAGTAAATTTTTTGAGTATTTGAAAAGTAGCCAAATAAACTATGAAGCATTTTTGTAAACCGAGGCAAAGTTGTTTCGCAAGACTTGCAATACAACACAAACGTAGCATGGTGAACTAGTTTGCAAAGCACAGCTCGGCATTTTTTTTGAATTTGCCGGCTAGAGGTAACTTCGCTCACATAGGTGTTGAATTTGCTGCTCAATCATGTCATACGAGCCACCTGATTCCTCTGCCAACTCAAAAGCAAGAACAAGATTTTTAGTGCAAGTGCTAGATTATGCTTGGTTTTGAAAAGAACGTTTACAGGGTATATATTTTTTGTAAAACTCTGTGACCAGATCTGCCTAGATGACTGAAAAACAGTTTTTTGAATACCAGAAATCTTTTTTATTCGAATCCAGCACTGGAATTTTTCCAACGGATCTACGAAACCATCCTAAGTTTTTCTGTATGCTGCTCGGACGGCTCTTTTCCAGTCCCCCCCCTTTCAAATTCAATTTTGAAAATTCGTTTTAACGCTGTCATAATGCAATGAAATTTGGCGTGGTGAACAAATCGACAACTGTGAACAAATTTGTTCTTCATACTCTACAGCGTTAAATTTGTTCTTGATTTTTACTTTCTTTTGAGATTATCTTTTTCCTATCTGCAATATCATTACACATTCAGGATTCACTGTGGACTTTTGGTGGGATTTATACATGCTAGTATATCCTTAATACTTCCTTAATATTTCGTAGTTAGGAGTACTACTGAATCGCGTATCAATTTCACCAGTTTGATTTGAACTTTAAAGCTTTTTCCGTTCAACAAAATGTTAAAATCGTTTCACTTGTTCATGTTTGTTTTTTGTTGCGCTATACAACATCAAAATTCATTTTAAGCAGACTTTATTACACCTGAGCTCAGAACCAACTCAAAAAGGGACTGAAAAGCCTGAATATGAAAATACACTTGAGCTCAGAACCAAATCAAGGGGGGGCTGGAAAAAAGTCTGAATATAAATTTCGTTTGAGGTGCAACTGACCTTAGTGCGACTAGGGATACCGAGGGGAGGTAGAGAGTGACCAGGAATATCTGGTACTTCCTCGTCATGTGCAGATTGATGCAGTGCTCTGTGAACAGATCCTCCATATATGGCATGGTGTTGTTGTAGTAGTCCGTCTCGTGTTTGAAGTCGCTGAAGATGAAGTTGGCAGTCTCCTGGGCCGGATACATGCCAGACAACTGTACCGAGTAGATCATCTTCACCAGTCCGTCGTGGTACTTGTACGTCCCTATCCGGATCTGAAATGCGCCAGAAACTCATCATTAGGAATAGTAGTTAAATGGCTTTAGTGCGTCCCCATTGAAACCAAGGGGTTGCTGGTTCGAGCCCAGATAAAATCCGTTATTTTTGTTTGCTTGGAGTTGAGGGTAAATTCCAGCCAAGCGAAAACATCTTTTCAGTATCCAGTTCAGGTAGCCTCAACATAACGCTGCATGTAGAGAAATTAACATCAGATCTGCGAGTACAACTGAACTTGTCGAAGATTGTTGAGACCAAATCACTCAAAATTTCACATAATCAATCAAAAATCAGAATTCCCCATATTTTTTATGGTTTTGTCCTTATCGTAAATGATGTTACGATGACCAAACTTTACTAAACGTCATCTTAACAACATTCTGGAAGAAGGTTGAGAGATATTGTAAGAAGCTCATTTGCTGTACACCAGATAACTGTTCGAGTTCGACTGGCTTGGGTGATTTGGGGAGAGAGGGGGAGGGGGGGTAGTTATTGACTCACGAGACACTTGTGCTGATCGAAGGGGAAATAGCCCATGCTCATTGGACACGAGTGGGCTATTATGAATCGGCTCGAGTAGAAAAGAGTGCCGTCCATGTCGAACCTAACACACACATTATCATTGTAAGCATCGGCCGGAACGATAGAAGTTGCAGAGGCGAGGTAGAAGTCGGGTTTCCAGATGTCGTCCGCGAACTCCCTCCCCATCGTCACTCGGCTGTCGTTGCAGAGCACGTTGCGACACTCGCTGAAGTTGAAGCCGTGGATGTTGCGGTAGATCTTATGCCACGTCGGAATCAGTCTCGTGTCCTTCCAAGACGCCTGAACACAATTCACACTCACAATTTACAACACATGCAAAAAATATGCAAACATGCAATTGCAGTTATCATAACTAATTTTAAAGAAATTTTTCGTTAAAAAACGCCATAGTTGAAAGCAATATCTGGCCAAAGAGCAAAGGGAAAAACGGACTTAAGGACTGTTCCCCTCTTTTGCGCAAAACCATTTTAAATCGCGGCTTTTTTACGCTTATGTGCGACTTATTTCTTTGTTTTTCCATGCTGGGAAAACAGACCAGAACATCAGATAGGAAACTTAATCGACCCAAATGGTCCTTAATCCACCCAGTAACAAAACATATGCCAAGCTTATAGAGTTTTAAAAGTTACCTTAGAATCACTGCAGCACATTAAGATAATTTCAAAATATACACCCAAGTACTGTGTTCTCTGAACTCTAATGACATTCCCGATAGTTTTAACATTAGTTGAACAATAATTGTACCAATAATTCAACAATAACTTTGTACAAATTCCGTTTAATGTTTTCTAATTAGTGAACAAACACAATAAATTTGAAATTATATTGAAAACAATGAAGAAAATTTAACAAAAAAAAAACATTTTTTTTGGGCGAGAAAAATCGCACGCAAATTGTTATTGCAGAGTTACCTGCATCAATTGGAAGAAATAAAATTGCTTGACTATTAGAAAATTGCTGCGCCGATTAATATAAATACGATCGAAGGAGAAAAGCGTTCTCATGAGCTGCTATACCTGTCCAAATGAACCGTCTATCCCGATCAGGGTAGTTTCATCTCAAAATCTAATTTCTTTGCTTGCCAAAATTTACATGCAAAAAAGTGGTTCACTGAAAAACTATAGATTTCCATAAAAACTACAATCAAAACTAAAATGTTCCTTAAATTAAACAAAAACTTCCCTAAATTAAACAAAAATTGTAAGCTAGTTTTCGTCATTTTAACTACCTGTAGAAACACATCGAGGACCATTGTCATATCAATCTCGGAAACAGTTCGGATGGAGTTGGTGAAAACGCCGATCTCCACTTCGTCAGTGATGCCCCCCTCGTTCGGCCTCACTTGTCGGTTGTACTCGGGGTCGGTCCACATGTAACACTCCCCAATATCCCCCCAAGTGCAATAACACACAAGCACCCACAGAATAACAGAGAAAATAGGGGGGCTCATTTTGGAGAAATTGTTACAGCTCCTACCCAAATTGAACATGCTGCTCATTTTCCTCAAAAATTTGTCCTGATTTTCGACAGTGACTCAGTCGAACAACAACTTTAAATTAACTCAATTCAAAATTTTAAGTTCCGCAAAACTTCTAACTTTAACAAGAAGCCAAAAATATGTAAAATTTTTGACAAAGATTGAATATAAATGAATGAAATTAAATTTGAGGTCAATTTTTGAAGGATTTTTACGTCAACAAAAAATGGCCTCTACAACCGGCAAATTCAATTGATTTTTCTGTCAAAAGAAGTCAATTTAGCTTTGACACGAGTCAATTAGCGCCTAAATAAGGTAATTCAATTATTTCCGTGAAGAACGGCCAATTTTTATTGAAGCATCTTGTTTTTTGTTTTATGACAGAATAAAAAGGTCATTATTTTTTATTAAGAGTAGGAGGATTTAAATTTTTCAATCTGAATTTTCATAGGTAAAAAAACTTTGTTTTAAATAAATCTTAAATCTTCACTTTAAAGGAAAAGCTGATTAAATAAAACAAGAATATATTCAAAGCCAATTATAAAGAAGGACAGAAAATTAAATTAAAAATGGTCGTTTTCAAAGCCTTTATCGTAATGGGAACGTGAAGGTCTTGAAAGATGCTTTTAAAGCCGAACATTAAACGCGGTCATTTCATTGTTGCCCATAATAGGCTTTTAGGACTATTTGAAGGGGTTCTATTCTTAAATAGGATAAGAAGATTTCGATAAAGTATTATCTGAAGTATAGCTGACTACAATTTTTGGAGGTTTTGTTCGTAGATGGGCTGGGCTGTCTTGGCTCTGGTATTTTGGAGGAGATTAGAAGCGCCTAGCCAGATGACAAGCGAGGAACAAAAGACCAAATGCTATTAAATTATCAGCTCAATTCAAATCAGCTCAAAGTCGATCGAAATTAGTTGCTTCTCCAGTTTTTTCTAGTTCTCCAGTTATATGCTGCTTTCAAAACGATTGCTTAACTGAACTGGTTAGCTGCGTCTAGTTAGTACACCGTTATTACAATGCGAGTAAAGCGGCAATGAATAACCTAAACAGTAAGGCCGGTGGTAATAATTTTCTTAGAAGTAAAAGAAACAAGCACGAATCGGCGAATAAAGAGAATATCTTTGGGCTGTTAAACAGTTGAATGTCTTTAAAAAACTCAAGTACAATCTCAATAATCTTGGCCGTGGACCAAAGGAATAAGTAATGAATTAAACAGAAGCAGAGGAGAAGAGAAACCAATGCCAGTTGCTCCTGTAATAACTAGTAGCTGCTGTATTCTAGTTGTACCACTGGAATCAACGGCCGAGCAGGACAAGCGATAGAAGAAGTTGGATTGGATAAAATGAAAATGTAGAAAAATGGAAAAGAAGAATTAATCCAAGTAAAAATATTACAACAAACACCCAACGCCAATTTTACAATTACTATGAATCGGGCTAAAGGGGGGACTTGCACTACAACAGTTTGGTTGGGGGGGGGGGGGGGGGGTTTGGATTTCAATTATGCGGGCTAGGCACTTCGGGAATTGAACTTACTCACAGAGACACTGCAGGCCATCAATCGTAAAAGGAACGTGCTAAAATAGTCCGTCGGACGACCCCAGCCTCGGGTGGACATGGCGAGCTGGCAACATGGCACTTTGTTTTCCCATTTCTAACTCTGGCATTCAGTCTGATCACAGAAGGAAGACTAAAAGAGTCTCTTGCTTTTTCACTCTTATATGTGCATATAAGAAGTATATAGCCCCCGTCGCCAACAGTAACACCGGAACCAGCAATTACAATTACAATCGGTTATAAGTTATAAGTTAACCAATCCAACTAATACCAGTGGGAGGTGCAGGCTGGGTATGCTTGGCATTACCTGCATATAACTTACACTTTTCCAGAGCTATCAGCTAATCTGGCAGCTAAGAGCACAGCCGAAGAAGTAACAGTTCTGGACTGCTCGCTTGTTATATAATAAGAGTGGTGTTATTTCTAGTTATTATAACCTCTTCCAACTAGATTGGCTCAATTAGGGAAGAGTAAACGGTGAATTTATTTTGTTTATGGTCCCAACTTAGACAGCAATTGGGGGATTTGAACGGACACAAATGTCACTAACAAGGAGCTCCAAAATAACAAACTAAGAGAAATGGGTCCCTAAAAATCAGTATCCCAAGACAAAATAAAATCGATAAGGAATAATTAGCCCCCACTAGAAGAGTTATGTTTTAGCTCTGGAGAAAACAACTGACAAAAACAGCTACCAATTTAAGCCTGAAAAACAGCCAATCAAAACGGCAAAAAAATCAAGTATAAATAGAAGCAAAACATCGACTTTTAAGCTACAAGAAAAAAAATCAAAAATTCAAACCAGAAAAAACAAGAGTACTCATTGGCTAATATTGTTGGCTGAAAAAAGGGACTGCTGAAATAACAGAAAGCATAATGCTGAAAATTCAGATTTGGCAAAATTGCTTAATTGCTTCAATTTCACCACCTATAGATTGTGCACATGTTACAAGGAAAAGATAAAAAAAAAGGTAGAAAATTCCAAAAGTTTGCGATGCAAAAACGCAAATTATGGCAATGCTCCAAAGAGGGGAAAAATCCGGCAAAACACTGCTGGATATTTGAATTTGAATTCAAAAAATTAATAGAAAAATAAATTCTAAAACAGCAAAATGAAAAATTTAATAGGAAAAGTTGGTTACTCTGCAAAAATTGCACATTACGCGAAAACAAAAAAAAAACGCGAAAAAAAAACATTTTTTCTTCAATTTTCGATAATTTTCAAGAAAGTATTTTTGCGTTTTCTGATAATAAAGAAGAGCGCAAAACGTTGATTTTAGATCCCTATTGCAAGTCTAGTTGCTTGCTATCCAAAACAACAACACCCTAAGTTTTTTTCGGTCTCCGACAAAACGAACACCAATAACGGGTTTAGCAGACTGTTTCCTCGGCTCGTCCGAAAAATTTATTAACTACGAGAGGTGTATCGCTGAGAATAAGTGACAATTTGTTCAATTGTTGGTAGCACGACACCTAATTCGAAAAATTATTTCACAATATCAAAATTTTTTAAAGACCCAATCTCAAGGTCATTCAGCAAGATCGTATGGCACAGTTGCGTCGCCTACTTCTTCTAAAACTTGCTCTTCCACCGAGGTACTAAAAATCAACTGAGTGTTCAATCAGGTGGGTGTCTTCAAGAGAACGGAGTGATATTTTCCCTCTTCGTCGGCAGCGGTGCGGAAACAAATTTTTTTTTGCGTTTTCTTAAAAATCTATCATTACCTTTGAGGGGTTTTGGAAAACTAACCATAAAGCTCTCACCAGCTAAGCTCAAAGGCCAGATGGGGGTAAGTTTTGTAGTTTTGATGAAGTGGTTACGTCTCCGCCTCTCAATCGAAGGTCGGATGTTCGAGGCCCACCATGATCCATTGCTTGCAGGTGAGGCAGCAATAACCAGCCCAGAAAAATAACCAAAAAACTTGCATGCAGTTTTTAAGCATGGGCACAACAGCAATTCGCCATGATGAGCTGGACATCTCGTACATTGATCCTTTCCCTCGAGGATAAATAGTCTTAACCAAGTATACACCTCAGAGCACCATCAAACACTATATAAGAGTAGTTAAACAGCCACGAGAGGCCAGGGACGCTAGTAACCGTTAATTTAAAGGGTGCATTGTTCGGGGGCGAATCAGTCATTTTGTGGCTCAAGAACATGAATTAGTAAAAAACGCCGTTTTAAACGTCACTCTCAGAAATTCGCATAAATTGGGTTAGCAACTTCATAAAAGAGTCAGTAAATAGTTACTATACGAGATAACCGTTCAAAAACAGGAGGCGTTTTTTTCTGAAAAGAAGTCTCTTTTTAGTGAACAGTACTAGCTGGATCTATCTTGTATCGATCATCCCTCAACCACATATAACTCAACTTAAGGGGAAAAAATGCCTAGCTCTTTTTACTCCGTAACAAGGAATCAAAGTCTCAAACAGGCTTCCGTTGTGTTTGGTACTTGCAGGTGGCTACGGCATAAGATTTTTAATCAACTTTTGAACCGGTAGAAGGAATCGTTGATCTTCTGTCAAATTCTCCGAGAGGTTGCAAAACAACAAAAAAATGGTCAAAAGACATCAAACTTTTTAGTTTTCTTAGTTGCCAGTGGCCAATTCTACAATCTGTATCCTTGAGGCAACTTTACTTTGCTGATCGTAGTTGATAACACGCCATTCTGCCAGGTATGATTTTATGACTTTCCTACGTAATTTGATTGGGTTCATCGTTTTCTCTCCCAATTATGACTGAATGTCCAATTTTTTTTCGTAAATGGCTGGCTGGCCAATCGACAATGATCGCAATTTTTACACACAGAAGCGAAGTGGAGCTTCGCATCACTTGCATTACAAAAATGTATGACTATGATTACCAGCAAATAAAAAGACAAATAAAAAAATGAAGGAAAAAAAATCTTTTTTTTTGTGAGTAAAAAAACTATAACACTTGTAAAAGAGGACAAAAAAATCTTGAAACGAAATTAACTGCACCAATTAAAACTTTACAAAGAGCTTTCAAAATGCTAAAAAGAAACCAAACCTTTCTGCAGGACCTGTGCCAACAAAAATTAGCAGGCACAAAAGTCTAGAAAAATTGAAAGTTTTCAGTTGCGCCAAAAAACAGGTCCCGAATGAAACCGAACTTCTGAGGTTTGTCGCCTCAAGCATGTGTGTTACCACTGCACTAAATGCACAGAGCACTCCTTGATTTTATAAAGAAAACGACTTTCAAAGATTTTTAATGAACAGCATGAAAAAAAAATAGGCAAAACTTCTTGGAACTCAATTACTTGCGGAATACACTGAACTGTTTTTGTAATTCGAGTAGAAAATGCCCAAATTTTAAGCAAATTCGGCGCTGCGGTAGGTAAGCCGACAAAAAAATAAGGCATACAGAAGTCAAACAACGATTTTTTGACGCTCGGACAACTTTACGCTCGGACGCTCGGACTTACAAGAAAACATGCCCTGACCGGATTCGAACCATTGAACTTTGTCTTTATAGACAGTTGCGTTACCTCTTCTACATGTTCGAAATAAAGTCTGATTTTGATTTCAAATGAACCAAAGGTAACATGATTCAAGTGATTCTGTTAAACTAGTTGTTAACCCGAAAAAAGTCTTTATTCCGGTTTGATAACGCTTGCTAACGTCTGTAAGAAATCAGAATCTTGACTCAATGAGCAGTTAAAAATGGTAAAGATGACTCATAGAGAGACCTCTAGTCTTGATTGGCCTAAAAGCAAACCATACCATTTTTGTGGTCAATGGAAAAACTTCTAGGAATCTTTAACATGGTTTCAACCAAGATCAAAACAAATTTTTTTTTATCATTTCAGACTCAATAGCAATCGTCTTGATTTAAATAAAACGGACAAAACAATTATAAAAGAAAATTTTCTCAAATTGGGCAAGACTAGACAAAAAACGAAGAGAACAAAATTCGCTTAGAATTTCACCAGAATTAAAATGTTTTTCACAAAATTCGCAACCAAAATTTTACATCAAAAAATATCAAATGAAGCCTCTTACACAGCTCAACAAAGTTCTAGAAGAAAAATCTCCAAAATTTTGCGCCTAAAATGAAATTTGTTTTCAAGCAAAGATTTTGAGTTTTATATAATAAAAATGGCCTTTTTTGGCTATCAAGCAAAAATTTATTCACCTATACAGATTTTTGAAGAATTAAAACAGCTAAAAACTTTGTTGGGCGGTGTAAGAGACTTCTTTTGATGTAAGTTTTTTATCAATTCATTTGGAAGTTCCAGCGCTATTCTGGGTTAACTATAAAAATGCCAAAATGGCTCAATGTGAGGTGAAATTTTGGTTGCAAATTTTGAAAAATGAATTGCATCGTAATAATTCTGGTGAATTTCCTAAGCAAGTTTTCTACTTTTCATGTTTTGTCTAAACATAACCCCAATTTGAGAAAAACACGTTTGAAACTTCAATTTTCATTTTACATTTATAACGATTAATTTTAAAAAATCTAAAATGGTTCGAAATAAAAACACCATATGCGTGAAGATTTCGTTACGTTCTCCAAAAGTCGAAAAATTAATGAAAAAAAAAATTGCAGACTGCAATCAAATAATTTCTCCAAATTTTTCAGAAATTCAATTAACTCAAAGATAGAACTTTAAAATGGAACAAAATTCGAATCTGGATGGCGCAAATTTCAAATTATCAAGGGCAAAAATGTCAAGGGCAAAGTTGAAACAAAAATAGCCAAATGCTGTGCATTAGAGCAAAGAAGGTTCCCATCAAATTTCTATACAGAAGCAAAGTGCCGCTTCGCACCACTTGCGAAACAAAGAATACGTTGCGTTACAAGAAGTCGAAAAGAAAATCAAGTGAAGAAAAAAATTTAAAAAACTCGATTACCGATCGGCAACTAGGCAAAATTCGTTTGACCATCAACTTAGCTGAAAAACAACTGCTGTCATAAAAATTTTCTAAAAGCGATTCAGAGTTTTTGGAGAATGTTGCACTGGTGCGGAATGAGTGCGTAAATTTTAAAACTTTAAAAATTGGCCTTAACCAATACCCTTAGTGGTTTCTAAAAAAAATTGAATAATTAACCTGAGAACTGCAAACAAATTAACTTCAAAAAAACGATCCAATTCTCAAAAATTGGAAATTGATGGGGAAGTTTCTAAAAAACTATCGAAATCTCGAAAACTTAATTTTCTTAAGTCATAACAGTTTTTCTACAAAAAAAAGGCGTAGCTCCTGATACAACGAAGATTACCATATCCTGTTGTTTAGAATGAACCTATAATCGTGGAGCTATTTTTATAAGGGCAAAACCAATTTTTTCAAGTGATCTCTAAATTTCAGATTTGGCAAGGTCGTTTTCGAGAAATAAGAATTTCTAAAAAATTGCAAAAAACGGTGCAAGAAATTTGCAAAAATTTCAAAAAATAGACTTTTCTTTAAAAAGTAATATATCGCAGCTTCTCCACCGAAATTTTTGCGGCCCGTTCCTTGGATTGAATACTTAATCTCAAATTTGGCAGGGTAGTTTTTGAGAAAAGTCAAAAAGTTTCTAAAAAATGGTCAAAGTTTCGAAATCTTGGTTTTTCTTTGTGCAGTTACTTTTTCCAACAAAAGTATGAACAAATCAGACGATTTGGGAAAAAAAACCAAAACTTTTTAAATCGAATACTCTTGAGATGGCAGAGTAGCTTTCTATAGAAAACAAAAAATTTCAAAGAACGATCGAAAACTCAAAAAAAAGTTGGTTTCCCGAAAGCTTTAACAATTTTTCCTTAAAAGTAAGGGCGTATCTGCTTACACCGGGATAATTCATACAACCTGTTTTTGCAATTGATTCTTTAAACCCAGTTTTAGATGGGTACTTTTTGAATAAATCGCAAGTTTACAAAAAAAAGTCAAAATGTCAAAACTTGTCTTTTTTGAGGCTATTATTTACGTAAGCAAAAAAGGTCAGAGCCATTCGTGCAAGCAAAATCCACATACCAGTTTTCCAAACAAACCCTTAATCACAGATATGAGTCGATAATTCTGACGAAAATTCGGAAAAGTGTCAACTGAACCCTTAACCCCAGATGATAATTTTTGAAAAATAGGAAAAGTTTCAAAGGATGATCAAACTGTCAAAAAATGGCCGTTTGACTCCACAACTGTCTCTATAAAAATTAAATTAGGGCGTAGCGGTTCATGCAACAAAGTTCCCGCTAAGTTTGCTTTTCAATGAATCTTAACCTCACTGTTGGCTGGGTAGTCTGAGAAGAACAAAAATCCAAGAAAATGAATCAAACAGTCCACGCGTTTAAATTTTCGAAAATGAGTCAAAGATTTCCAATCCCCCTCCCGTTTGAAGATGGAGTATGATAAACAGAGACTAAAAAAAAGCGACACACATTTTAGCAGCCGGTTTTTGATTGGTACGTTTTTTTTGACACAGGCGAAGGTTTGCTTCGCGAACACTAGCGAGAACACGACAAAAAACAGCTCTTTAAAAAACAAAGAGAAAAATTAGAAATAGGCCTCAAATTAGCAACACCTCGGCTACGTCTGGGACTCGAACCTGCGACCTAAAGACTGTGAGTATAACGCACTAGCCACTCGGCAACGGAATCCTAACAGGTTCTAAACACTAGCCACAAATAAATCAGAGAACAGATGCTATGCAATTTCCAATGCTACAGTGAATATTCCAAAAGTGAAAGTTTTAATGAACACTTTATTTTGCGAGTTAGCTTAGAAAAGAAGAAGGTTTCTAATAATATACTAAGCTTATCGCTAGTGTTAATATCAGTGAATTTATTAAAAAGCAAAAATAAAACTTTACCGAAAAATGAAAAAATTTCCAGTGAGTCTAAAAAACAATAAAAATAAATAAAAGAAACCCCTTAAAATTTCTTAGTACCTGATTTTGTCAATCAGGAGTTGTTCTCCCAAAAACTACGCACTATAAGTTGACAAGGCCAAAAAAACTTGAGCCGAAACCGTTTAATCGAAAAAAAACTTTAAAAAAATAAAAATTTTCATAATCAGACTAGGTAAAATGACAAATTACACAAATTCTACAAAAAAAAGGCGTAGCTCCTGATACAACGAAGATTACCATATGCTGTTGTTTAGAAAGAACCTATAATTGTGGAGCTATTTTTATAAGGGCAAAACCAATTTTTTCAAGTGATCTCTAAATTTCAGATTTGGCAAGGTCGTTTTCGAGAAAAAAGAATTTCTTAGAAATTGCAAAAAACGGTGCAAGAAATTTGCAAAAATTTCAAAAAATAGACTTTTCTTTAAAAAGTAATATATCGCAGCTTCTCCACCAAAATTTTTGCGGCCCGTTCCTTGGCTTGAATACTTAATCTCAAATTTGGCAGGGTAGTTTTTGAGAAAAGTCAAAAGGTTTCTAAAAAATGGTCAAAGTTTCGAAATCTTGGTTTTTCTTTGTGCAGTTACTTTTTCCAACAAAGTATGAACAAATCAGACGATTTGGGAAAAAAACCCAAAACTTTTTAAATCGAATACTCTTGAGATGCCAGAGTAGCTTTCTATAGAAAACAAAAAATTTCAAAGAACGATCGAAAACTCAAAAAAAAAGTTGGTTTCCCGAAAGCTTTAACAATTTTTCCTTAAAAGTAAGGGCGTATCTGCTTACACCGGGATAATTCATACAACCTGTTTTTGCAATTGATTCTTTAAACCCAGTTTTAGATGGGTACTTTTTGAATAAATCGCAAGTTTAGACAAAAAAGTCAAAATGTCAAAAACTTGTCTTTTTTGAGGCTATTATTTACGTAAGCAAAAAAGGTCAGAACCATTCGTGCAAGCAAAATCCACATACCATTTTTCCAAACAAACCCTTAATCACAGATATGAGTCGATAATTCTGACGAAAATTCGGAAAAGTGTCAACTGAACCCTTAACCCCAGATGATAATTTTTGAAAAATTGGAAAAGTTTCAAAGGATGATCAAACTGTCAAAAAATGGCCGTTTGACTCCACAACTGTCTCTATAAAAATTAAATTAGGGCGTAGCGGTTCATGCAACAAAGTTCCCGCTACGTTTGCTTTTCAATGAATCTTAACCTCACTGTTGGCTGGGTAGTCTGAGAAGAACAAAAATCCAAGAAAATGAATCAAACAGTCCACGCGTTTAAATTTTCGAAAATGAGTCAAATATTTCCAATCCCCCTCCCGTTGTAAGATGGAGTATGGTAAACAGAGACTAAAAAAAAGCGACACACATTTTAGCAGCCGGTTTTTGATTAGTACGTTTTTTTTGACACAGGCGAAGGTTTGCTTCGCGAACACTAGCGAGAACACGACAAAAAACAGCTCTTTAAAAAACAAAGAGAAAAATTAGAAATAGGCCTCAAATTAGCAACACCTCGGCTACGTCTGGGACTCGAACCTGCGACCTAAAGACTGTGAGTATAACGCACTAGCCACTCGGCAACGGAATCCTAACAGGTTCTAAACACTAGCCACAAATAAATCAGAGAACAGATGCTATGCAATTTCCAATGCTACAGTGAATATTCCAAAAGTGAAAGTTTTAATGAACACTTTTTTTTGTGAGTTAGCTTAGAAAAAAAGAAGGTTCCTAATAATATACTAAGCTTATCGCTAGTGTTAATATCAGTGAATTTATTAAAAAGCAAAAATAAAACTATACCGAAAAATGAAAATATTTCCAGTGAGTCTAAAAAACAATAAAAATAAATAAAAGAAACCCCTTAAAATTTCATAAAACCTGATTTCGTCAAACAGGAGTTGACAAGGCCAAAAAAACTTGAGCCGAAACCGTTTAATCGAAAAAAAAAATCGAAAAAGAAGTAAAAATTTTAAAACCAAAATAAAATTGGGATACAAAGGCTTTCTGAAAAAAAACCTGAAATGACCGACATAACTAGACCGAAAACCACGAATCCAATTACTGCTCAAAACGGATTTCACCTATTTTACCATCTAAATCAAGATAGCTTTAATAAAATTGTTAAGAAATTGAACATGTCTCAAATTTTGCCATTCCTACAAAACTGATCGTTCTGTGAACAAAGTTATGTACGGGAAAAAGGTCTAGTACCCGATTGCAATACCCTTGTTTGAGTTTAAGAAAAAAAAGAAATTTTTACTTTTGTACTTTTTACCATCCTAAGTTTCCTTTCATTAGTTCTAGTAAATGAAATTGAATTACGCACAAAAAGCTAGAAAGAGCGGTAATTTTAATTTGAAGGGCAGCATATCAGCAATTTATGTCTAAATCTAGTCTGAAAACCGAAAATATTCATGACAGTATTTATTGACACTGAGACTACTTTTTTGCATTATTTTAGAAGCAGAATTGAGGCCAATAGTTTTAATATGATACTACAAGTTTCTTTGAGGTAGTGAAAATTGGCAATAAAAAATTGAAAAACGGAGACACTAATCCATAGTTCGTTTCCGCTCGACGAGTGGTCGAAACGAAAATTGGCTCAAGAGAATTTCCTCGCTTGCAACAAACATTTCAAATTAGTTGACATTGTTTTCCGAAGTCAACTCACAAATTATTGGTTCTTTTTCAAATTTCTACTCCTATTCAAAATGTTACGTAAGAATAATCTCACGAAAACTTTTGTATCAAAACATTTTGCAATGCCTATTTCAATTTTTTCAATACTCGGCCTAAAAATTCTTATTTCCTCTCATAACAGGAAACATATCCCTGAATTACCAAAAAAAAAATTCGGCTGTTCGCAAAAAAACATCGGAATTTCTCAATTTGTTTGGCCGAAAAAAAATCTTTGTGCGAGAAATTAATTTCCTTATGTCACTTGTTTCTCAAAGTCTAACGCATTTTTCTATTTATCTTTTGACACTCCTATTTTTGTTTCAGAATAACCAAGTAACTAATTTAAAACTACGACTCAATGTAGGATTTTTGGAACGAGTCGGAATAAATTTGAACATCTTTGGGTCAATCAGGTTGGTTTTTTAGCTGACTTGCCTATAAAAAAAGAAGTATTTCCCAATTTATTTGACCTCTAAATCTTTTACAATAACGTGGCACAATATGGCAGTTTATAGTTTGGAAAAAAAAACAATCGATTTTTAAGCACGAATTTTTTCATCAGTTTACATTTCTAAACCGAATTTGCGGAAGCGGGTTTTAAAAAGAAGCGCTCAAATCGGGGCAAAAAAAAGAAAAATTCAAATAAAATACACGATAGACCAGCTTCGAAATGAAAAACCGCATAATGGGTGATTCGAAGCCGATTCTCCGTACCGCTAGTCTTTTACCTTAACCACTCACCCGAGTCTCTGTCTTCACTAATGTTTGCACTCAAATATGAGAAGCGTTGCTGGTGTTGGAAAAGGGGGATCTATCGTATTTAGCTACGCTCGCAACCTTGCTTGTGTAACTGAAAAAAAAAAGACCATCCGAACATTACTCTTTTGAGAGCAACTTAAAAGTTTTTCTGCAGACTAAGAATTATCGAAACTGTTTTGTATCCAACTTACACAACGTTTGTTACTACTCCCTGATTTCTTCAACGACGCTAAGAAATCCATTCCTGAAAATAACTTTCAGAAAACCAGTTCTGATTTCCAATTTAGGGGCGTGTTCTCCCAATTACATATATTTTTGGTATATTTTCACGAGTTCTTCCATTTCTAATTTTGGCTTACCTTCGTACTTCTCTGAAACAAAAGAAGTTAAATTTTATCAACACCAGTTCAATTACAGTGGGGTTGTTTCATAAAACTTTCTAAACAGCACTTTTTTTACTCATTCATTGAATAAAATATCATCGCTTTTGCAGCTTTTTGAAGTTTTTCTTTAATATTTCTTTGATATCACGCCATTAGAATTAAAATACTTATTCTTAAACGTCCCATGCCAACTTGCTCATTATGTAAGGTTTCAGAACAAATGCACTATTATTTTGTATTTCACACAAAGGCGTAGCTGCACTTCGCGGACACAAACAAAAATTTACAAAACAAAATAGGGCTTTAAAATTGCAAATTTAAGTAAATAATCTTTGAAAAACAAGTAGCCGACTACGGGATCCTAACTTCTAAACTCACATGACGAGGATTATAAATTTTTAAGTTGCTCACTTATGAAATTGAGCATTAATTTGTTGAGCACTTATTTGTGCAAATACGGTTGGAAAAAAGATAATCGCATTATTACACAATTTTTGCAATGCTTGTGAATTTAACTTGTTATTCGATTTTTTTGAACTAGAAAAACTTTAACTCGAATTGAGCTGCCTGCTCTCAAAACATTGATACACATGTCTTGAATTTTTGTAAAATTATAATGCAGGTGAGATTAAAATAACTCAGATAAAACGCCTTCAAAAATCAATTAAATTTAGTCGTTTTCTGTTGCTTCGATCTGATTCGACGGTAATTTTTTTTGTAAAATTTCGCTGAATTCAATATATGGAACTGTTTTTTACTTGTAAGTGTCCTGCAAAAATAACAAGGGTGATGGGGATTCCCTTGGCAATTATCAGGGTGATCAAAAATTGACTGAAAATTGAAATTCACTGACTGCGGGATTTTAACACCAGGTCTCCCGTTTCATGGCAAAGACTTGCTGTGTTGCAGGACGACAACAACATTGCTACTCACGCATTTGGTAAAATAATACCGGGAGGTAATGAATACGTTTTAATCAAGTAATATAGTTAAATAAATGCAAAAATTGCAATGAAATAGCGTTGGAAAACATAGGTAGTCGTACCATCAGACATGGTGCGCTTCCAATTTGATAATATTGTGCCGTTAAGAAAACAAAAACTCAATGAAAAATGTTAACACTTCAAAATCAAATATTTTCACATGCTTTAGACACCATTCAACTTCTGCATGTTATAACGTGGAAGTATATATTTAAAAAAAATAAAAACATTTTTGTCGTCTTTGTGTTATCTTTTTGCTTAAGTATACTCAACACAGAAGAAAAGCAGAGCTTCGCAATATTTGTGATCCAACAGAAATATTGCATGGCAGCTAGTCGAAAAACAGAAACGAAAGCGACTGAGAAAAAAAAACAAATCAAAACAAGGATAGCCGTTTACTGTGCAAGTAGCACAGAATGTTCCGACCATATTCAGAAAAATAAAATTTTTTAAATTGCTTTCTGCATTAAAGTCGTTTTAGCGCTGATTCGATTTGAGAACTTCACAAATGCGTAGAAACTTAGTGAATTAGACACAATCGACAACATTTGTCTTTGAAAAATAACAAAAATGAAAAAACGTAAAACAAAAATTATTAATTTTTACACAAAAACTTTAAATTTTCTTGAAAAACTTTGATTGCCAACGAAGTACAAAATTTTACGTCCAAAATTTGTTTTTTTTTCTCCAATAAAATTAAGTGTTTTTATACTTAAGGTCCAAAAAAATAAATTTTCTTACAACGATCGTTACTCGACCGCTTTCCTCGCTAGAAAATAGACAAAAAATCAAATATGTTATTCGGTTTTCCTCGACTCTGAAAACTTTTTGGAAAAATCTCAATGCCGTTCGAATCACGATTAAAAGGGCTAGTGGTGATTTATCACTCAACCCAGACTGATGATTACTTGTGGTACCTGACAAGTAATCATCGGTCTGGGTTGAGTGATAAATCACCACTAGCCCTTTTAATCGTGATTCGAACGGCATTGAGATTTTTCCAAAAAGTTTTCACAGTTTCGAGGAAAAAAACCGAATTTGGAGTGGAAAACAAAAAAAGTAGAAAAAAACTTGACACACGAATACAATATTCCACCCTATTTTTCAAATGGCCAACACAGAAAGTGCCCAAAATACCCTAACGCCCGACTAAACTTAAGCGCCCGTTGATCCGTGAAATAAATTCACGTAAATTCAATTTATTTACTATCTTCCCAAAAATACACAACGCATAGAAAACTATTTTGGCTCTTCAAACGACTTGATATGCCGCAACTTAAACCGTATTTAAAAGAAAAATACCCACTTAAGCCGATAAAATTCTTCGAAATATAGAAACGTAAATTATACAAAATCTTTAGAGTCTTCACCATTTTAAGCGTTAGATACGGCAAAAATAGCTAAAAACTTCAAGAAAAATGCTTGATGCAAGAAGCATTCCAACAAAAGTCACCACTACACCACTAGGCTAAAGAATCCAAAACCTTCTACGAAATTAAGTAAGAAAAAAGCGATGGTACCATATGATTCACTCGTTATGTTGAAAACGTAATACAGCGCTGATTTAAATTATCCGGACAAAACGAACAAAACTTGAATTTTCAAACGCGTTTTTCTCAAATTGGGTTAAGGTTAGACAAAAAGTGAAGAGAACAAAAGTTGCTTAGATTTTCACCAGAATTCATATGGTGCATTTTTTGCTCCGAAAATCGCAACCAAAATTTTACCCCAAAAATGGGTAATTTTGGCTTTTTTCAATTAATCAAGAATTACGCGGAAACTACTTTGTTAATTGATAAGAAAATTATATCACAGGAAGCCTCTTACGCAGCTCAATAAAGTTTAATAAGGGTTAAATCTCCAAAAACCAGTATAAGAGAAAAAATTTTCACTTGATAGTCAATAAATGTGATTTTTACTATATAAAACCCAGAATCTCTGTTTAAAAATAAATTTTAAACAATTTGCGCAAACTTTTGGAGATTTAACCCTTCTTAAACTTTGTTGAACTGCGTAAGAGGCTTCCTGTGATATAATTTTCTTGTCAATTAACAAAGTAGTTTTTGCGTAATTCTTGATTAATTGAAAAAAGCCAAAATAACCCATTTTTGGGGTAAAATTTTTGTTGAGAATTTCGAAGAAAAAATGGCACCATATTAATTCTGGTGAAATTCTAAGCAACTTTTGTTCTCTTCACTTTTTGTCTAATCTTAACCCAATTTGAGAAAAACGCGTTTTAATTTTCAAGTTTTGTTCGATTTGTCCGGATAATTTAAATCAGCACTGTAACCTTTATCTTGAATCCAATTCAAAACTCACCAATTCCCTTTTATTCAAATGAAACTCAAGTAAAAAAAGAAAAGATATATTTTTTTGAAATATAGCCTTGATTCGATTTACTATGAAAACGCTTGAAACTACCGAGATTAAGGTCGACAAATTGGTAAAGAAAACTAAGTCCAAAAAACGAAGACGAAAAAAACATAAACCTATGCAGTCGGGAATTTTCGGAGCGTATTAAATGCAATTTACTTATATTGTATTTACGCTGCGCAAAATTGAATTGATAAGCAGGGAAAAAACTATTTGAAAAACTTATTAAAAACTATTTGAAAGCACAAAACACACTGCAAGTAGGCCGACAAAAAGGATGCAAATAAGTTCCAGGGAGTTGTTTTTCTAATTCTCCTTTAAATGCTCCTGGTATTTAAAAAAAAAATTCCGATGCTATCGGCCATCGAGTGCTTCAGTGTCTAAAAATGATACTGGACAACTTCTACATCAATTCAAAACTATTTGGATCTGAACTAATTCAGCTCAAAATTCATCTAAGGGGTACCTCATATTTTAATTCAGAACATCATTCTGAAGGAAACTTCAAAATCTTACTTTTGAGCAGCTAATCAGGGGCGGATCTAGGATTTTCTCGAGGGGGGGGCGGATTTTCAAAAAAAATCGAAAATTTTGACGACCTTTTTTTTTTTTAGGTCGACCAAATTGATTTTTCGAGCTCTCCCAAAGCAGTGTTTTCCCCTTATTTTGGCAAAATTTTGTGCGCCGCAGGCAAATTTTTGAAAAAACAGTCAAAAAAGCCGTTTTTGGGCACTTTTTGATAAATTTTGACAAAAAAGCGCGTTTTTTTTGGCGCGCGCTCCCCCTCAAAGTTAGTATATATTGGCGCCGAAGGCGCCTTTAGAAAAATTTTAGGGTCGGTCGGGCAAAAATGGATTTCCTAAAAAGTATCAAAGGGGGGACCCTTTGGGTCGGTAGGGGGTCGAATCCCTGAGGGGGGGGGCGTCCGCCCCCCCCCCCGAAATCCGCCCCTGCAGCTAATATTTTGCAGACCAAGATTAGAGTCATAATCGGCAGAAAAACTTTGCGGTATTCGTATTTGTAGCCTGTTGAAAATTGGAATTCTAACTATTGCTAAAAGAAGGTTCTTACAATTTACCAAAACAAAAAAATGTTGGCATTAAGGAAGATCAAAAATCTAAAATAATTTTGTGCAAGTACATGGAAACTTGGATTTTAGAGCTAATTGCTTGAAATCATTATTCCACATTGAAAAGATGTTCGAAGTTCAAATGAGCATAGAGTCTGATCTTAATGCAAATCATTTGTAAAAATTATCAAATCATTCAGAAACACAAACCTGATTTGGGTTCGAATTGAAAAAAATGCTCAAAGTGTGAAAATAGAACACTGAAACGAAAAACAAGTCAATTTGCATTTTCGTTTGAAGTTAAGAAACAGTTTTCGTGTTAGATTCAACGTAGTTTCGAGCCCATACAAGTTAGCGCCCAAACTCCTTACCTGACCAATTGTTAGGCGTAATTTATATCACAACAGGCGCTCAATTTGGCAATTCCGAATGGACGACCAGGGAGGGCAAATTTACAGGCTTTCTCGTGAAAATTGCGCCCATCGAACATAATTGTAAGTAATGCTAAGCCAAATTAAGAACGAATACACGAATAAAGAAATTCTTCAATTCACAGGATTTGGGTTATTTTGTTGTCGTTTGCTCCTCTACGGGTCCCTAAGGACCATCGGAGCATCCTATAAAATATCCGATGTCAAATTGAACAAAATAGTCGTTTTAAAAAAGAATTAAGCTTTAAAAAACTAATTGTTCTTTTAAACTTATTTCTTACATTTAAATTTTAAAAAATTACGTCTATTTTGTTCAATTTTACATCCAACAAAGAACCTTTGTGGCAACTTACAATGAATGTTGATAAATCAGACTCTCCAAATTGCAATGTAAGACCTCAACGAAGAAAAAATCGGATAAAACTTCGACATTTTTCAACAATTTCCAAGGGAATGACTAAATAAGAAAAACAGGTTTAGAACTCAAAAAGCAATTACTTCTCACCTTTTTTCGCCTTAAGAACTTAACTTAAACACACCGGACAGCTCGAATTTTTTCATGAGAATTCAGTATGAGTAATTTTATCATTTTTCAAAATTTAGTCCCGGAAAAAAGTCAGAAAAGGGTAAAACTGATCTTACAAGTGAAAACATCAAGAAATCGCATTATTCTGCCACTATTTCCAGTTTCTATAGACGAATGCAAAAAAAAAATAGAAAAATTCCAGTACGTTCTTTTTAAAAAAAAAATCAGGTAAAACTACACATGTCTCAAGGATGGCTTCTCCTTCACAATAGGTTTCTGTACCCTCTCAATAGCGCGCAATGCCGGTTTGAAGAAATTTTTTTAGAAAAGCACGCGCAATAAATGTTTTGAAAAGTAATTTTGTAAAAAAAACTTCACAAAAAACATCAATAATTCGTGTTTCGAAGAAAGCCAACTGACCTAAAACACTGAAATAAGAGCCTTAAAAACGAGAAAAAAAAATAGTTACTGTCCTCTGAAACTTAGATGAAAAATAAAAAAAATCGTTAAAATTCAAAAAAAAACTTTCCATTGAATATAGGTTTAAATGCACAAAAAATGATTAAAAATTATTCAAGTTTAGAACTTGAGATACTGCGTTTCGGTGAATGACAAGGAGACGCGTCTTCTCTAGACAGTGAACTTGAAAACGAGCAAAACAAGGAAAATGAACACATTCTGATGGGCACTTGAACGAATTAAGCGGTAAACGAATAATTGTTGAATTACTAGCTCACCCCGAAATCAGAAAAAAATGAGAGTAAGTGTTTTTAGTGATAAAATTTTCGGCTAATAACTTTCTTTTAATTGGGTGTGGGACTTGGCCTCTGTTCTGTTTGCTTTAGTGTCCCTCATAAATGCCTATCAAGATCAAAGTCCGGATCAGACCCGTCTCATTGTTGTTTTCTTTCTTATTCCTGATATTCATCTTGTCGTAGTTATTGTTAGAACTCAAAACATAACCAACAAACAGTTGGAAAAAAGCCTATTGGGGCGAGACAACAGAAAAACTGACTTGTTTTTTTAAAGGTCAATTTTCCAACTTCAAAAATAAAATAATATGGCCATGAAGCTCTTTGAATTACAGCATAAGATTAATATTGACACTTTTTGGATCAAAATTAAAAAAAAAATTGGATCCATACAAAGTTGAAACTCCGCTTGGAAACCTGAAAATTGTAATCATTTTCGAAACTAGAAGACTATCAAGTTTTTGCGACCTTTACTAATTGGCTGTTCGATAGATTTTTAAAAAAGGAAAACAATTGAAGTTTAAAGAAATCAAAGTTAAACAGCGAAAAATCAAATATGAGCATAAGCGAATTATAAGATTTTTCCTTTGAAAAAAAAGAAAAAATCGCCAAGAATTTATTAATGACTTCACAACGATCAACGACTCATAATTGATATTATTTACGAGTATACTTTCAAAAAATAGACGGTTGGACGCTCGGAAAGTGTGTAAGCAATGGTTGTTGTAGCTACATCGATCTCTGCTTCGAGCTTCTGATTGAATTAGAGAGATTGCTTATGTTTGAGGAATCGAGAGAGAGAGAGAGAGAGAGTTAAGGAAACTTTTTTCCTGACTGGTCATGTTGGTTTCGGCTCGTTCAATCCATCACTGCAGCTCCCTCAGGGTCTCTGAAAGTTTTGTACTTCTGTTGTGTGAAGATTTTTGATTCCTTTAACATATTCAAGCTTTGAGATGTTCTCTCGGTTTTTGTTTAGCTAATGTTCAATGTCAGCTTTGAACTTACGTTCGAGGGTTGGTCTGATGTTCCGATCAAAACCTTGGTAGCTAACAGTGTGGTGGTCAGCTCTGTGCTCCTGATGGCACCCGAGAAGAAACTGTTTAGAAAGCATTTCATTGTGTTTTTAACCGGTAGAATTTTAGTATCATCATGCAAATGAGTTATGTCACTCATTCTTAGGCATCCCGTAGTTCCTACGGCGTTGTTTTGCTTTACTGGTAAACGTTGCTAGTTGGTGTAGCTAAGTGTGGGGGTCCAAATTGGCGCTGCGTAGTTCAGAACACTCCTTCCTATTGCCTTGTAAGTTACGCTGAGTGTTGAACGCAAGCTCCTACTGTAATGATAGATGGATAGCTCGACAAATTCCAGCATTCAGATGTGAGGAGATTCTGAATAGCTTTCAAACTATTTAATGGAAGATAATAAGTTTTCCATGCCATTCGATCAAGGCAGATTTTAGGGATTTGAGACTAGAAGTATTGAAATCACCTTTGACACAATCGATGCAGCGTTTTTTAGGCCTTCCTGCTGGTTTTTTCCTGGGACTGAAACACGCTCTGTTGATTATAGCGCATTGTCATTTTCTTTTCGGTGAACATGGCCGAACCATTATAGCCGTGACCGAAGTTGTACCTTGTCCAGATTAACAAGACACCTTGTACCTTGTCATTACACTAGGAGCTTGCGAGCGTAGGTTTATTAGTACGAACATTGTTTTTCTAACCTACCTCGCAAATAAAAGGTTCATTAATTGGTGACAAAGTTCATTATTTGGTGACAAAGTGTTCACAACCCCGCCACAAGGGAAACACAGACAGTAAACGCGTTAAGGCTAGTACTAGTTGTTTACAGATAACAGCTATCTTCTTCTTGAAAAAGCATCTGCACAGGGGACGTCAATATTTCTGCTCTGTTAGCAGAGCAATACAGACCAATAAGTTAGCATCAATTCAATGTCGAACAAGATACTCCCATTAAAGAATAAAACATAGCCAACAGCCAGTGGGAGGAGTCAATTAACGCAAGTAAACAGAAAAAAAACACGTGCTTTTTGAAAAAAGCTTCGACTTTCGTATTTCAAAGAAAACATAGATGGCCTTTAAGCTATTTCATTTTCCAAAAAACGTTATGATTGAGACTTTTCGACAAAAAACAACCCAATTTGAAAAACCTGGATCAAAAGATCCACTTTTGAAACGAGAAGTCGACCACACTAATGGTGACCTTTACACTTTCACTGTTCGATAACAAAGGAAATAAACTGAACTTATTAAAAAACAAACAGCAAAAAAAAAGTAAATTTGAGCCTCAACAAATTTCAAGACTTTTACTGAAAAATAAAAAAATCATCACGACCTCCTGTATAAGAGTTTTCACTACATTCATTGACTGTTAGGAATTTAGCCGGCTTGTCTAATTTTATACAAGAAGTCCCACCCTGCCAATTGCAAACCATCAAAAACGTTCATTTGCCACGAAAATTTGAAGCCTTTTTATTTTTAGACCTAATACGACGCCGCAAATACCGAGTAATGTATCACTAACGAGACCATACATCGGTGCTCATCAGTCTAAGGGCTACTCTGTTTCAGATGCCTTACAACGTATTGAAAACAAGTTAGTGAAAGCATTCAAATTTTGCTACATAGAAAAGTGAAAAGACCTTTTCGAATAAAATTGCGAGTTTTGCGCGGAGACTGTTTTTATCTTAATTTATTTCTATTCTTTTAAGATCTCGATTCAGAAGAGAAATGTTATTTCGATACCACATTTTTTGCTGACGTCGAAAATTACGCAAAACCAGCAATTCGTTAGAAAAGACCCTAAAAGTGTGATACTAAAAACGAGGACTGTAAACAGTGACCAAATCCCGAGTCCATGATAAGCCTTCATTACTGTCTAGATATTCAGTCAGTTCAATTGAGAGCAGTTTTGATTGGAGCTACAAAATATATTAAATAAAAAAAAAGAAAGACTAAAGAGTTGCTAATGTACTTCTAGAACCGTGCTGGCTACACATTGCAGAGGTGCATTGGCTGGTGTCCTCCAACGGGGGTCAAGTTTGGGGTCAATTGAGAATTAACTGTGCTCATTGAAACTGCTGGACTCACTGTCGTTCCTACATTCGTGTAGTCGTGTCCTTTGGCACGTGACATCCTCCTGGTCTCCAAAATGAGTTCTAGTCGCTTCAAATGGCAATGCACACACCTGTATATGAATTCGTACTGGCCCGACAGTTGCACTGTGTTTTCGCGCTGCTGCCGCAGATCCAAAACTAGTTTCGCAATATCTATGTTGCATCTCATAGACGTGAACTGGGTATAGGAAACAAGACTGTCCACTGCAATAAAAACACCTGCACGACCAATCCCCATCAAGTCGTGCACAACTATAGGACTGCGGTCCCGTTGAAAACTCTCATGTGTAGACTCCGGCTTCTGTTTATTGCTGTCCACCAAATTTATACTTGGATTTTTCGTTCGAATCTTCTCGATGAACTCCACAAATATGGCCGGACTTGGTGGATAGGTGTCCCAACTAATGAACTTGTAATGGTGAATTTTTCTGGTTTCACTGTGGCTTGAATTTCGCTTCGTTATTTCCAATACCGTAGAAATCCAATGTGAGTTTTTCTCGTTTTCGGACTGCTTGTGTTGAGATGGTATTTCTTCAGGGTGAAAATAGGGCGTGGCTTTTTGCCACTTAATTACAAACTGACTGTCTTTACTTAGAGTCTCCCAATAATCGACCATCGGCAGCCTTTTCTGTCGTTCTGTTAACATGACAATAACCTTCACATTTGAGTACCAAATCATTCTCCAGAAATCGTCAACTGTATCTTTCAGTGGCGTTTGCGTCAATATGTATTTCTTCTTAAAACCTTGTTCAAACTCGAGCGTTACATTACTTGCATTTATATAATCCGAGTCCCCGACACCGTCCGGAAGAATTACTCTATTTTTATCAAAAGGAACTATTTGGGGAGAACGGTTTTTAGCTCGATTTTCTGGTTTGGATGCCTTCTGAAAATTGTATGGTTTTCTGGGCGGCTTCCGCGATTGAAGATTTTCAAATTCGATTTGCAAAAACTCTTGGCATGTTGAAAAGTCTGAAAATTTCTTTACGAAGTTTTTCGCGTGAACACGAGTTGATGGCAACCCATTTTGCAGCAAAACTGGGCCCGTATGATTCATCATATCGCCACTTCCCGGTTTGATAATAATCGGTTTCTGCAAATAATGAGCCACTAAATCTGATACTGTAGAAAATTTGTCCCCACAACCAATATCAAACTGGTTGTTCGATTTGTTAATCTTGATGTTTCTAACCTCATCTTCGGCAGATTTCACAACAAGAACAAATGCTCCTGGAGTTGAATGACTTTCGCGTACAAGAAAAGATCCACTTTTTCCATAGTCTTGAAGCAGTTGTTGTGCAGCATAGCCATCAATTTGTCCATGAAACCACTTTTCCTTTCTGATATCGTCTGCGCCATTGGCATACGGTTCAGTTAACTGCAGAAAACCACCTGAATGATCACCGCTCTCTTTCAATTTCAACATCGTGGGGTTTTCAACATAATAGTTAATAAGCTCATTGATAGTAGCGAATTGCTCTGGTCTTCCGTAGAGCAAGAATTGGTCATCTTCATATACTATTTTGATATGACAAACATTTTCTCTGCTCTCCTTAACAGAGAGCGCATACATTCCAGACGAATCAGTACTTGGTCTAACTATATAAGTTCCAGGAGGGATATTAGGGGTCTTCAACATCTGCTCCGCTTGGGCTCCATTTACATTTTGGAACCAAGACATCGCACTTAGCCTGAAAAACGTTCAGAGCTGTGCTACATTCAATCCAAAAAAACTACTTTATTGCTATAAAACAAAAAAAACCTAGCCAACAAAGTCTATGAACTCACGTAAGCTGAAAGATCGCAACTAACTCGAGTAACTGAATAAAAACGACTGATTCGTTTTGAAGTACTTCGATAGACAAATCCGCCTTGTGTACCTGATAGACAATTTGCAATTCAGATGTTTGTGCTTCTCTCAGATCAATTCCTTTTTTTAAAATTATTTTCCATGTTTAATCAGAAGGTCAAAAGTATCATAGTAAATCAGATCAAAAAAATCAGGCTGTGAACCGTTGTTACGGATCTGGCAACAACTAAGCAAGAACCGACTGTAACAGTCGCCTACTTAAGTCACATATTGGGTTAAAGAAAAATAGGCCCTATAACCATTGGCTCAAGAGTCAGGGACACTATCTCTTGTGTTTTTCTACCTCAAGCGGTCGGAACCAAGACGTCAACGTCGCTCGAAACTATGGGAAGAATCTTATGCGACTCCACACGTGCCTCACCTCAATAGCCAAAGAGAACACTTTCCCATGCCTTTACAGAAGTTTGCAGCAGATTTGGTAGTTAACCGCTTAGAGGCCACTACCAAAATACCACCCCCACTCTAGAAAATAAGAATGCCCCCATACTTAGGTCTCAAAATACCTTAACTACACGAACGCGTTAAAAACAGGGTCGGGACCTTACGTATAGTTACTTTTTATTAGACAGTGGACCTTTGATCCATTTCAGATGGATCAAACTAAAAACTCTCCCTAACTCAACATAACAAAATAAAACACACTCAAGAAAATTAAATTTGGTACTCACATACCGACATGACCTCTAGAATCGATTAACAAAACTATAAAGCAACTCTAGAATTGATGGGTAATTAAGTTTAACTCGAGAAGTTTGTAATAAATTAGTTTTAGCTCAAGAAGTAAGCTTTGGGTCTGGACCATTGGGAAACTTCTGTTGTCCACCTTTCTACCGAAGGTTCACTCTAGTCCACTTGAATTTTACTCTCCTTTCACTCGCGATCATTTTCTGTCTCCTGCCGCGAATACAACTGCTCTACTCTCGTTAGAATTAATTATCGAAAATTGCGAAAAGCAAATTCCCGCTGCTATTTTTGACTAATTTCCCGCGCTTGTAGTTCGAACCTTCTGATCTTATTTTACTGATATTTTCAGTGGTCGCGAGAAATTTGAGCATGACATGCTCAACTCGAGTTTTTGAAAACTGCATTTCACCCCAAAATCAAGAATAACGTTTTTCTCAGGGTCAAACTTCCAAAGATTATCGAGTGGCACATACTCCCCGGACTAACGATCGATGTCCTCATCGCGCGTCGTCGTCTGTCAGTGAGCCCCCAGAATAATGAGTGCGACTCAAGATACAGTGCCAGTGGTCATTTACAGAAGTTTGCAGCAGATTTGACTTTATCTACTGTGCCAGTCGGTCATATTTGGAAGTTTGACCTTGAGAGGAGCAAAAAACACTTGATTTTGGAGTGAAATTTAATTTTTTAAAATTTCGAATGGAACCTGTCATGCACGATTTTCTCGCGAGAACTGAAAATCAGAAAAAGAAGTTAGAACAATTTCAGAACAATTGAGTCGCACACGCGGGAAAGTTGTAAGAAAAAGCAGTAGGAAATTGCTATTCGCAATTTCCATCACTATAATAATCGAGAGTAGAGCTGTCCCATCTGTGACAGAGACGAGAGCATTCCCACGAATTGGATTATAGCGACTGGAGTGTTATTCGGAACTGGACTAGAGTGAACCTTCGGTGGAAAGGTGGACAACTTGAGTGTCCTAATAGTTCACAAGAAAACTATTGTCTAGAGTATAAACTCGTTCTCATTGTTAAAACTATAAAACATTAGACTCATTTAGTTACGTTATTTAATTCTTGAGTTAACTACCGACTGGATTATTTCCCACTTCTTGAGCGTGCTACTATGTGAGTACAAATTTGAATTCCTAGAGTGTGTTTTATGATTGTTATGTTGAGGTAAGGCGAGTTTTAGGTTGATCCATCTGAAATGGATCAAAGTTCCACTGTCTAATAAAAAAGCAACTTAACGGATTGTTCCAACCCGGTTTTTAACGGCGTTCATGTATTTTGGGTATCTAGAGACCTAAGTATGGGGACGTTTCTAATTCTAGAGTGGGGGGATATTTTAGTAGTAGCCTTTAAGCTGTAACGGGTCGTAGTCTCATGTCACAAACGAACCGAACTGGCTCCGACCGTTCTTGAGGCAGAAAAACACAAGAGATAGTGTCCCTGACCCTTGAGCCAGTGGTTATAGGGCCTATTTTTCTTAAGCCTCATATGTGACTGCAGTAGACGAATGTTACATAGTGTTTTTATGGCGCTCCTGGGTGTTTACGACATCAAGACTACGGAGTCGAACCCACTTGAGACAGCTTCGGGCTGAATGCCCATTCTAGAGTACCGGCGGTACGGTTCGACAGGAACGTGCAAACCTTCCGGTTGTACCGTGATAGCTTTTTAAGAAAACTCGAGAAAATTTCCTGGTACGCTCTCCGAACGAGGCTTAGCTAACCGAGTAAAGGGGGGCAACTAGGGGGACAAAAACACGAGCAAAAAGACAAAAAGCAAAACAAAAACCAAAAAAGAATAGAAAAAGGAACAAAAACCATAAAACGAAAAAAGACAGTGACTTTGACACCAGATTAGTTGGATCAAACCTTTATATTAATTAAATAGTATACCCATACTGTTTTACAAGTTCGATCGTTTCGATCAACCTAGCAATTTAAACCAGTAAACTGAATAAAGTGCCCGAAGTGGGGCGTTGTCAAGGGTTTTCAGATAGCTTGGAACTTAGCTGGACCAATAGGAGACTTGACTGGAAGAGGTGACCAGCCGAGTGGAAAAGTGGTTCAGGGACACTTGAGTTGAACCAATAGGAGACTTAACTGGAAGAGGTGACCAGCCGAGTGGGAAAGTGGTTCAGGGACACTTGAGCTGAACCAATAGGAGACTGGACTGGAACAGGTGACCAGTCGAGTGGGAAAGCAGCCAAGAAGGATTTGGCAATTCTCGAGTTCTCAAGTTGGGCAGAACGGGTATCGTTAGAATCCACATTACATTATAGGAGATAAGTGTAAAATTGGATAAGCGAAATCCCCCAGTTTTGAGGAACGTTTTTACTTGAGCAGGCCTGGAAACAGGTCTACGGTTTTCTCTTGAGAGGTTTAGCACCCGGCGCTTAAAGTAATTTTTAGGCTTAAGAAGGGGGGCTAGAAAGGGGGGAGGTTAGAAGGGGGACTGGTTAGGCTAAAGGTGAGCGGTTGCAAATTGTAAAAAGGGAGAAACTAGAGTAACTAATTAATCGACATCGTTGACTTAGTTACATTAGCCATAACACGCGTTGGTGATAATAGGTGAATATCCAAAATTCAACTCGAGTTAAGACTGGTACGCTGGTTGGTTTGGTAGGGGGGACCGGACATAGACAGCTTTTGTGATACCCCATAAGATCAATAGTGGGGGGAGGAAAACGCGTGGCAATTAGGTACCAGACATATTTTTTAGACGAAAGGTAGACATTGGTCACCTTTGAATTTCAGGTGGGCTCATTTTTCTGTTTTTATTATTTTTCTTACTTAGATTTTTGTTGCATTTTAGTGAGGATTGGTGTTTGGTTTTATACGAACAGGTGATCACAAGATACCTGCGCACCTACATTGAAACAGAAACAACCAAAAAGAAGAGGGGGGTCAGCATTTGGCTTTTAAGAGAGGGTTTTTGGGAAAATTTTACTAGAGCTTGAGTGGTGGTACAAGGTACGGTGATTCAAGAAGACCCTACAACGAGGAAGACACTCCGTGACGAGTATTGGGACAAGACCGAAGAAGTCTTGGGACAGAGCAGTCTTGGGACAGTGGTCTTGGGACAGGGTCTTGGGACAGTGGTCTTGGGACAGGGTCTTGGGACAGTGGTCTTGGGACAGGGTCTTGGGACAGTGGTCTTGGGACAGGGTCTTGGGACAGTGGTCTTGGGACAGGGTCTTGGGACAGTGGTCTTGGGACAGTGGTCTTGGGACGGGGTCTTGGGACAGGGTCTTGGGACAGTGGTCTTGGGACAGGGTCTTGGGACAGTGGTCTTGGGACAGTGGTCTTGGGACAGGGTCTTGGGACAGGGTCTTGGGACAGGGTCTTGGGACAGTGGTCTTGGGACAGGGTCTTGGGACACTAGTCTTGGGACACTAGTCTTGGGACACCAGCCTTGGGACACTGGTCTTGGGACACTACTCTTGGGACACTACCCTTGGGACACTAGTCTTGGGACAGTAGTCTTGGGACACTAGCCTTGGGACACTAGTCTTGGGACAATAGTCTTGGGACACTAGCCTTGGGACACTGGTCTTGGGACACTACCCTTGGGACACTAGTCTTGGGACAGTAGTCTTGGGACACTAGCCTTGGGACACTAGTCTTGGGACAGTGGTCTTGGGACACTAGTCTTGGGACAGTAGTCTTGGAACAGTGGTCTTGGGACACTAGTCTTGGGACAGTAGTCTTGGAACAGTGGCCTTGGTACAAGGGTCTTAGGACACTAGCGGAGAGTACTGTGATAGTGACGAATAGTCTTGGGACGGTATAAAAATTGAAGTAGAATTACAACAAGTGTGTCTTAAGACAAAATAAGACAAATCGAAATAGGTACGGTTGAGACCACATTAAGGGAAATCTTTCAAAGGTTTTAGAAAGAGAGCTACAACAAGGTTTTTAACACGTTGTACAAAATTTGTTACCACAAAAAAAATTTTTTTTTGTTTTATTATTTTTCTTATTCTTAGAATAGAATCGTGTATATAATAAAATTGTAAATAAAAGCAGTTGTAAATAGAAATAATGAGGCGGAGTAGGGTACCGGTGCTCGAAAAAAGGTCAAGTGGATCAAACACGAAATATAATTCATCGCTGCGCAGAACGACATCAACAGGCCCAAAGATAACAAAGAAGAACTTTTCAGTTAACATGGTCAGTACGAGGAGTGGCACCGAGAGCAAGACACGAGAAGATGTGGGGGAAAAACAGGTGGAGCCCACAATCGAAATCGACCTAGAGACACCAGACCAGAGCGTAGATGAAGTGGAGAAGAGGACAACGGAATCCACACCGATGCCCCACGTGGAAGACCAAAGTCCAAAAACCGTGGAGTTTTCACGAATAGACGCATTGGAAGACACAACAGGCAATACCCGAGAGACTGTGAAAAACGACTCTCAAGTGAAAAAGACATCCTTCACAGAGAAGTTTGCAATAATGGTCGGACTCAAATCGAAAGAAAACGTGACTGAAGAACCAAAAACAGAAAGAGCACGAACATTTGGTACAGTGAGCACGAAAGCGACAGAAGCCGGCCAGAATGAGGAACAAGCTAAAGCAGAGGCTACGGCCGAAGAGAAACCGACGGCTGACCATGAAGAGACTACCATTGAGCTGGGCGACTTGTTGGCGAAATTAAATCAGATCGACAAAAGACTTAAGAACAGTGAAGAAGACAGAGAGGTGATAAAAAAGGAGATAAGATACAACAAGCACGAGTATCTAGACAGTTATTTTAACCTAGCTAAGGCAACAGAGGAGAGACTCAAGGAAATGTCAGATAAGGTAGAAGCCACCAATGAAGAACGAGAAAAGAACATCAAAACAGACATGCAACAGTTGAAGAACCGATATGATGATGTCAACAGCCAATTAGGGAGCCTGGAAAGGAGAATGGACACAATGAGCAAGAGTCAAGCCGAGAGTTCGTGTGCAATACAGGCGAAGTTGGATGCAATCTTGAGAGGTTCTACTCCACAAGAAAGACCGGCAGCGGATCGTACGCAAGGCACCAGAGTTGACTTTGTAGAACCACAAAGGAACAAACGGCAATCGACACCGTTGCCCTTAACCAGGGATGCGATAAGCATAGCACCAACAGCTGCGAAAACAATAATGAAGAATGGAACGTCGAATACAACGACTGGTCCGGGAGATGCAACAGCTAACAGCAACACAGGACCAGATGCTATGACATGGGCCAGCACTTGGGAGATGATGAACAGGACTCTAGAGGCCTTCGCCACGAGGAACACTGACTCGAGCGACAGGAGAGTTACTAATATGCTATATTTATTATATAAATCGAAATGCTGCATGACAATTTCCTGATTGAATAGGACAAAAGAGATTTTAAAATGATTGGCTTGAAAAGCGAAAATTCAAGGGTGCAGCTGTATGCAGATTTTGGTTGCTGTTTAGCAATAGTGTGAAAATTTTAATTGGCTGTGAATTTTGGGGTGTAGATAAGCTTAAATCTGCTGCAAACTTCTGTAAATGACCACTGGCACTGTATCTTGAGCAACACTCGGTTTTTCTGGGACTCACTGGCAGAAGACAGCGCGCGATGAGGACATCGATCTCGAGTCCGGGGAGTATGTGCCAGTCGGTCATATTTGGAAGTTTGACCTTGAGAGGAGCAAAAAACACTTGATTTTGGAGTGAAATTTAATTTTTTAAAATTTCGAATGGAACCTGTCATGCACGATTTTCTCGCGAGAACTGAAAATCAGAAAAAGAAGTTAGAACAATTTCAGAACAATTGAGTCGCACACGCGGGAAAGTTGTAAGAAAAAGCAGTAGGAAATTGCTATTCGCAATTTCCATCACTATAATAATCGAGAGTAGAGCTGTCCCATCTGTGACAGAGACGAGAGCATTCCCACGAATTGGATTATAGCGACTGGAGTGTTATTCGGAACTGGACTAGAGTGAACCTTCGGTGGAAAGGTGGACAACTTGAGTGTCCTAATAGTTCACAAGAAAACTATTGTCTAGAGTATAAACTCGTTCTCATTGTTAAAACTATAAAACATTAGACTCATTTAGTTACGTTATTTAATTCTTGAGTTAACTACCGACTGGATTATTTCCCACTTCTTGAGCGTGCTACTATGTGAGTACAAATTTAAATTCCTAGAGTGTGTTTTATGATTGTTATGTTGAGGTAAGGCGAGTTTTAGGTTGATCCATCTGAAATGGATCAAAGTTCCACTGTCTAATAAAAAAGCAACTTAACGGATTGTTCCAACCCGGTTTTTAACGGCGTTCATGTATTTTGGGTATCTAGAGACCTAAGTATGGGGACGTTTCTAATTCTAGAGTGGGGGGATATTTTAGTAGTAGCCTTTAAGCTGTAACGGGTCGTAGTCTCATGTCACAAACGAACCGAACTGGCTCCGACCGTTCTTGAGGCAGAAAAACACAAGAGATAGTGTCCCTGACCCTTGAGCCAGTGGTTATAGGGCCTATTTTTCTTAAGCCTCATATGTGACTGCAGTAGACGAATGTTACATAGTGTTTTTATGGCGCTCCTGGGTGTTTACGACATCAAGACTACGGAGTCGAACCCACTTGAGACAGCTTCGGGCTGAATGCCCATTCTAGAGTACCGGCGGTACGGTTCGACAGGAACGTGCAAACCTTCCGGTTGTACCGTGATAGCTTTTTAAGAAAACTCGAGAAAATTTCCTGGTACGCTCTCCGAACGAGGCTTAGCTAACCGAGTAAAGGGGGGCAACTAGGGGGACAAAAACACGAGCAAAAAGACAAAAAGCAAAACAAAAACCAAAAAAGAATAGAAAAAGGAACAAAAACCATAAAACGAAAATAGACAGTGACTTTGACACCAGATTAGTTGGATCAAACCTTTATATTAATTAAATAGTATACCCATACTGTTTTACAAGTTCGATCGTTTCGATCAACCTAGCAATTTAAACCAGTAAACTGAATAAAGTGCCCGAAGTGGGGCGTTGTCAAGGGTTTTCAGATAGCTTGGAACTTAGCTGGACCAATAGGAGACTTGACTGGAAGAGGTGACCAGCCGAGTGGAAAAGTGGTTCAGGGACACTTGAGCTGAACCAATAGGAGACTTGACTGGAAGAGGTGACCAGCCGAGTGGGAAAGTGGTTCAGGGACACTTGAGCTGAACCAATAGGAGACTGGACTGGAACAGGTGACCAGTCGAGTGGGAAAGCAGCCAAGAAGGATTTGGCAATTCTCGAGTTCTCAAGTTGGGCAGAACGGGTATCGTTAGAATCCACATTACATTATAGGAGATAAGTGTAAAATTGGATAAGCGAAATCCCCCAGTTTTGAGGAACGTTTTTACTTGAGCAGGCCTGGAAACAGGTCTACGGTTTTCTCTTGAGAGGTTTAGCACCCGGCGCTTAAAGTAATTTTTAGGCTTAAGAAGGGGGGCTAGAAAGGGGGGAGGTTAGAAGGGGGACTGGTTAGGCTAGAGGTGAGCGGTTGCAAATTGTAAAAAGGGAGAAACTAGAGTAACTAATTAATCGACATCGTTGACTTAGTTACATTAGCCATAACACGCGTTGGTGATAATAGGTGAATATCCAAAATTCAACTCGAGTTAAGACTGGTACGCTGGTTGGTTTGGTAGGGGGGACCGGACATAGACAGCTTTTGTGATACCCCATAAGATCACTAGTGGGGGGAGGAAAACGCGTGGCAATTAGGTACCAGACATATTTTTTAGACGAAAGGTAGACATTGGTCACCTTTGAATTTCAGGTCGGCTCATTTTTCTGTTTTTATTATTTTTCTTACTTAGATTTTTGTTGCATTTTAGTGAGGATTGGTGTTTGGTTTTATACGAACAGGTGATCACAAGATACCTGCGCACCTACATTGAAACAGAAACAACCAAAAAGAAGAGGGGGGTCAGCATTTGGCTTTTAAGAGAGGGTTTTTGGGAAAATTTTACTAGAGCTTGAGTGGTGGTACAAGGTACGGTGATTCAAGAAGACCCTACAACGAGGAAGACACTCCGTGACGAGTATTGGGACAAGACCGAAGAAGTCTTGGGACAGAGCAGTCTTGGGACAGTGGTCTTGGGACAGGGTCTTGGGACAGTGGTCTTGGGACAGGGTCTTGGGACAGTGGTCTTGGGACAGGGTCTTGGGACAGTGGTCTTGGGACAGGGTCTTGGGACAGTGGTCTTGGGACAGGGTCTTGGGACAGTGGTCTTGGGACAGTGGTCTTGGGACGGGGTCTTGGGACAGGGTCTTGGGACAGTGGTCTTGGGACAGGGTCTTGGGACAGTGGTCTTGGGACAGTGGTCTTGGGACAGGGTCTTGGGACAGGGTCTTGGGACAGGGTCTTGGGACAGTGGTCTTGGGACAGGGTCTTGGGACACTAGTCTTGGGACACTAGTCTTGGGACACCAGCCTTGGGACACTGGTCTTGGGACACTACTCTTGGGACACTACCCTTGGGACACTAGTCTTGGGACAGTAGTCTTGGGACACTAGCCTTGGGACACTAGTCTTGGGACAATAGTCTTGGGACACTAGCCTTGGGACACTGGTCTTGGGACACTACCCTTGGGACACTAGTCTTGGGACAGTAGTCTTGGGACACTAGCCTTGGGACACTAGTCTTGGGACAGTGGTCTTGGGACACTAGTCTTGGGACAGTAGTCTTGGAACAGTGGTCTTGGGACACTAGTCTTGGGACAGTAGTCTTGGAACAGTGGCCTTGGTACAAGGGTCTTAGGACACTAGCGGAGAGTACTGTGATAGTGACGAATAGTCTTGGGACGGTATAAAAATTGAAGTAGAATTACAACAAGTGTGTCTTAAGACAAAATAAGACAAATCGAAATAGGTACGGTTGAGACCACATTAAGGGAAATCTTTCAAAGGTTTTAGAAAGAGAGCTACAACAAGGTTTTTAACACGTTGTACAAAATTTGTTACCACAAAAAAAATTTTTTTTTGTTTTATTATTTTTCTTATTCTTAGAATAGAATCGTGTATATAATAAAATTGTAAATAAAAGCAGTTGTAAATAGAAATAATGAGGCGGAGTAGGGTACCGGTGCTCGAAAAAAGGTCAAGTGGATCAAACACGAAATATAATTCATCGCTGCGCAGAACGACATCAACAGGCCCAAAGATAACAAAGAAGAACTTTTCAGTTAACATGGTCAGTACGAGGAGTGGCACCGAGAGCAAGACACGAGAAGATGTGGGGGAAAAACAGGTGGAGCCCACAATCGAAATCGACCTAGAGACACCAGACCAGAGCGTAGATGAAGTGGAGAAGAGGACAACGGAATCCACACCGATGCCCCACGTGGAAGACCAAAGTCCAAAAACCGTGGAGTTTTCACGAATAGACGCATTGGAAGACACAACAGGCAATACCCGAGAGACTGTGAAAAACGACTCTCAAGTGAAAAAGACATCCTTCACAGAGAAGTTTGCAATAATGGTCGGACTCAAATCGAAAGAAAACGTGACTGAAGAACCAAAAACAGAAAGAGCACGAACATTTGGTACAGTGAGCACGAAAGCGACAGAAGCCGGCCAGAATGAGGAACAAGCTAAAGCAGAGGCTACGGCCGAAGAGAAACCGACGGCTGACCATGAAGAGACTACCATTGAGCTGGGCGACTTGTTGGCGAAATTAAATCAGATCGACAAAAGACTTAAGAACAGTGAAGAAGACAGAGAGGTGATAAAAAAGGAGATAAGATACAACAAGCACGAGTATCTAGACAGTTATTTTAACCTAGCTAAGGCAACAGAGGAGAGACTCAAGGAAATGTCAGATAAGGTAGAAGCCACCAATGAAGAACGAGAAAAGAACATCAAAACAGACATGCAACAGTTGAAGAACCGATATGATGATGTCAACAGCCAATTAGGGAGCCTGGAAAGGAGAATGGACACAATGAGCAAGAGTCAAGCCGAGAGTTCGTGTGCAATACAGGCGAAGTTGGATGCAATCTTGAGAGGTTCTACTCCACAAGAAAGACCGGCAGCGGATCGTACGCAAGGCACCAGAGTTGACTTTGTAGAACCACAAAGGAACAAACGGCAATCGACACCGTTGCCCTTAACCAGGGATGCGATAAGCATAGCACCAACAGCTGCGAAAACAATAATGAAGAATGGAACGTCGAATACAACGACTGGTCCGGGAGATGCAACAGCTAACAGCAACACAGGACCAGATGCTATGACATGGGCCAGCACTTGGGAGATGATGAACAGGACTCTAGAGGCCTTCGCCACGAGGAACACTGACTCGAGCGACAGGAGAGTTACTAATATGCTATATTTATTATATAAATCGAAATGCTGCATGACAATTTCCTGATTGAATAGGACAAAAGAGATTTTAAAATGATTGGCTTGAAAAGCGAAAATTCAAGGGTGCAGCTGTATGCAGATTTTGGTTGCTGTTTAGCAATAGTGTGAAAATTTTAATTGGCTGTGAATTTTGGGGTGTAGATAAGCTTAAATCTGCTGCAAACTTCTGTAAATGACCACTGGCACTGTATCTTGAGCAACACTCGGTTTTTCTGGGACTCACTGGCAGAAGACAGCGCGCGATGAGGACATCGATCTCGAGTCCGGGGAGTATGTGCCAGTCGGTCATATTTGGAAGTTTGACCTTGAGAGGAGCAAAAAACACTTGATTTTGGAGTGAAATTTAATTTTTTAAAATTTCGAATGGAACCTGTCATGCACGATTTTCTCGCGAGAACTGAAAATCAGAAAAAGAAGTTAGAACAATTTCAGAACAATTGAGTCGCACACGCGGGAAAGTTGTAAGAAAAAGCAGTAGGAAATTGCTATTCGCAATTTCCATCACTATAATAATCGAGAGTAGAGCTGTCCCATCTGTGACAGAGACGAGAGCATTCCCACGAATTGGATTATAGCGACTGGAGTGTTATTCGGAACTGGACTAGAGTGAACCTTCGGTGGAAAGGTGGACAACTTGAGTGTCCTAATAGTTCACAAGAAAACTATTGTCTAGAGTATAAACTCGTTCTCATTGTTAAAACTATAAAACATTAGACTCATTTAGTTACGTTATTTAATTCTTGAGTTAACTACCGACTGGATTATTTCCCACTTCTTGAGCGTGCTACTATGTGAGTACAAATTTAAATTCCTAGAGTGTGTTTTATGATTGTTATGTTGAGGTAAGGCGAGTTTTAGGTTGATCCATCTGAAATGGATCAAAGTTCCACTGTCTAATAAAAAAGCAACTTAACGGATTGTTCCAACCCGGTTTTTAACGGCGTTCATGTATTTTGGGTATCTAGAGACCTAAGTATGGGGACGTTTCTAATTCTAGAGTGGGGGGATATTTTAGTAGTAGCCTTTAAGCTGTAACGGGTCGTAGTCTCATGTCACAAACGAACCGAACTGGCTCCGACCGTTCTTGAGGCAGAAAAACACAAGAGATAGTGTCCCTGACCCTTGAGCCAGTGGTTATAGGGCCTATTTTTCTTAAGCCTCATATGTGACTGCAGTAGACGAATGTTACATAGTGTTTTTATGGCGCTCCTGGGTGTTTACGACATCAAGACTACGGAGTCGAACCCACTTGAGACAGCTTCGGGCTGAATGCCCATTCTAGAGTACCGGCGGTACGGTTCGACAGGAACGTGCAAACCTTCCGGTTGTACCGTGATAGCTTTTTAAGAAAACTCGAGAAAATTTCCTGGTACGCTCTCCGAACGAGGCTTAGCTAACCGAGTAAAGGGGGGCAACTAGGGGGACAAAAACACGAGCAAAAAGACAAAAAGCAAAACAAAAACCAAAAAAGAATAGAAAAAGGAACAAAAACCATAAAACGAAAATAGACAGTGACTTTGACACCAGATTAGTTGGATCAAACCTTTATATTAATTAAATAGTATACCCATACTGTTTTACAAGTTCGATCGTTTCGATCAACCTAGCAATTTAAACCAGTAAACTGAATAAAGTGCCCGAAGTGGGGCGTTGTCAAGGGTTTTCAGATAGCTTGGAACTTAGCTGGACCAATAGGAGACTTGACTGGAAGAGGTGACCAGCCGAGTGGAAAAGTGGTTCAGGGACACTTGAGCTGAACCAATAGGAGACTTGACTGGAAGAGGTGACCAGCCGAGTGGGAAAGTGGTTCAGGGACACTTGAGCTGAACCAATAGGAGACTGGACTGGAACAGGTGACCAGTCGAGTGGGAAAGCAGCCAAGAAGGATTTGGCAATTCTCGAGTTCTCAAGTTGGGCAGAACGGGTATCGTTAGAATCCACATTACATTATAGGAGATAAGTGTAAAATTGGATAAGCGAAATCCCCCAGTTTTGAGGAACGTTTTTACTTGAGCAGGCCTGGAAACAGGTCTACGGTTTTCTCTTGAGAGGTTTAGCACCCGGCGCTTAAAGTAATTTTTAGGCTTAAGAAGGGGGGCTAGAAAGGGGGGAGGTTAGAAGGAGGACTGGTTAGGCTAGAGGTGAGCGGTTGCAAATTGTAAAAAGGGAGAAACTAGAGTAACTAATTAATCGACATCGTTGACTTAGTTACATTAGCCATAACACGCGTTGGTGATAATAGGTGAATATCCAAAATTCAACTCGAGTTAAGACTGGTACGCTGGTTGGTTTGGTAGGGGGGACCGGACATAGACAGCTTTTGTGATACCCCATAAGATCACTAGTGGGGGGAGGAAAACGCGTGGCAATTAGGTACCAGACATATTTTTTAGACGAAAGGTAGACATTGGTCACCTTTGAATTTCAGGTGGGCTCATTTTTCTGTTTTTATTATTTTTCTTACTTAGATTTTTGTTGCATTTTAGTGAGGATTGGTGTTTGGTTTTATACGAACAGGTGATCACAAGATACCTGCGCACCTACATTGAAACAGAAACAACCAAAAAGAAGAGGGGGGTCAGCATTTGGCTTTTAAGAGAGGGTTTTTGGGAAAATTTTACTAGAGCTTGAGTGGTGGTACAAGGTACGGTGATTCAAGAAGACCCTACAACGAGGAAGACACTCCGTGACGAGTATTGGGACAAGACCGAAGAAGTCTTGGGACAGAGCAGTCTTGGGACAGTGGTCTTGGGACAGGGTCTTGGGACAGTGGTCTTGGGACAGGGTCTTGGGACAGTGGTCTTGGGACAGGGTCTTGGGACAGTGGTCTTGGGACAGGGTCTTGGGACAGTGGTCTTGGGACAGGGTCTTGGGACAGTGGTCTTGGGACAGTGGTCTTGGGACGGGGTCTTGGGACAGGGTCTTGGGACAGTGGTCTTGGGACAGGGTCTTGGGACAGTGGTCTTGGGACAGTGGTCTTGGGACAGGGTCTTGGGACAGGGTCTTGGGACAGGGTCTTGGGACAGTGGTCTTGGGACAGGGTCTTGGGACACTAGTCTTGGGACACTAGTCTTGGGACACCAGCCTTGGGACACTGGTCTTGGGACACTACTCTTGGGACACTACCCTTGGGACACTAGTCTTGGGACAGTAGTCTTGGGACACTAGCCTTGGGACACTAGTCTTGGGACAATAGTCTTGGGACACTAGCCTTGGGACACTGGTCTTGGGACACTACCCTTGGGACACTAGTCTTGGGACAGTAGTCTTGGGACACTAGCCTTGGGACACTAGTCTTGGGACAGTGGTCTTGGGACACTAGTCTTGGGACAGTAGTCTTGGAACAGTGGTCTTGGGACACTAGTCTTGGGACAGTAGTCTTGGAACAGTGGCCTTGGTACAAGGGTCTTAGGACACTAGCGGAGAGTACTGTGATAGTGACGAATAGTCTTGGGACGGTATAAAAATTGAAGTAGAATTACAACAAGTGTGTCTTAAGACAAAATAAGACAAATCGAAATAGGTACGGTTGAGACCACATTAAGGGAAATCTTTCAAAGGTTTTAGAAAGAGAGCTACAACAAGGTTTTTAACACGTTGTACAAAATTTGTTACCACAAAAAAATTTTTTTTTTGTTTTATTATTTTTCTTATTCTTAGAATAGAATCGTGTATATAATAAAATTGTAAATAAAAGCAGTTGTAAATAGAAATAATGAGGCGGAGTAGGGTACCGGTGCTCGAAAAAAGGTCAAGTGGATCAAACACGAAATATAATTCATCGCTGCGCAGAACGACATCAACAGGCCCAAAGATAACAAAGAAGAACTTTTCAGTTAACATGGTCAGTACGAGGAGTGGCACCGAGAGCAAGACACGAGAAGATGTGGGGGAAAAACAGGTGGAGCCCACAATCGAAATCGACCTAGAGACACCAGACCAGAGCGTAGATGAAGTGGAGAAGAGGACAACGGAATCCACACCGATGCCCCACGTGGAAGACCAAAGTCCAAAAACCGTGGAGTTTTCACGAATAGACGCATTGGAAGACACAACAGGCAATACCCGAGAGACTGTGAAAAACGACTCTCAAGTGAAAAAGACATCCTTCACAGAGAAGTTTGCAATAATGGTCGGACTCAAATGGAAAGAAAACGTGACTGAAGAACCAAAAACAGAAAGAGCACGAACATTTGGTACAGTGAGCACGAAAGCGACAGAAGCCGGCCAGAATGAGGAACAAGCTAAAGCAGAGGCTACGGCCGAAGAGAAACCGACGGCTGACCATGAAGAGACTACCATTGAGCTGGGCGACTTGTTGGCGAAATTAAATCAGATCGACAAAAGACTTAAGAACAGTGAAGAAGAGAGAGAGGTGATAAAAAAGGAGATAAGATACAACAAGCACGAGTATCTAGACAGTTATTTTAACCTAGCTAAGGCAACAGAGGAGAGACTCAAGGAAATGTCAGATAAGGTAGAAGCCACCAATGAAGAACGAGAAAAGAACATCAAAACAGACATGCAACAGTTAAAGAACCGATATGATGATGTCAACAGCCAATTAGGGAGCCTGGAAAGGAGAATGGACACAATGAGCAAGAGTCAAGCCGAGAGTTCGTGTGCAATACAGGCGAAGTTGGATGCAATCTTGAGAGGTTCTACTCCACAAGAAAGACCGGCAGCGGATCGTACGCAAGGCACCAGAGTTGACTTTGTAGAACCACAAAGGAACAAACGGCAATCGACACCGTTGCCCTTAACCAGGGATGCGATAAGCATAGCACCAACAGCTGCGAAAACAATAATGAAGAATGGAACGTCGAATACAACGACTGGTCCGGGAGATGCAACAGCTAACAGCAACACAGGACCAAATGCTATGACATGGGTCAGCACTTGGGAGATGATGAACAGGACTCTAGAGGCCTTCGCCACGAGGAACACTGACTCGAGCGACAGGAGAGAGGGAAAAACAAGAAAGACATTCAAGAAGCCAAAAGAATTCAAGGACGACTCCGATGGATGCATTGACACTTGGGTGGAAGTGATGAGATTACATCTAGAACAAGATAACTTGAGTGACGAAAGACAAGCATGTACAGCCATACTGAGCAATTTGGAAGGAACGGCATTAAAATGCGTGGTCGCAAAGAAGGAGGAAGAACGCGACACCGCGGACAAGATCTTCGAGATATTGCTGAATCGATTCGGGTCAGGCATGAAGGGTCACCAAGCGATGATGCGATTTGAAAAGAGAAGGCAGAGGGACGACAAGTCAATAGATCGGTTCCTAGATGACCTCGAGAGCTTGAGAAGGAGGAGTGACCCAGAGGAGTCGACAAATAGACGGAACTTTAGCATTGCCTCGAAGTTCATCGATGGGGTGAAAAGTGATGACTTAAGGACAATGTTAGCAACATACTACACATTGTCGAAGGACAGCGCACCCACCCCAGAAGAAATGAGACAGAAATCAAGAGAATACATGCTGATGAAACCTAAGAAGTACTCATATTCCGAAAACAGGAACACGCAAGGGGGAAGCCAACCCCAGAGGTCATCATGGTACAAACCTAGAGATGATATGGACAAACGCAGATCATGCGCGAACTGCGGGTCAGCGGATCATCATGTGGCTGACTGCACAACGTACAAACAAGGCATGAAGAGCCTAGGTTATGCACCGAATGAAGAGGATATGAGCCAGATGGAGGAACACGAGTACTATAATGGCTTAATCATCAAGATAGGCGCCAGATGCTTCTTCTGTAACCAGGAGGGGCACTTCAGAATGGATTGTCCCTTGTTCTGGGAAGCGGTCAAGGACCAGAATCACCCCAAACATAAGTTGGCATTAGCGGCGGTGCAGAATCAGCGGAACAGGCAAAACGAGTTTGAATCTAGGAACTTGGGGGCACCAAACACCGAATTGCCGACGAAGACAGTGAAAGCTGTTACACATGTTAGCGGTGCGTTAGAGTCCGCGGCCGGAAGCTCTCTAGAGATAAATTATGAGAAAGCGGCGACGGAAGCAATTGCCAAAGTGAAACAAGATCTGGCTGCGAAAGAAATAGAGCAACGACTAAAGTTGGAGATCGAAAGACAGAATTTTAACGAAGCATTAACCGGATCGAACTCAATACCAGAGGCTAGAACGGGCTCAATGAAGACCGGGAATTGTAACACCGTGAAAATGATGACAGGTAAACCTTTTGGAATATCGAAAATCGGAGCAAGAATAATGTCGATAATCACAGTGGGCGGACACGAGGTAACCAGAAACTTGAGCGAGCCGAGCGACCAGACGATAATGCACATTGACGTGTATGCAGACTACTTGAGTGGAATAAGTCCACAAACGACTTCTAGAGCGCTCAGGGCACTACTCACGAGAGGGGGCAGCAAGTCGGTACGTGTTGATAATAGGTACACTGAAGCTTATGGTCCACATGAGGTCATGCTAAATATAGATGGAATCAACATCTATACCAAGACGATGATAACATGCGACGAAGACCTAATTGGACAAATCTATGTAGGGAAAGAGGAATTGAAAGTAAGATCGATTGGACACTGTGCTATGCTTGAAGAAGATGCAATGCACATCGGGACGGAAGCAGACGTGACAGGGCACGTGCTAGACATAAATGGCAAAAAGACTCAGTTACGTGGATTACTTGACACGGGAGCAGTCTTGAGCGTCATACCAATCGAAACATGGGAAAAGATGGGCTTTGACAAAGGTGACTTGATAGACTCGAGAATACGGCTGTCAGCTGCAAACAAAGGGGCCCTTCGGGTGTTGGGCAGGACGCCGATAATAGCCCTCAATTTGGGGGAACGTAACCTGTGGATGAGTTTCATCGTGGTAGAAAACCTAGATGAATCTGACCAATTCATTTTGGGCAGAGACTTCATCAGGAATTTCGACGTAACGATAGATCTAAATAATGCAATGTTCAGGATACGGAACCCGGATAGGAGGTACGCAATCAAACCGGTAAATTTAATAATGGCAAATGAGAACAAAGCACCGGTATTCTTGAGTAGGAGAGTGAGGTTAAAAGCTAATGAAGCGGCAATCGTAAGCTTGAGGATGAAAAATTATAATGAACTAAGTGACAACAAGCAAGTGTGTATAGTTCCAAATCCTAATAGTCAAAGCGCTGCTGTTTTAGGAAGATCATTTTCGATAACGAAGAGCGGCCTCTGCGTCAGTGTCTTGTTGAATACCCTTGATATACCGATCACGATACAGATTGGGAGGAAGCTGGGATATGCTTTACCGGTTAAAACTCGATATGAAACAATTGAAAACTCAAAACAAAATGAAGTTGTTGATTGTCCCAACCACAGGGACAAAATTTGTATCTTGAGACGATTGCAGAGAATAAAAGATTCTTCAGGTCTTATCAAATCACTTAAGTCAGAAACGGACGATGGGCTTTCGAGCTGTTCGAACTTTCCAGAGCGACCCACACCAGATGAAATGCAAACTGATAAACCGGTTCTGCCGGAGATTGAACATTTAAGGGGCAAACTGAAAGATGAACAGCTCGAAGCTATCAAGGACGTACTAGAGCGGAACGAGGAGGTTTTTTCAAGGCATAAGGCGGATATCGGGTGTTGTAATTTTGTTGAACATGAAATAGAACTTGAGGAAAACGCGGTACCACACAGGGAGGGGGCGAGGCGCATGACCCCACACAAATCGGACGCGTGTAGAAAAGAAATCGAAACGTTACTAGAGTATGACATGATAGAACCATCCAAGTCACCGTGGGCGTGTGGAGTAGTGATGGCCAAAAAGAAAGGCGACCAGTTAAGGTTTTGTTGTGACTTTCGATACCTGAACTCCGTCACGGCGAAGGATGCCTATCCCATACCTAGAATTGATGAGAGCCTCTCGAAGTTAGGTGATGCGAAATTTTTTACGACTCTTGATTTAGGCTCGGCCTTTTGGCAGGTACCATTAAGGAAGCAAGACAGGGACAAGACAGGGTTCGCCTGCGAGTTGGGTCTGTTTCAATGGAAACGGATGCCGTTTGGACTCTGCAATGCAACAGCCACGTTTCAGCGGCTGATGGCACACGCGTTGATAGGCGTGACGAAGAAGTACGGCAACCTGGTTATGTGCTACGTGGACGACGTGGTAATAGCAACGCCAACACTAGAAGACCACATCGAGAGGCTTGACGAGGTGTTCGCGTGCATGAAAAGATCGGGGCTGAAGTGTAAACCATCAAAGTGCGAGATACTCAAGGACTCGATTAAATACTTGGGCAGGATGGTAGATAAACACGGTATCAGACCTGACCCAGACGCCGTGGAAGCAGTCCTAACCTGGAAATCACCGAAGACGGAACACCAGCTGATGAGCTTCCTGGGTTTCGCCAACTATTATAGAGAATTCATCAAGGGCTATGCGGACAAGGTATACCCGATGCAACAATTAATGAGACATAAGGGCAAGAAGTTCACGTGGAACAACGCGGCAGAAGAGTCATTCCAGAGAATAAAGAAAGAGCTGTGTGAGGCACCAGTACTGGGTATGCCGACTGAGAAGGGGATGTACGTGCTAGACACGGATGCGTCAGTAGTCGCTATTTCTGGGATTCTCCATCAAGAACAAGAATGGAATGGGAAGACAGTCTTGAGACCAATAGCATACGGGAGCAAGGTCCTAAGTGACACAGAAATGAAGTACGGAGCACCGAAAGCAGAGATGTTCGCGGTGGTCACCTTTGTCGAAAAATACAGAGCATACTTAGGCAGTGAGCCCTTCAAGCTGCGAGTCGACAACCGAGCACTAAGCTGGCTGAAAACGTACTCAATGGACCAGAGCTATATTGGGAGGTGGATAGTTCGCTTGGATGGATACAACATGATAATTGAGCACAGAACACGAGATAAACATCAAAATGATAAACATCAAAACGAGAGGCAAGAACAAAGAGAGGCGGACAGACCTGAGATCAAAGACGGCTTCTCCTTTATGGACAAAGAAACGTACGACAGTCTTCCACTCACGAGATGGCTGGACAAATCAGGCAAACCGATTGAAGATCATCCCGAATTGCCGAAAGAGCCTCTTGAAAAGACCATCTTGAAGAAAAGCAGAGGGATTCCGATAGGAATAATGCTCAAGTCCAAGATCGTGAGGGAAACACTCAAGGCAAAAGGTTATGATCTCATCCAGGTAGAGGAGGGAACGGTCCGAATAGATGAAGACTTAATGAGGTTGCTTGAGAAACTATCAGATGACAAGCCCGTGATCCAAGGGAAAGGTCAGGAGGCACCGGAACTAACCATACTTCGGAGAGAAGAAACAGTGAACAATACTGACGTCTCAAAAGGAAGCATCACTGATAGCAAGGAAGTTGTGCGATCACTAGTTGAAAAAATCCCCGAAAAAATTCTGGAGCAGACAAAAGTCAGGGATAAGAAAGTAACATTCAGAGAAGAAGTTGAACACCTGGGACTAGATCAAGAGTCCGGGGAGTGGTCCAGATTCATGGAAGAAGACGAAACCGGAGAAGGGAAATTGTCCGGGGAGCGTGAAGAATGGGATGAAGACTCGGATGAGAGCAGCGAAGACCAAGACAGTCTATGCATGATACTGGCGGAAGAGAAGATAAGACAGCACGACAGGGAATTACAGACGGATCCATCTTCAGGGACGTACAATCTGGAAATACAAGAGGTACGAGGTGGTGAAGAGCTCGAGAAAATAGCAGTTTCAAGAAAACCACTAAGGGAACTATCGTGCAACTCAAACGTCAGAACGAATCTGGTACCAGAAGACGACATGAAAATCGTGAAAAGGATGATATGTGTGAAACTGAGCGATGACATCCACAACCCTGGTGAGATGAATGGACAGATCATGGCACTAAAGGAGCACGTTAAGGCGAGATACAGGCTGTCTGACCTAATAAGGGCCCAGAAGAATGACAAAATGACAAGTAACCTCTCCAAATGGATCCATTCGGGAGTCAAGGAGAAGGGGGAACTTGAGGAAGACAGCTACAAGATCTTGAGCCAATTCTACAAAGAAAAGAGAGACTTACTTTATCACACAGCTGAAGGGGTGGTAGCGTGCAAGAGAAGAGATGAGGAAAAAATATTACACAAACACAACCTCATCATACTACCACAATTGTACCAAACGGAGGTGCTTTTCAGATCACACGACCAGATGGGCCACCAGGGGATAGATAAAGTACAACAAAGGATACTTCACAGGTTTGACTGGCCGGGAATGAGAAAAGCTTGCGAGAAATGGGTGAATGCCTGCCTAGCATGCCTTCAAGTAAAAGACCCAAGGAAGATGAAGTTTCCCCTCAAGTCTGTCGAGAGTTCGGAATTCAATGAAGTGGTGCAGATAGACCATCAGAAAATCTGCATGACGGAGTCGGGTTATAACCAAATACTAGTTATAATAGATCACTTCACCAAGTTGGCGGAAGCGGTTCCGTGCCAGACAGCATCGGCAGAGGAGACATGTGATCACCTGATAACGCATTGGATATCGCGGTATGGTTGTCCAATGACTTTCCAGTCGGACAACGGCAAGGCTTTTGTGGGGGACTTGACAAAAGAATTGATGAAGAGATCACACATTGCTCAAGCACACTCGACGACCTATCATCCACAGACCAATGGGTTGGTAGAGAGACAGAACAAGACACTGGTCAACATGCTCAGGGTGTACTGCTCGAGATACATGACGGACTGGGACAAATACCTGCCACAGGTAGTAGGAGCCTATAATAGTACTCAGCACTCAACGACGGGTATCAGTCCTTTCATGATGTTGACAGGCAGGGAAAGGGCAATGCCTATAACATTCTTCTACCCGGAGTACGAGGGGAAGAGGACGTCACCTCAAGCATACGTGAAGGAAGCGATCAAAAGACAACAAGAGCTAAACGAGCTATGTCGGAGAAACACGGCGCAAGCGCAAATGAGGCAACGCAAGAAATATGACGAAAAGATACTAAGAGCAAAGCCATACGAAGTGGGCCAATACGTGTGGGTCTTCCAAAATGTCATACCGCCCAAGGGAACAAAGAAACTACTCAAGAAATGGAGAGGACGTTCATGATTACGGAAGTACATCAACAAGGACGGTTCTATCGCTTGAGTACAGGGCGAGCAGCACATTACGAAAATCTGAAGCCTCACGTCCCGTCCCCGGAGGACTGGTGCCTACCAAAAGACATGGAAGGTCTTGAGTACCTGGTGGTGGAACCAGCGTGCGAAGTGAATGAGAAAGGCACTAGAGAGAAAAATGATGGTAATGAGAACTTGAGTTTGGACGACAACGAAAAGATAGAAGTGGAGTCGGATGCAGGTTCATTTGTAGAAGAAGACTGGAACGACCCAGAGCAAAACGAGGTACCGAAGTGGATGGAGCCGGATCGACCAACACCACCGGAAACCAGGACTGGCAATCGTAAACGAACAGGTATGAGGTACAATAGGTACGGGGATGACTTCTTGATCGATAAGATACAGCCAGACAAGTTGGGCGATGAACTACTAAGCGCAGGCGAACTGGAAGCCGAAGAGGAATGGCAGGTCATTGACGATGGTGGACATTATCCGCAGGATGATTACTCGACGCCAGAATTGGAGACGGATCTCGAGCAGAGTGAAATAGAAAGGAGGGAGAACACGAACTTGAGGATTCTAGAGTGGATGCGTGATGTCAAAGACGAGAGCCGCGAAGGACAAAGCATTCAGCAAATCGATGTATCAGCAGCAAATTACATGAAGACAGAGGACCCTCTTTTCGGATGGACAGCAACAGACAGGCCACTGGACATCCCTAAGGACAATTCAGACCCGACTACATCGACGGGGACGTCGATAAATATTTTTGTCCGGGGAGTGGGGGTAGGACTTACCCACACCGAAAATTTGATGATAAAGAAGCTCAAGGAAGTGAGGGAAACAAGCGGATTGGAACTGGAGGAAGAAGAACCAGAGCCTACCATAGGAAGGAATTTCAAAACGAAATTCGAAATACCCAATGAATACTCAGAGAACATCATGATAACGGATAGCGACTTCATCCTGTCAAACAGGACCAGCGCGATCTGCATCACGGCGGACATGAGTTTCAAATCAAGATTGGAGGCTGACTTCAAAAGAGAGTACCAGAACGTAGAGTTTCTGTTCAGACAGAGGCCAGGACTGGGAGGCATAGCAGCGCTTCCACCGTCAGTGGCACAAGTCCCGGGCAAATACCTCTGCTTCCTAGTAACGAGAGTCAACGACAGAAACACAATTGATCCCGAACACGTGATATTGGCACTGACAAGACTACGTGACTTCATGATTGAAAGAGGAATAGTGGAGGTCTCGATGCCGGTGTACGACCCAAACAAGGGCAAACTGAGCTCGAGGGAATTGTATGCTATCCTACATGTGGTCTTTGCAGAAACAGAGATAATGGTGCATCTTCACAAGAAGTACTACTTGAGCATCGCCTGAGTCGGGTACATGGAGGTATCAGGTCGGGGGTGAGGGAGGAGTCTTGAGTTAGGTACTGGGGTGCGGCGCAGGTAAAGGGATCTTAAGATGTGATTGGCATGACAATTGAATTTTAAAAGAAAGAATTGATGGTGCTAAAACATAAAATGAATCTGCATGTTCTTAAGGGAAATCCAATCGAATTGCTTTAAGTGATATGAGAATGATAAGATTTTAACCATATGGGTAGAAGGGGGGTCTCTAGGTTAGGAACGTGACATGCTAAGTTTAATGAGCTTTCTGTTTTCAGATCAAGTTTGAAAAACAAAGTTGAAAATCCAACTACACTCAAGCGAGTAACAGAAAGAGAGAATCTTGATTGAACACGCGATAATCCGAATCTACAGCAAGTACTTGCAAGAGAACAGTTCTAGGTAATTCTTGAGTTGGTAAGGTAATTCTTGAGTTGGTAAGGTAATTCTTGAGCTGGTTAACATCTACCTACATACATCCCGAAGTTACAAAGAATGGCAGACCGATTCTGGAACTCCGTGCCCGCGGCCCTGAGGAAGCCCACTCTTGATGAGCTATACAGGCGCCTGAGGGACTTGGACTATACCCAAATAGACGAGAGAATGGCGGTGATGCTGAATGCCATCCTCCAGTTGGAGGACCAGGGTGAGTGCAGGGAGTCTGCAACGGAGGCTGTCTTGATGATCGGCTACACCACCGAGGGAATATCGAACCAAGAACAGACCAGATGGTTGTCTTGGAATGTGGATGGAGGAGTAAGGGGTTTTGACTTGGCAAGGAATCCTGGCCTGAATAACAATACCGAATTCCCACTACCGACTAGGCCAACAGTAAGGTCCACCAGCCAGAGCTCGAGTAGGGTGCCATCGATGTCACGAATGCAACAGACGACCGAGGCATATCCGGATCTAGGTGTTCTAAAGAAAGAGCTCGAGAAGACGCAGAAGGAAAGGAATAAGGCGAACCTCGATCGGGATCAGGCAAATCTGGATCGGGAGAAGATTCAGCTGGAAAGGGACCAGGCGGTCAATGAGCGAGACCAGGCTCTGAGGTTGCTTGAGATACAAAAAGCTGAGCATCAACAGGAGTTAAGGGTGCGGGAGAACGTCGCGAATCGTGATCAACTGAAGTCGGAGTTGGAAAGGATAGAACAGCGACAACGCGAGCTTGACGCACAGAAGGGAGCCAGGTCAAACGAACGAGTGGTGACCAGCTCGAGGCCAGAGTCGCGCATGGAGGTGGATGAAGCTCCCAGGGCTAGAGGACGGTTCAACCTTGACCGCGAGGCCAGAGAACACATGAGTGAAGGGTTGGAGGTCTGGATACCGAATGACGTGACGCCTTCCTTGCGCAACCTAGAGACACAACCTGTACGTCCCCTGATGGATGTGGTGTTACCAGGATATACCCCAACCTCGACCTCGAGTGGCAGTCAGGTGAGCGGCGCCTCATCGCGCCTGAAGGAGCTAGGCGAGAAATTGCAGCAGCAGAGTCGTGAAAGATCGACAAGGCCAGAGCTTCCCCCAACTTGGAGGGAACAGCCGGTCAGGAATGTCGTGATCGCAAGCTATAAGAAGAATACAGAAGGGAACTACCACAGGCACAATCGGCTGGACTGGAGTGCGGAACAGGGAGCCAGGAGGGACTGCTTCCATGACGCAGCCTGGGTGGAGTATCTAGCGCCACCTCGTGTGCCAGAGGGTGCAGTTCACCTAATTATAGGGGATAGCCTGGTGCGGGTGTTGACCCAGATACGGTCACATTGGCAGACAGGAGTCTTGAGTTTCGCTGGAGCTGCCACGCCACAGATGTTGGCAACCCTGGACATGCTAGGGATGACCAAAGTTTACACAGTGACCCTGATGGTTGGGACCAACGACGTGTCAAGGGGAGAAGCGAGGAAAGTAACGAGGTTGTGCGACAAGATGAGCTGCCTTCTTGAGGAACTGAGGATCCAGATGGACCCCATCCTGCTGACGGTATGCACGGTCCCCTACAACATGATGTTTGATCAGCACGCCCTAGAGATGAACCAGAAGGTGCGGAGCCTGAACAAGGTGATCCGAGACATACACCGAAAGAGTGTGCTTCCTCTCAGGCTGTTGGACATAGCAGAACGTATGGAGAAAAAGGGATTCCCTGAAGACACCTCAAAAGATGGAATCCATTTCGATAGGCCAAGGGGAGCGGAGTGGCTGAACGACGTCTTCCAGGAACACATAAACACGCTAGAGGCGGACCTGCTGGAGACAGCCCAATTCACTTTAGGACCACCTCCCAACCCACCATTCCTTGCCTCGAGGGCCTTGGCTGGTCGTTTGGGAGCGAGAGTTGATACTAGAGACAGTTCAAGGAGCAATCAGACCCGATTGCAGAGTGCCACGCCAATGGAGTCGGAGGAGGTAGAGTCATCAACACCTCCGGGCTCGGCGATGTCCTCTGTGGTGGTGGCAGATGGCAGGAGAGAAAAGAAGTCTATGGAGACTGCCCGCTTGAGATATCCTGAGAAGGTGAAAGAACTGGATTTAGAGAGTTTGGAATGCAGACGAGAGTTGGCGGAAACCCTGGGGATCGAACGAGTGTCGCACGAGGATTTGAATAGACATCATTGCGTAGACTGGTTGAAAGCTCACGAGGCGCACTTCTCGAGAGCGAAGCTAATGGAGACCACAGACCTGACTGGAATTCCCACAAAAACGATCATGGGACCCATTAACTACAGGCCTCTCAAGCTGTTGGGGAGTCCTGGACTTATAATAGAACCTCCCAAGCACCGAACTGGCATCGCCAGGATCAGGTTGGCAACCCCGGCGCAGTTAAAGGTGGTAGACAAGCTACTCAATCCGGGGGGAATGGAATTGCCTGATGCCGCTTACGAAGGTCCGAAGTTGGCAGAAGATCCCAGGTACGGGAAGCCCTGTGGTGGCACCCAACTGGCCAAAACTCTGGCAGTTTATGATAGAGCAGATCCAGCTGCTGCAAGAGTAGTCATTGTGGCGGGATCGGACTTCGAAGGAACGTCTCCCAAGTTGTTCTGGCCGGAAACTCTGGTATACTCCTTGCCAGGAGCCGAATTGAACCAGATGTTGACTCTAGTGGCGGCAATAAAGTCGGAGATGCCCTGTGAACCTGAGCTGCTATTGTTTGCAGGAATGAATGATCACCTGCACGCGATGGGACTTCTTGAGCGACTGAAGGGCAAGGAGATTCCGACATCAAGGAAGATATGGGAGGCTATTCAGGCGTTATTTGCGGCGATGAATGAGGTACAAGAGAACGTAGCCTCGAGATTTGGGTCTAGGACGAAGGTGGTGTTTACCACATCCCCAGGATACGCAAATATGCCACCCGCCCTACAATTCGTGTACGCGGTCTTGATCCTGATAGCAGAAGGGAGTGAATGGCGGATTCTGATGGCAGCCCCCAATCGAGAGCTGGAGCCATCGAACTTGAGGCTTTACAAATCAGAATTGCCGGCGGCATGGGCTGACATATCTCATGCACTGAGGGGTTTTTACGGACTGGCCGACGTCCTGATTGTATTGGATGAGGTACTCTTGCTAGAGATATCGAACTTTGCTAGACAACTCAAGTTCAGCCCAGTCATCGGGGACGACCACCCGGCGATAAACCAGTTGACGGCCAGCCTGTGGTTCCGGAGTATGGATGTGAAAGTCGCAAATTCCACCAGCAGGTCTAGAGGTCCCAGCAACGAGAGAAGAAATGTGGTCGAGACGGAGAAACAGTTAGAATCGATGAAATATCGCTTGACTCAAGAGAATGGCTGGTGGCCATTCCTGACACCAAGGCTGGAGAACGTCACGAATAAAACGAGGGAGGAAGCACCACTCCTCGTGAAACAAATCTGGAGTTTTCTAGAGAAGCAACTGGAGCTAGCTGAAACGAGAGACATGACGGTGGCTAGATTTGTCTCGGCCGCCAATGAAGTGACGATTGGAGGATTTTGGAGAGAGCACGCCAACGGCGAATTGAAGACTAGGAGAGATTACGAGATTCTCAAGTTCTTGAGTCCTTGCTGGGAGAAAGAATTCTTGGCAGGAGTGTTCGGCACCACGGCGACTATCTTCGGAGCCTTCGTACAGGAGATACTGGGCATGTCCATCAGCCTGCTCATGGCCCTGTATTTGGTTTACCCCAGATACTTGTTCAACATGGGCCCAGCATACATGTTTAGTCGAGGAGTGGAGACACTTCGAGTTGATGGGTATCTGGCACTAGTACTCTTGACCCATGGGGAATTGGTGTCGTTTCATCGGTTAATGGAATATGGAGAACCTCTGTCTATGGGGAGAGTCCACACGAGCATTGAAACCAGCTCCTACAAGTGTGCCGCAGGGTTGAAGACACTGCTGGTGCAATACCTCATGATGCAGAATCGATACATGACGGGTGAAGATGAGAACCCAACCTCGAGAGAAGAATGGGAGAAGGCGAACAGAGGGATGCCTCTGTTGACGGACCTGTGTCTGGCAAGGAGGTCGGACCCAATGGGGATAATCCGGGGTCTAGAGGAGGTGGTGACCTGCATCTATGGTCCAGCAGTGACGTACGCGTTTCCAGATCCCCTGGTGATAACGTATCGTCACTCGGTGACGCACTTGAGTCTCATCAGCGTACTGGATGGTACAGCGCTGAATTGGTGTCAGCAGGAGGTGCTCAGGGCGCGTATGAGCAACACGGTACTCTTCGGAAAAGTGAAAGATGCCGAGATGATGGTGTGCAACTTCAGGGGACAAATGCAATGTAGAATGGGAGGCAAGCGAGAGGGCCCCATTGAAATGTATCCAAAGTTTTGGAACCTAAACCCATTGACGGCCGACGGACGAGAAGTCTTGAGAATCCCCGCCTGGAAGGAGTGCTTTGCACTAGTCAAGAGGGAGCTGGAGGCCATAATGGAGAAAAAAATCCTACCAGCCACCATGCCTGAGTTCCCGACAGTCAGGAGGATGACCTTGGGAATGAATAGTCCCTTGGTGGTTCCCTCCATAATGGCGAAAATGATGACGGAGGAAACGCAGAGGCATTTCACGGATGGCTGGGATCCCCTGTTCATCGGCTACACGGCGGCAGTCTACTTCCACACCAGCGAGATGAAGGTAAATTCGTGGACGACGCAAGCGAAAAAGAGTAGAGGTTCGCAGCCCCCTGGATATGAAGTGCGGAAAGTCTTGAGGACTCTTGAGAAGGAAGGACTTGAGAATATGCTACCCATATGGGATGATGGCAGGATGATCGTGATGGAGGGGCACGTCGCATTGGTGGACGAAATGAAATTTGCCACGAGAAAATACAAGGCACCCTATGGCTTGGAACAAGTAGAAGTGACACAGGAGGGAACAGAACTAGATGCAGCAGGTCAACTGCATGTAGCCCTGACGGAATATAAAAAGCTGGATCCTACGACACCGTCACCACTGTCTGTAGACACGCCTGGAGACAAGAGGAGTGGACCCGTTGAGGATCGATTCAAAAGAATTCTCGAGAGAAGAAGAAATGAATCAGAGGAAGAGAGTATGGATGAAACTCTCAGTGAAGCTGGAGAAGACATGGAGGTGGGGAATACGCCTGAACCAGGGCCATCAGGGGAGGAACTCACCACTCAAGAGCTGTTGAAAGACTTGAGCGAAGAGAATTGGGCAGATACTGCCACCCCACCTCTGAACCCGTCCCCGCGGAAGAACCTAGAGTTGCCATTGGCAGGTGAGACCTTCAATATGGGGATGTTACTCTTGAGCTCGGAGGAAAGGGAGAAGAACACGTTCGAAGGGAACAGGGACATATTCTTGGGATCTCTCGAGGATGACGCTTGGCAGGAGTTCCTGGAGGAATTCAATCGAGAAGTGGGCAGCGAGACGACGCTGGACAAGTTCAAGAAGGAACTGTGGGACGCAGTAGTGAGATTCGGGGAACCGCTCCTGATAGGAACGGGCCTGGATGAGAAAGCAAGAAAAGAGCTGCTGAACAAGCTAGTGGAGCTGAGGAACGCACGATCGAAGACTAGAAAAGAGAAATGTGAGGACAGCTCTACTCTGAAACAAAAAACTGTGGATAAAATGGTTGATGATATAAAAAGGGATAAGGTTGGGACTAGTAATATGATTAAAAGTATTAATATCCTTAAGGATCGAGCAGGGGGGAGGCAAGAGTTGGAAGGAGTGGATGGAGAGGTCGAATCAATGATGATAGCCACAACACCCTCGAGCAGAGATGTGAAGACTCGCAAGAGGAAGAGAGAAGTGGAAGGATGGGGTAGTCCTTCAGTGGATGCTGTTTCGGAAGGAAACTTGAGAGAGACGGCGCCCATCGTTTTGGCTCGATGCAAGACGGCGGCATACAAGAACAGCTCGGAGCTCAGGAAACCACTTGAAGTAGAAAAGGAAATAGAGGTTTCCGCCAGTTCGACGTCAGAAGAAGACTTCAAGCCTCAGAAGGTAAACGTGAAGAGAGGTTCAACGAACGGACAGGTAGGGGAAGTGGAGATCGGCAAAGAATGGATCTCGAAGGCACATCAGGACATGGGCAAGCAAGTGACGAGTGATCCATTGGAGAGGAACAAGACGAGGAACACTTCCCGGACGTGGTGGGTGGCCCTCGAAACATTGAAGGAAATGGAGGACTGCTTGAAGAAGTTGGACAGTGGAATAGCTCGCAAGCGACGCAATTGGGCCACCCAGCAAAAAGCCGAGGTTAATAAGATAGAGATGGCAAGTCATCTGAAGAGGTCCTGGCAGAGTTTGTTGAAGGATCATTTTGAAGAGGCGATGAGGACATCCTCATCAGCACCGCCACTGATGGCGAATCCCTTCGTTAGAACTGCGGGACAATTAATGTTCACCTGGAGTCTGGTGGGAATAGAGTTGGAGACATTGACCTCGTATGACAGGCTGAAGTTGGGAAGCAAGAAGCTAGAGGTGTATCAGGCACTGATGCAACACGTGGCCAGGGACAATTCAGGCTTGAGCCTGGCTAGAAGAAAAGATGCCACATGTTTCATGAGATGGATAATGTCAATGATGTCTGATAGCACCATCCTGGCATGCCACCAGAGAGCAAGTGGAAGTAAAACCATGGAGAGAAGAGTCTCAACGATCATCTTGAACGTATATCAGAGTACAGGAATAGAGAAAGAAGATGGTTCCAGACTATCCTTAGAGAACCATCGAAAGCTGGACGAGGTACGGAGGTTCTCTAATAAGAAGTTCGAGGAAGAACATGATGTTCACCGTAACCTGGCCTCGTCAGAACAGTACTCGAGACTCAGTGAGAAAGGGGAATACCAATATGTGTCTGGAGTGATGGGAATAGCCTACAATCCCTTCTTAGACTCGGAAGCTGGAGGAGCCCACAGAAACCATGAGGTAGCGGAGCTACTGAAGTTTTGGACAGAAAGAATAGTGGAGATAGACGCGGTGGAGAAAGAGGGGCCGAGCCTGGGCCTGATTCTTGAGAAAACACCAGAGGTGATAAGCATACCGCGCTCAAACAAGAGAGTTGAAGTGAACATGGGCGGTGGAAATGGCTTGTTAACTACGAACTTGGGAGTGATATGGAAGCTACTAAGACCCTCCTGGTGTCCACATCCCCATGCGAGTCTAATCGAGGAAACCACCGAGCGAGTGAGGTTAGCACCAACGGAAGATGAAGATCTGGCGAAGTTGAGTGTGCTACATAAGCTAATCACGCCCCAGATGCAAGAGCCAAGGGAAAGGACGAGCGACCCCGGGTCAGCAAAGAAATTGGAGCCGGGTAGCTGTCTGGATTCGACGTGTGGGAACGGAGAGCACATCTGCGATGGACGGTCATGCGTCAGAATACTGTCGTTTCAAAAAGAAGACCTGGTCACTTGGTTCGAAGACATCACAGAAAGGGAGAAAAGTGAAGTGCAAATAATAGCGGAATGTTACGCGAGAACCACGGTGAATATAGCGACAGCTCTCGGATTCTTCTCGAGAATGTGTGGTCTGCAGGCACTGGAGAGACTGGAATCTGAACATCATTTAGTGACGGCGTTGAGCGTAGAATCATGGCCCGGGGTGTTGCAGGTGACTCAAAAACACATCCGGAGCTGGAAGGTTGGTCTTGAGGCGGAAATGGGATTTCCCATGAGCGAAGCTTATGGCTTGCCATTGAACGCGAAATCGCTGATAGGGTCAATGATGGCCAACTTGTGCGGAAGTCACTACCCGCTACACATGGCGATGGTGGAAGTGTCCAGCCAGAGAATACTGGTGGACAAGGCCTTCTCAGTGCCCAAGTGCGTGAGGTTGGCTCGGATGTCGCATCACTCGCACAAGTTGTTGAGAAAAATCAAAAGGACAGTACCAAAAGAATTGAGAGATGACTTAAGCGAAATCTGGGGAGAAGACCTTCTGAAGTTGGAAAGAGAAAACACAAGCAATCACGAGAGACAAAACGTGATCGGGAAACCTGTGGGAAGTACTCCGAACCTGGAAGACAACGACACGATGCACGAGAAAATGATGGAGCTTGAGCCTCTCTTGGAAGCCTCAGGGGAGCGTAATCTCAGGAGCATTGAGATCTCTCATGGGGAATGCCCATGCCACTGTTTGGCACAAACGGTGTGGTATCCAGATCACAAGAACCTTTGCCTGGTGTGGGATGTGGAAGAGATTCGGTCGATCGGACTACCGGATCACCGGCAGAAGGTGACGCTCTTAGTAGTGAGTACGATGTTAGCTCTGAGATGGATAGAAGAGAATATAACGAAGTATCGGGAGGCGACGACGCCAACGGCTGAGTCAATATACGCGATAGACTACAGCAGGAGACTCGAGTTGTTTGAGACTGCGTGCAAAGTATTCGCCATACCGACGGAAGTCAGGCACGTATGGAGTCGCTTGAGGTACTTTCCATGGTTTCGGGCGACACTGACGTCTTGGTTGTACATGACAACGAAAGATCACATGAGAAAACATCAAAAAGAGTATCGACAGTTCCAGGCCGAGATTGAGCCGGAAGCTTTCAAGAGACCCCTGCTAACCCATCGTAATGCGATCACGACAGGATGGAAAAGAGTGGGTAAGATGTCTAGAGACAATACCAAAGCGAGGGAGTCGATACTAGAGGAAGACCTGGCGAAGAACGTGAGCTTGAGCCTGCACAACTCCTTTTGCTTGAACCGAGAAGCTAGGGTGAAGGCACTACCCAACCAAGCAAAGAGGTTGCAGGAGCAGAGAGAATGGATGCGATCCTATGAACAGCTGAAGGCTTGGGAGGAGATTGTGTTTAGTTCCGATGATGAAGAGGAACTGTTGAGACAGTTTGCCGCATCTAGCACTTCAGGATGCAGTACCTCCAAGGCGAAGAGTACGAGATGAATGGGCAAATCGGATGGATCTTGAGTCTTGAGAGGGAAGGGGGGCTTGAGCGTGGATCCGAGTGAAACTTGGATTCACGAAAAAGAAATTTTAACAAAGCAAATATTGTTACTAATATGCTATATTTATTATATAAATCGAAATGCTGCATGACAATTTCCTGATTGAATAGGACAAAAGAGATTTTAAAATGATTGGCTTGAAAAGCGAAAATTCAAGGGTGCAGGTGTATGCAGATTTTGGTTGCTGTTTAGCAATAGTGTGAAAATTTTAAATGGCTGTGAATTTTGGGGTGTAGATAAGCTTAAATCTGCTGCAAACTTCTGTAAATGACCACTGGCACTGTATCTTGAGCAACACTCGGTTTTTCTGGGACTCACTGGCAGAAGACAGCGCGCGATGAGGACATCGATCTCGAGTCCGGGGAGTATGTGCCAGTCGGTCATATTTGGAAGTTTGACCTTGAGAGGAGCAAAAAACACTTGATTTTGGAGTGAAATTTAATTTTTTTAAATTTCGAATGGAACCTGTCATGCACGATTTTCTCGCGAGAACTGAAAATCAGAAGAAGAAGTTAGAACAATTTCAGAACAATTGAGTCGCACACGCGGGAAAGTTGTAAGAAAAAGCAGTAGGAAATTGCTATTCGCAATTTCCATCACTATAATAATCGAGAGTAGAGCTGTCCCATCTGTGACAGAGACGAGAGCATTCCCACGAATTGGATTATAGCGACTGGAGTGTTATTCGGATCTGGACTAGAGTGAACCTTCGGTGGAAAGGTGGACAACTTGAGTGTCCTAATGGTTCACAAGAAAACTATTGTCTAGAGTATAAACTCGTTCTCATTGTTAAAACTATAAAACATTAGACTCATTTAGTTACGTTATTTAATTCTTGAGTTAACTACCGACTGGATTATTTCCCACTTCTTGAGCGTGCTACTATGTGAGTACAAATTTAAATTCCTAGAGTGTGTTTTATGATTGTTATGTTGAGGTAAGGCGAGTTTTAGGTTGATCCATCTGAAATGGATCAAAGTTCCACTGTCTAATAAAAAAGCAACTTAACGGATTGTTCCAACCCGGTTTTTAACGGCGTTCATGTATTTTGGGTATCTAGAGACCTAAGTATGGGGACGTTTCTAATTCTAGAGTGGGGGGATATTTTAGTAGTAGCCTTTAAGCTGTAACGGGTCGTAGTCTCATGTCACAAACGAACCGAACTGGCTCCGACCGTTCTTGAGGCAGAAAAACACAAGAGATAGTGTCCCTGACCCTTGAGCCAGTGGTTATAGGGCCTATTTTTCTTAAGCCTCATATGTGACTGCAGTAGACGAATGTTACATACACCCCAAAAATCACAGCCCTGCAAAGTTGTCACAGTATCGCTAAACAGCAATCAAATTCTGCATACACCTGCACCCTGAACTTCCCTTTTGTTAGCTAATGAATTAAACTTCTTTCGCTTTACCCATTCAGAAAATTGTCATGCAGCATTTTGATTTAAATAATAGTTATAATATACTAGTAACAGTAACTTTTTTTTAAATTTTTTTTTCCGTAACATCAGATTTTTTCTTTTTTTTGTACCACTCACAACTCATAAACCAATCCCTGAACGCCCTCTTCAAATCGTGCTCCTTGTCTTCGAGGTTCTGGGTCCTGACACATTCAACATCTTTATCTGCCTTGCCAGATCTTCTTCGTCATCGGAACTGATTACGATCTCTTCCCATGCCTTCAGCTATTCGTAGGACCGCATCCACTACCATTGCCCTTGTAGTTTTTTCGCCTGAGTCGGTAGACCCTTCACTTTGGGTTCCCCATTCCGGCAAAAGGAATTGCGCAAATTCAGGCTCACGTTCTTCGCCAAGTTTTTCTCCAATATCGACTCCCTCGATTTGGTGTTGTCTCAAGACACTCTACCGACTCTTTTCCAACCCAGGGTTATCGCATTACGATGTGTTAACAAGGGCCTCTTGAAAGCTTCCGGTCCAATTCCGGCCAGGAACTTTCGATACTCCTTCTGATATTTCTTCATGTGATCCTTCGTTACCGTGTATAACCAAGACGTCAACGTCGCTCGAAACTATGGGAAGAATCTTATGCGACTCCACACGTGCCTCACCTCAATAGCCAAAGAGAACACTTTGCACGCAGTCTCAAACAACTCAAGCCTCCGGTTGTAATCAATGGCATGTATTGATTCCACTGTTGGTGCCCTCGACTCTCGATATTTTATCACATTTTCCTCGATCCATCGCAACGCCAGCATCGAGCTCACCACGAAAAGGGTGGTGAGATAACCTGACTTACCGAATTTCTTCCACGTCCCATATCAAGCAGAGGTTCGAAGGCTCCGGATACCACACTGTCTGGGCATTCCCCATGTGTCAGGTTGATACTCCAGAGGTTGCGTTCTCCCGAAGCTTCCAACAGAGGCTCAAACTCCATCATCTTCTCATGCCTTACGTCATTCCTTTCCATAGCTGGGACACTATTCATCGCTGCCGATCGTGTTTTGTCTCTCGAAATCACTCGTATTTTCCTTTTCCAAGCTCAAGAGTTCCTCACCCCAGATCTCACTCAAGTTCTCTCTTTGGTCCTCGGGTACAGCTCCCAGGATTTTCCTCAATAGTCGGTGTGAGTGATGCGAATCCCAACGCCGTCGCTATGTTCACCGTGGTGCTCCTATAGCATTCAGCCACTATCTGCACCTCACTTTTCTCCTTTTCCGTGATGTCACTAAACCACGTGGCTAGGTCTTCCTTCTGAAACGATTGTATTCTGACGCAGGATCGTCCATCACAGGCATGTTCTCCGCCTCCACAAACCAGGTCCAGACAACTACCCGGTTCCAATTTCTTCACTAGCTTTTCTTGTTTGACTGTCGTTTCCTCGGAATCCTTTCGCTGAGGTAAGATTAGTTTGTGCACAACGTTCAGATTCCCCAAATCTTCATCCTTTGCTAGTGACAGTCTCACTCGCTCCGTGATTTCTTCAATTAAACTCGCGTGTGCATCTTCTTCACTAGCTTTTCTTGTTTGCTTGTCGTTTCCTCCGATTCCTTTCAATGAGGTAAGATTAGTTTGAGCACCACGTTCAGATTCCCCAAAGTTTCATCCTTTGCTGGTGACACTCTCACTCGCTCCGTAATTTCTTCATGTAACATTCGTCTACTGCAGTCACACATGAGGCTTAAGAAAAATAGGCCCTATAACTATTGGCTCAAGAGTCAGGGACACTATCTCTTGTGTTTTTCTACCTCAAATCAGTCGGAGCCAATTCGGTTCGCTTGTGACACGAGACCACGACCCGTTACAGCTTAAAGGCTACTACTGAAATATCCCCCCCACTCTAGAATTAATAACGTCCCCATACTCAGGTCTCTAGATACCCAAAATACATGAACGCCGTTAAAAACCGGGTTGGAACAATCCGTTAAGTTACTTTTTATTAGACAGTGGAACTTTGATCCATTTCAGATGGATCAACCTAAAACTCGCCTTACCTCAACATGTCAATTGTAAAACACACTCTAGAAATTTAAATTAGTACTCACATTGTAGCACGCTCAAGAATCAGGAAGTATATAAGTCGGTGTGCAACTCAAGAATCAATAAAGTAACTAAAATGAGTTTAAGTCTTGTCAGTTTCAATAACAAGAACAAGTTTGTACTCTAGAATGTCAGTTTTCGTGAACCATTGGGACACTCTAGCTGTCCACCTTTCCACCGAAGGTTCACTCTAGTCCAGTTTAGAATAATACTCCAATCACAACAATCCAGTTCGTGGGAATGCGCTCGTCTCTGTTTTAGATGGGACAGCTCTACTCTGGATTATTATCGCTACTGAAATTGCGAATAGCAATTTCCCACTGATTTTTCTAGCAACTTTCCCGCGATTGTCACTCGATTGTTCTGAATTCTTTTTTTCGGTTTTTAGTTATCGCGAGAAAATCGTGCATGACAGGCTCCATTCGAATTTTTGAAAAACTTAATTTCACCCCAAAATCAAGTGCTCTTGCTTTTCTCAAGGTCAAACTTCCAAATATGACCGACTGGCACATCAATTAAACTCGCGAGTGGAGTTTAATTGCACTCAATTGCACTTCTTTTCTTTAACTCTCGATCCTTTCTATCAGGATTAAGGCAACTCTACGCGTACTGAACATTCTGGAAAAATTGAGAATAGCAATTTTTCTCTCGTGAGTGATATCGTCGACTTTCCCGCAATTATAATTCGAAATTTATGATCTAATTTTTTTGGTAGTTTCAGTTGTCGCGAGAAACTTGAACATGACAGGGTCAATTCGAACTTTTGAAAAAATTACTTTTTATCCCAAAACAAGGCCAAACTTCCAGATATGACCGACTGACACAGTTCCCCAGTCAAGTTGCACTCTAGATTACAAGAATTCCTTACTCTTTCAAATAGTTTGCCGTAATCACTCAGAACCACATTGTGACTACGCCTCAGGAATCGGTAAAGTAAAGTAATCAAGATAACTCAAGAAATAACGTTGATTGTTTTAACTCAAAAAGTTTAATAGTCTGGACCACTGGGCTGCTTCACTCGTCGACCTGTCCAATCAAAAATCTCTTTTGTCCAGCGAGTACTTGCTCCTAGGAAATCTCAGTGCTCTCTATCGGGAACAAGACAGCTCTACTCGAATGAGCTGTTATTGGGCAAATTGCGAAAAGCAGTTTGACTCTAGACCGGTTTTCTGTCACATTTTTCCCGCAATTATTAATCGGTTCTTCTGATATTCTGACTTTTTTTCTAGTTGCTGCGATTAACTTGAGCATGACATGTCCATTTCCCATTTTTTCAAAATTATCATTTCAACCCAAAATCAAGATAAAACTGTAGGATATGACCGACTGGCACAGTGAAAAACGCGCGGAATTAAGGTATCTGACGTCAGCGAGTCGTCAATAGGGAATTTTTTTACTTTCTGTCTCTGAATAATTTTTGGGCAATTGTTGCCCATTATAACCTTGAAGCATTTGAAAAATAATGTTCATTTTTGACGTACTCTAGTTCCTTCTGAAAATGCAAGTTCAATAGATTTCTGCATGTTCTTATCATGCAGTATTAATTTGTATTTCTTGCTGTTAAACCGTTTTTTACTCCTTTTAAATTGTAACTAATATTTGTTAACTAGTGGATAAAATTGATGGCAGTTGTAGATTTTTTCTTTTAAATGCCTGTTTTCAAGAATGATTTTGGTCAACCTTCACTGTGATTTAAAATAAAATTTTTACATCGACCTAGGGCAAATAATCAAAATTTAGTTTCAAAGAACCAGTTTTTTCGGGTCTGAAAGTACCAGTTCTCACCATCTGCAATAAGTAATGCATCGAAGTGAACTCTTTCTCGAATTAGTGGAGAAAACTGCATGCATTATGAAATTTCAAAAACGTCAAATTACAAATTTACAAGCGAAAAAGTTGGAAGGAGTTAATAGGAGAGGAGAAGTTGAAGTTAAGTATATGTTGGAAAGAGGAACAAGACCCGGAGATGAAAAGAGATCAATCAGTTTCTTGGAGAGATTCAAGTACGCAATTATGAAATGATCTAAACAATATTTTTGAATCACAACCAAATTATTTTTGAATCACAACCAAATTAAATTTCTAGCGATCAGTCGGTTCATTTTAATGTCTTATTTTTAATTTCGCTTTTAATCGCCAACATGTTTGACCTCGAAACTTTCCGAAATCTGAACGACGAATTGAAATACGAGCTGTATAAAGACTTAGTCGAAAATGTTACTTATTTTAAACGAATTATCGAAAACTTAACTGTATCAACGAAAGAGGAAGAAAGAGGAAACAAATTTTTTGATCTAGAAAATTTTAAAAACACGGGCAATTCGAAAATTACAGAAAACAAATTTGAAAACGAATGGAGCAAGATTGGAACTCGGAGCAGAAATCAGAACAAACGAAGCGAAAATAACCAAGAAAGCAAGAATAACCAAGAAATCAAAATACAAGCAACCAATATTCAAGAAGAAAAATTCGACCAGCAACGAAAACATTTATTTTTACCACGAGAAGGAGAATATTCTGGCCTATTACTGGGAGACTCAATTGTTAACAGAATCAATGGGGAACAAATATCGGAAAATGTGTTGGCGAGAGGATTTGGTGGGCACAAAATTTCTGCATTGCTGGAACGCGTGAGAAACAGTAAATCGCGACATTTTAAACATGTAACTACGCTAATTGGAATAAATGACTGCCTCTCAAGTGATTTCGACGCGAAGGAAGCCGTGAGTAGCTTAGAAAAACTAATTTATCTCATAAATCATAAATTCTCCCCAGAAACAATTTCACTATGTACTGTAACTCCCTTAGGCGCTTTTAGAAAAGATTTTAATCCAAATGTACAGAAGCTAAACAAGCAAATTCTTAATTTAGTACGGAATGTAAAAGACTTGGGCGAAGTAAAATTGGATATTTTAGACATAAACAAAATTTTTAGTCAAAATACAGATGCTCTTAGCTCGGATGGTTTGCATCCTTCTGATGGGGGTGTTGAAATTTTGGTGCAAAGTTTTAGAGATTCTTTTAGGGGTTCTGATATTAATGCAAACACATGTGAGATTACAACCCGCCCCAGAATGAAGCAAACCCAACAATCATCAAATTTAGATCCAAAAACGGCAGAAATGTTACAATTTTTCCAAAACGGTGCAAAATTTTTTAGGAAATACTAGTTTCGCATTTTTTCTTGGTGCAAACTTTGGCGATTATTTAATTTATTTAACCTATTATGCTGAATATTAAATTCTGGTTGTTTTGTGCAATTTTTCTAATTTCCAAGGCTCAGATGGAAACTAAAGAAAAAACTATTGTTTACTGGGGCTATCTAAGCTGCCAGCAAAAGATATTATCAACGAAATGTGGGATAAATGAGCGGAGAGCTACCACACTGACTCATCTTTTCCTTTTCGCGTTGTTACTGACCCAAAGTGGGGATGTTGAAAAAAACCCTGGTCCTATCGAAACCATTGAAACAGTCTACGGTATCTGTTCAAAAAATTGTGCAAATCTTAAATTTGTTCATTTGAATTTTCAAAGTATTATTAGAAAACGGATGCAATTGAAAAAATTTCTTGATGATATGGGCGAAAACACAATTATAGGAATTTCCGAAACGTGGCTTAAAAAAGAAGATAGTGACAATTTATGGAATTTCCAACCTAGAACGCATGCGATGTTCAGATATGATAGGCAATCAGCGGTAAAAAAGAAAGGCGGTGGCGTTTTGTTATATATACCAGTCAAATTGGCTCCGAAATTGAGGCCTGATCTAAATTTATTTGATAAAGAAAAATATGAGTCAGTGTGGGTTGAGTGCAAATCTACATTTAACATTTCGAGTAAAGAAAAAATGTTAGTTAATTTGTGTTATAACCCAAGCAGATCAAACTTTATTGATTTTTTGGAACAATTAACGCTTAACATAGATAATGCTTTTTCAGTTTCTAATAAAATTACGCTTTTGGGTGATTATAACATAAATTATCTGGATAGCAAAGAAAAAGAAAATTTAGATTCTATAATTATTCCATATGGATTGAAGGTTTTTTGTCCAAACGATGAGACCAGAATTAGTTCCTCAACAAAAACTCATATCGACTACATAATCAGTGACTATGAAACAAACGGCATTGAGTTTTGTTTTGATACACCTTATAAAACCGACCATTTTGCTTCATTTATTTTGACGGATATAAAATGCGGCAAAATTTTACCGAGGATAATTACGACTTTCAATAAGAAAAATTATCAGAAAAATGAATTTTGCAATTCACTCTCCGCTCTTCCTTGGTATCTCTTATATCAATGTACAGACGCACAAAACATGTTCTCGACGATGATTTATTTAATTTCTTGTGCTCTACAGCAACATGCTCCTATCGAAAAAAAGTTTGTTCGTAATTTTAAACCAAAAAACGTGTTGAAAACGGAATGGTTCGATTCAGAATGTCAGCAATTGTTGACTAAGAAACAGAATTCACTCAGATCATATCGCAGTCAAAGCACAAGCGATAATTGGTCAAAGTACCAGTTTTTACGTAATCAAATGAGCAAATTGATTAGAAGTAAACAATTCGATCATTCAAAAAATTGTTTTTCACTTCTCAGCACTATCCAACAAAAATGGAAATATATTAACCAAGTTAGAGGTACATGTTCTGGCAACCATCGAATTACAGTTCTACGAAATTCCTTCAGTGAAATGATAACCCAAGACAAAAAAATTGCCAATCATTTAAATTATATTTTTTCAAACTTAGGCGAATTTTTCGGCGCTAAAAAGCCTCCGAATTACAACAAATCTGCCTCTGAATCTGCATCTTTTCATTTTCAACACATTACAGTGAAGCAATGCTTTGATATAGTTCGAAAAATCAATGTTGGAAAACCTCTCGGACCTTGTACCGTACCTGCTTGGGCAATCATTGACGGTCAATCAGTTATAGTTCCACATTTAACTTTTGTCATAAATACTTGCTTAGATGAGAACATTTTCCCGATCGAACTGAAAAAAGCAAACGTAACCCCTTTGTTCAAAAAAGATGACCCAATGGATGCAAAAAATTATCGGCCAATATCAATAACTTGTGCTTTTTCTAAAATTTTTGAAAAAATTTTACATGCCCAAATAACAGAACATCTTGACAAATTTCAAATAATGACACCATTTCAATTCGGATTTCGCAAAAACATTTCAACACAAGATGCTCTTGTTTATGTGACAGAAAGTATTCGAAATCAAATAGATTCAAAAAAAATCGTACATGCAGCTTTATTAGATCTGTCCAAGGCTTTTGATTCTATTTCGCATGAAGTTTTAATTGAAAAAATGCTTTCTCTCGGTTTTTCAAATGGAGCAAATGCTTTAATTGCTAGCTTCCTAAACAAACGTATTCAAAGAGTAAACGTCAATGGAATTTTTTCAGACTGGATTGAAATAAAACGAGGTGTCCCACAAGGAACGGTACTTTGTCCGTTGTTGTTCAATATTTATGTTAATGACATACAAGAGCGATTATATGAGGGTTGTACTTTAGTTCAATATGCTGACGACTGTATGGTTTTTTCCTCTTCTATAATTTCTGAGGATGCTTTGAATCGATTGCAAAAATCACTCAATAATCTAACGGAATTTTTTGCAGAGAACCAATTGAATCTGAATGCATCTAAATCGGAATTTATAACATTTTGTCAAAAAAATGATAGCAAAAATGTGGATACTGATAAACTAGTAATTAGTGGGCATTATGTAGCCAAAAAATCAGAATGCAAATATTTAGGCATAATTCTTGATTCAAGTTTATCTTTTCATGCTCAAATCAAAACAATTCTCCAAAAAATGGCCCAAGGGATTAAAACTATTGATACAATTGGACAACAACTGCCGACATTATCATTAGTTGCCTTGCTTCATTGTCTTGTTTTATCACATTTAGATTATTCAGCAATTTTTTTACAACAAATTAATGCTACTTTGATGCTATCTCTGGAGAAACAGTTGAACTGGGCGCTAAAAAGAACATATTTCAGATCGAATTTTAAATCTTCTTCCCTTCTTCGCATTAGCAAATCGTTCATTGGAATCGAGAAAAGAATTGAGTTAAAGTGTATAACATACTTATACCAATATCTTACAAACAAAAAGAAGGCTTTTGAAAATACACTGAGACTACCGACTGCCAATTATAGGCTCAACGAAAGAACGAAACAAATTATTTTTGACAAACATTGTTCGACTGCTTCTCTACAAAAATCATTTTTTCATTTGACTTCTAAAAAATGGAATTCACTGCCCATAATTTTGCGCAATTTAGAAAAATCGAAAACAGAATTCAAGAAAAAATTGAAAGAATTTTACGTGAGTGAATTGAGAAACAATCCTATATGTACTAATACAAATACGTGGCGTGATTACCGTTTTTGCTAGTTCTATATTTTTTAATTCAGTTTAATTTTTCACACATTGCTTGAAAGAGAAACTGTATATACTCTGCATATACCTTGTATAATTGGACTATCTGTAAAATTGTTTGTAAAGTTTTATTACCAGCTTGTTCCTAATTCTTAAATCTTTAATTTTCTATAGTATCCGAAACTTCACATACTTTAATCAACCAATTTCCGAACTGTAACCGATTTTGTTTTTTTTTGTTTTGTTTATTGCTTGTTTTCTGATGTTTTGTTTTTGTTTGATGTAACCAATGAATTTATAACCAATTTTATTATTTACACTTTGCTACACTGATGCCTCGGCTTTTTATTGTATAGTAATTCAAGTGTTCTTTCTTCTTCTTCTGATAAACTTGCTAAACTCAGCGGTTTTGTACAATTTCACGCATTTTAAAAACTACTGGCTCGGAATCTTGAAAATATTTTCAGATACAATGGGAAAATCAGCCAGTAAACTCTCTGCTGACAAACTTCATCAGTACCTCCAAAATACAGCCTTCAGTGAAAGTGAAGTAAAACTGCATTATAAACTATTTATGAACGAGTTTCCTGATGGAAAAGTCGATCAGTCACAGTTCATGAATGTTTACAAAGTTTTTCATCCGGATGGCAAACCAGATCAATTTGCAATGCATGTTTTCCGAGTTTTTGACAACGAAAGAAAAGGAGTTTTGGGTTTCGATGACTTCATAAAGGCACTGAACGTTACAGCTCGAGGTAGAAACTCATTTATTATGATTAATACTAAAGGAAACATGTTTTTGCATGATTCAATGAAAAACAATAGGTAATACTATATTACCATGACAATATTTTCCTACCACTGGTTTATCTATCAGATTACCATCAGAAAATGAAAGACGAGAAGGCTGGGAAAGCTGTTTGTTAAAAAATTGCTGGATCTATTAACAAAATTTAGTATTAGTTATTAACAGAATTGCGCATGAACATACTTGTCACCAGATCATTGAGATATGATTCCCTTTTTAAGTGCGGAGAAATATGCAAAAAAGAATGTTAAATTTTTTGAAATACCACAACCTTCGTCATGAAAAAATTTGTTTTCTTTTGTCCAGCAGAACTTGCTAACTGTAGCTCCGTGTGTCCTTCATAGGTGCATATATTATTTTAATTTATCGCCCGTCCCATCTTGTTTTAAATGAGCTCTATTAAAAAAATGCATTCAAAATTATCTGTACGTTTTGTCTGTGTTATTAATTTAAATCACCCGATTCCGAATAAATGACTTTGGAGTTGGACAAGTAGCATCTCAATGATATCGGAGATCATCAATAAAAGTGTTGAGGATGAAGTTTTGTAGGACCAGATGAGGGAAGAAATTGTTTGTCTGCTCATACAATTGGCAGCATTTTGTTATTTTTCTGAACTTTAGTAGTTAAGTTTTTAGGGTCTAGTGCTTAAGAGCTCGAATCCTTCAATTATCAGCCAGCAGGAGTTTCTGGGGTGGGTTGCACGATATGCAGGAACAAACACCCGCCTCGTTGAGGTTTCCAGTTGAATCGAAATAGCCTTCGGTAAATTGTTTCTCAGTCGGATTGTCGCAAATTTTTTGGCGCTCTCGTCGAGAATGTTTTCCGCTATTCTGAGTCGGTGTTTTTCAAGGAAGCTCAAAGCCACTGCATTGTCTCGTCTTACTGTGTCTCTGGTATAAGGTAATCGGTCCCTCTGCGGCCTTGTATTTGCAGTCGATAACAGCTTGTAGAAACATTTCTAAGTGGAGTTCTCTATACTTCAAAAGAGGGAGGATTTTCAAGTTGAACAGTCTTTTTTCGTACCCGACAGCCTTGTTCAAGATGTTGAAAATGCCGTAAAACGGGGAAATGATAGCAAAGCTATGGTTGTGGTGTCTAATTTTGTTTATACCGTATCTGCGGAACATGAGACAGAGGAATTGTTTTGGTTTCACTGGTCATCAGGGGGTGGACATCACTTTTATAACCAGCAAACTGAAAATTATTCTGCCGTCGCTGAAATTGCTTTATTATGGAACCTTATCAACTCTCAGGTCCCTTGTCAATTGGTCTTAGAGCAAAGGGTTTAGGATTCGAGTTGTCATTAGTTTGTTGAGTTAGCTCACTAATTCTAGAGCTGCTACCAATACCAGTTGTCGTAATTATTCAATATTCTAACAATCAATCTTATTCTTTAAGCCCCTTGCTGCTCAGGTCGACGAAAAATATCTGGTTTCTTGGTTCCCTGGTTTAGTTTTGTTCAAACTTAGTCGCTTCTTATTTCTTGCTTTGATCAGCAGTGCTGGCAGGTCTCGTCATTTTTGAGGTTTATGAGTCGAATTAAGATGCTGACTTGAAGGTGTGCAATTTCGCGTCGTAACTGGAGACATAATCAAGTCTTCTTTTATGTTGTCAATGACAAGGATTCCCGAGTTCTTTCTAAATATCACATGTACCTGCTCTCCGCGTGTACATAGTGGCTTTGTTTTGCAGGTATTATTGACGTTACGAGGCTCTTCAACTAGTTGTTTTTGGGTTAAAGTGGTGAATTTTTTGTCTTCTTTGTGATTGAGTTGTTAATGGTCGTACCAGATGCCTAGGATTCCAGCTATCTTTAGAGGGTTCTTTGAATATGGGTTCAACGAATGTCTTGAAATGGTCTTATTCTTTGGGATGAATCATCTGATATTTGGGATGAATCATCTGATATTTGGGATGAATCATCTGATATTTGGGATGAATCATCTGATATTTGGGATGAATCATCTGATATTTGGGATGAATCATCTGATATTTGGGATGAATCATCTGATATTTGGGATGAATCATCTGATATTTGGGATGAATCATCTGATATTTGGGATGAATCATCTGATATTTGGGATGAATCATCTGATATTTGGGATGAATCATCTGATATTTGGGATGAATCATCTGATATTTGGGATGAATCATCTGATATTTGGGATGAATCATCTGATATTTGGGATGAATCATCTGATATTTGGGATGAATCATCTGATATTTGGGATGAATCATCTGATATTTGGGATGAATCATCTGATATTTGGGATGAATCATCTGATATTTGGGATGAATCATCTGATATTTGGGATGAATCATCTGATATTTGGGATGAATCATCTGATATTTGGGATGAATCATCTGATATTTGGGATGAATCATCTGATATTTGGGATGAATCATCTGATATTTGGGATGAATCATCTGATATTTGGGATGAATCATCTGATATTTGGGATGAATCATCTGATATTTGGGATGAATCATCTGATATTTGGGATGAATCATCTGATATTTGGGATGAATCATCTGATATTTGGGATGAATCATCTGATATTTGGGATGAATCATCTGATATTTGGGATGAATCATCTGATATTTGGGATGAATCATCTGATATTTGGGATGAATCATCTGATATTTGGGATGAATCATCTGATATTTGGGATGAATCATCTGATATTTGGGATGAATCATCTGATATTTGGGATGAATCATCTGATATTTGGGATGAATCATCTGATATTTGGGATGAATCATCTGATATTTGGGATGAATCATCTGATATTTGGGATGAATCATCTGATATTTGGGATGAATCATCTGATATTTGGGATGAATCATCTGATATTTGGGATGAATCATAAATCATCTGAATCTGTTATAAGTGTGAGTGATATTCAGGAACAAACGAGGAGAAGATGATGTGGGCATTTGAGCTGTATGACACAGACAGGGACGGGCGAATATCCAGGGACGAACTGCTCAGTGTAGTTGACAGTATCTTCCTCATGATGGGCAAGAACTATACAGATGACCAAGTCAGAAAGGAAGCCTCTCGCGTGAAAGTAAGAGAAATCTTAGCTGGATAATTTCTCACTAAGTATTCGGGTGCTCACTAAGTATTAGAATGGTCTAATAAGTATTCTTCCGACCATTCTAGAGTGGTGAGGCGCTTTGGTCTTGGGGTTTTCCCCACGCGATTTCAAGCGTCTCGTAAAAGTTGATAGTGTAAAGTCTCATTTTCTCCGAGCTGAAAATTTTGCACCCTTAATTCCGATAAATTGTACATCCAATATTTTCGGTGCTTAATGACTGTAGATACAAAATGCCCCCAAAACGTTTTTTGTTGGAAATCCCGAAATGGTATTTAATTTTTTGTTTCACAATGTGTCGGAGATGCCTTTTAAGCTAAATAAAGCTGCTGAAGATTAAAGTTCACATTTGCTTATACCATCTGAAATTAGCTTGATAGAGGGGCAAAAAAGGGAAAACATTTAAAAAAAATTTTCTGATTTTATCAAATTTCCCTATTTTGAGTTCTTTTTGTAAATAATTGTGGGCAAACATTGTTCTCTACTTGCACTTGCTGTTCTCTCCTTGTTACAGTTATTTTTTGGTAGGTAGAGAGAGTATTTGCAGCCATGGATGTGGACCGGGATGACTTCCTGAGTGTGGAGGAGTTTAGAGAGGGAGTCCAACAGGACCCCGCAATACTCAGACTCCTACAGCAGTAGAACAGAACAGTGTCCGTTATGTCCCCATATGGAAAGTTTTACACAACTTTCCCACCAAAGCTATATAAGCTATACTCCTTGTCATCAAATTTATCAGATGAACATTAGTCTTTACCCCTTGTCATGAATCATGAACTTTATCAGAAGCGAAAAGGAGAGACTGATTGTTGTTAGATATTGTACGATGATTTGGGTCTTTCTCTCTCTCCATATGTTCTATTTATCTACAAATCATGATGCGCCGTAAATTGTGTATATAATTTGAATATTGTGCATTTGTAAATAGGTTCTTTTGTAAATATGAAAATAAATTTGTTCATGGTAGATTAATGGAGTAAGTTTTTTTATAGATTTTCTTTTTCAAGAAAGAGCTTTTTTGTTGATTATTAAATTAAATATGCAGCTTTCTAAAAAATGGCTTTCTTTCTCAATAATGCTTACACTTTTTCGTGGTCGGGGATTTGGAGAGGGCAGAGAACTAGATGTTCACACCTAATAAGTGAATGAATCATGCTTAAATTAATAAAAAAGAAAAAATGGAAAATCAAGTTATTAATGGCAAACGTGGAAAGTTCTTATTTTCAGGTGTCTATTATGTCTGTGTTGTCTAGAAAAGAGCTGAGACTTCTGCACCGCTCTCTTACACTTCTTCCAAGGACAGATAAAACCATTAATACCTCATACACTTGTAGTCTTCTAAGCTCTGCTCCGACATCAATCCAGGAGAGATTAACTCACCGACAGTTGTCAGAACTCCACACACAGGCTTGTTAACGTTCAGTTGGTCATTTTTTGGCTCGTTTTTGCTGGAAACAGATTGGCTTCCTCGCCATTTTTTGTAAATCCGTGTTTTCAAATTTTGTTATATTTTAATTAATGAATTGGCAATAAGAATTTGCGTAAAAGAAAAATTAGTTTTCTGAAAGATTGAGAAGACTTCAAGCCTTTTTTTGCCCAACATTTACGTGTTCAGTTATGCTAATTGACTCAAAAGAAAAAATAGAACCAATAATTTCTACATTCCGTGCTGGTTGCTTAAGGGTGAAGTAAGAGTTAACATCTCAGAAATTTATTCAAAATCATTGCGTTTAATTGTTAATCAAGAGTAAGACAACCTTTTCCCGCTGATTTGAACAGCTGTCACGTGGATTATTTCGCTCTCGGATAAATAGTAATAAAAGTGATGAGCTACCATTTTGTTCTCAGGTAGACGACACTTTAAGCCGGAGAGTTAAAGATGAAAGTGATGCTAACAGAAAGAAGTGGCTCATCTCATTGGGTGTTCTGGGCAGCAGTCTCTTGTTTGTATGGCTTAAAATAAGAGACAGGAAAGTGCAACTTAAAAATGAGATGCCTCTTCTGGGCAGCAGTAGTGGACCAAATGAGGCTTCTGAAGAACCGAAAGAGAATGAGGCCGATAAGAAGAAAAAGAAGACCGGGTTCCGAGACCAAAAGGTGAGAAGAAATATTTTTGGATCTATAAAATATTTTTTTTGTATTTGAATTGAGGGTAAAACACAGTGAGCTTCATTTATTTAGGTTGCGCGTTTTTTTTTTCAAGAAAAGTTTGTTCAAGCTCACTTTTATATTGTTGGCTGTTCCAGAAAGCTCTTATTGGATTAACTTAGCTAACCTTTTGAACACAAATTACGCTCTCTTCTAATAAAAGGGTAATTGGTGCAAAAAATAGTGGCTGACTTTATGCTCGAACGTGGCTTGTAGTTCTTAATTTTTTTTTTCACCGGATGAAAAAAATTCATTAATTGTTTCCAGTCTATTCTATAGTCAGAAAAGATGAAACAAATGAACGCGAATAGACCGACTTGTAATTTGACTAGTTTGGGAGGACGCTATTAGATTTGCATATTAGATGTCCAGGTTCTTTCTAATTGGGTTTATTAAACAAAAATGAGTTAATCGTCATAGGTGCCTAAAATTTATGGTGATGTAATTTGTTCTATAGAGCTAAAAATCGATTTCATTGGGTTCACTTTTTCCGTTTTCTTGTCTCCAATACCTGGAACTGTTGGAATCGTTTGATAATTTAGCTGCTTTTAACTGAATAAAAAAACTCTTGTTCTATGAAAATACTGACTTGTTGTTGTCTGCTGCATAATTAGTACTTTGCAAAAGGTTAGACTGTGTTGTACAGGTAATAGAGTACGAGAACAGAATTAAGTTGTACTCCACTCCTGACAAGATCTTCCGCTACTATGCTACTCTGCAGGTGGGCAAAGAAAAGGAAGTCTACATGACTCCGGCTGATTTTGTCCGCAGCATCATCCCAGACAGCAAACAGCCAGAAGGTTCGTGGTATTCACGTGTCTTACTTGGTATGTTTTTCGGAAGGAACTTTTTGAAGACAAAATCAAAACAAGTATATGAAAACTTCGGTTGATCATGTTTTTAGACCTTGTGCAAAAAAAATGTTTGTCTCATTTCCTGTCGCTTAGTTTGCCGTGCTATATTTTTTTGTTGTATCGCAAGTGGTGCGAAGCTTCGTTTTGCCTCTGTGTTCATTTTCAATTTTCGTTTCAGGGCTTGGGCTAGACAAATTCAAGATGTTCGACCCGGAGGTTAGTATCATTCATTTTTTGCAATTTTCAAAACAGGTGCATTCTGTGTGAACTCATTGTCATTTTAGAGTGATCAGAAAAAAGTTCAACTTAATTTTTGAAAGTTCCACCCCCTCATGAATCCTAGATCCGCCCATGGATAGAATATTTTAAGTTGATGTGTGTTTCGTTGTTTATATAAATAGGTAAGTTTTTATGATCTGTATGCTTTAAGTTCCTCAATTTGATATGCAGGAGCACTTTGTTTCCCGTAAACAACTTACACATTTTCATCTTTCTTGATTACTGAATCTTAACAACTTCCAGGTTTCTTCTTACTTGGCCTAGAGGTAACGGCGTCGCCTTTGCACGTTGTTTTCTTTCAGTAAGGACACAATTGAATTTTTTTCTGTTCAAAATTGATTTGTCGACTTTCGTTCATCTGCTCCAAATTTTTTCGGCTTAGTTGCCAAATTGCGGATATTTTTATGCTGTAAGCTATTATCATAGAAGTTGCTAGTGTTGTTCATTGTAGTTTTAGGGGCGATTTGAAATTTTATATAAAATCATTTTTTATTCGACTTAACTTGTCTGCTCTAAGGTTGTCGGCTTTGTTTCCGCTCCCTCCGTTAGTTTTGTTCCGTTGCTATTTTTATTTTCACATTTCCCTCTTGACATGTTTGCCTTGTATTTTTGCTTGATAGTAACAGGTATTATGACAATGTATGGGATTGGGTTTCTTGAGACGCTTTAGAATTTTTTTTTCAGTTTTGCTACAAGTTTGTTTTTCTCAAATATTTTTACCGATTTTCAAAGAAGGGGTTTTCAATGGAAAGACCGCCTACTCCCCTATGGGCTGCTTAGTCTCTTCTTACTTTACCCCTCTGTCTACAGCCTTCGAAAAAGTCTGGGGGGGATATTTTTGATTTTTTTCCATTTTCTCAAAAACTACTCTCCCAAATCTGAGGTTTTGGTTTCAATGATTGAGTTTTTGACCGATTTTTGTAAAATTTTTGAAATTTCTCGACCACTCTTTTCGCGTACCTAAGGTTTTGCGTTCAGTTCAAAGAAAGGATTTCGGAAAGCTCATTTGAATGTGCAATTACGCCCAAATTTTTTTGACACAAAAAGTTATGGCCCTCGGAGAAGTCAAATGTTGATTTTTTAGCCGTTTTTTTGAAAGTTTTTGGCTTAGGATACGATAGCTATCCTGCCAATTCTGATATCGAGGGTTTAATCAAAACAGCAGGTCGTTGAAAGCCTACCTGCGTCAGCAGTCACTCCCAATTTTGTTTCGAAAAGATTATGGTCTTCAAAAATGTCAAAGTTTCGAACATCTGACTGTTTTTTGGAAACTATTTGACTTTTCAAAAACCATCCTGCCCATTCTCAGGTTAAGTCCGAAAATCTTCTCTGATTAAGTGGTACGCTCTATTTTTGCAGAAAAAAAATTAATTTTGGAAAGTCACATTTGTGAACTGATCTTTTTTAGATTTTTTGACTTCTTAATACTACTTTATCAAATCTGAGACGAAGAGTTCAAACGAAAGAAATAGTTCTGAAAATTTTCCAGCAAAAACGGCGACTCTCCAAATTTTTTGTACGAAAAATGTTGTCGTTGGTAAATTCCAATACCTCAAAATTTTTCACCCTTCTCACTTATTTTAGTGGAGAAACAACTAAGCTTTTTGGGCAAAGTCCTTTTTTTGAAATTACCCATAACATCCCGCAATAGTATAAAAGTCCATATCAACGAATTGTTATACTGAGTTTGGAATAATAAGTATTTTATATGGAATTGGAGTAATTGGTGCTAGTTCTCAAAGCAGACCGATTTCGAGCAGACTCAATACAATTAACAAGTCAGAGTGCTCACTTCAAAAGTGAATTGGCAAGTAGCGACTGTTTACTCCGTTTCATTTACATTCGACATGAATGATTTAGATGCGCGTAAAACAGTGTAGTGTTTAGATTATTTTGTTTTTGAAAAAGTTTTATCTGAAAACCGTGAGATAGTTTTTTTCCCGTGTTGTTCAACTCTAGGGGTAACGTTTTTTTTGTATTTCAATCAAATATGCCTCACTTGTTGCACTGGACTGCTAAAAAACGGGACTCCAAGGTCGATTCAATGTCATGGTCGATTCAATGTCATGGTCGATTCAATGTCATTTGCTAAATGTAAGACAAAGTACGCTCTGCAGCAACAAAGTTACAAGTGGCGGAGAAAGAGAGTAATGAGCGTGGTTAGTACTATTGTATAGGTCTTGGTGATTTTTTTTTCAGGAAAAAGTCTTACAATTTGTTCAATTTTGACTTTTAGCTGTTTGACATTTAATTTTTCAAGTTTTTTTTTTTTGTTAAAAGGAAGGCAAACTTTCTAAGTTCGAAAATGGAATTTAACTATCAGATTTACCAGCATAATAAATATTTCATCTATTGATCCAACTTTCTCAAATGGGGCAATTTTATTAAAAAAGCACCAATCACAAATTATTCGTGAAATTCAAAGAGCTTTAAGGACATATAATTTCCCCCTAAAGTTTTTTTAAAAACAACAAGTCAGTGTTTTTGTTTCCTTGCGTTCATTGGTCTTTTCCAATTGTCATTTGGCAAGTTTTGGTTTAGATTTTGAGTTTTTTCCCCGGATTAAAATAATTATATTGCGATACAGTTTCTCAAGTTGAAATTCTATGAGCCTATACGTAATTTTTCTCGATTTTTTAAAAGTGTTTATTTTTGCGGTTTTGTGGAGTTCATTAACATTTTCGAGGCGTCTATTGTCTTTGTGTTTTCAATGTTTTATGCTTTCCAAATTACTTCACGTAAAGTTTGTTATATTCCAAATTAGGTCATTTTCTTGGTATTTCCATCATTTTCTTGGTATTTTTTGACGATTCTAACAATTGTTTTTGACGATTCTAATAATTGTTTTTTCAATTAGCCCGTATAAACCAACTTAAGTCAAAATCTGTTTTTCTGCTCTTGGACCCATTCTGCTCTTAGACCATTCTGCTTATTTCTCCGCCTCCCCAAATTACTTTATGCATCGCATTGGCAATTTATTGGCATATGTAGCTGCTTTCTTTGTGGCTAGTTTTTACAAATTGTCAAAGTCTTGTAGCGTAGATGCGAAGACATGGGACTATAAATCTCCTGGTCGTAGGATCGAATCCGCCACAGCAAAAGTTATTATTGCTTATTTTACCTTTTCTTTTATTTTAATTTTTAGAGCTGCTTTTTTTTTTCAAAAAGCTAGTGTTATCGAAGCGCAGCTTCGCCTCTGTGCTGAAAATTTGGTCATTTTTTGTGCTCTGAATACTGGTAGTAAGAGAGATGTTTGTGTTTTTAAGAAGACTGATTATATGGTTTGGCATACGGTAAGATTGACTGATTGATACCTGCTATCTCCTAAATTTTACAACTTGTTTAAAATTGCACGGCTCCTGCTTTTATAACCCAAATGACTAACTAAATCTTCGAACAATCGCAATCATCCGCTGGCCCTACAATAAAAATGATCGTATAATTTGAAATAATAATTTAATGTCTGTTAAAGATGAAACTATGAATAGCATGCTGCAAAGCAGCAGCAATTTGATCAAACAGTTGGCAAAACAAATCCGAATTTTTCTGCTTCTGAGTAGAACGAAACTAAGACGGTTTCTTAATTATCGCTTTTTAGACGTGATAGTGATTGTATTAAAGCTTAAGATCATTTGCGAATGTTAAACTGCTTTTTGCTTTTCTTGAATTTAATTTGGCCTAAATGATTGCTTTTGCTTGTTATTGATAACAGGTAATGTTATCAATACCTGTTATCAATCTAATTTTTAATTTGATCTGGTAATGTTATAAGCGTTAGTCTAGTTTCTCTGATCACGTCAGGCACAGAAAACCACTATTTTGAAAAGCAAAAAAAAACATATTATCTTTTGGCTTAGCAATTGGGTCGCAATTAAAACACGAAGCTTCATGTGTACACTGGGTTTTCTGAAAGTTAACTCGCTCGCTGTCTGCTGTTTAAATTTAACGTATGCTAAACGATTTACATTTCTTCCTTCACATATTTTGCTTTACTTTTTGGCTGTAAACTTTGTGAGGGATGCAATTGGTGCAGATTGTTAAACTGTTCTGTAATCTTGAAGCAGTTGCGAAAGTTTGGATAAATTAATATATTAGGACGATGGATTGTTTTAGATGAATATTTTCATCCAACGGCTAATTTTGTTATCATTTCCTAATTGACATTTTCAAGCAGCATTTAAGCTTTTGAAAATTGTTCTTTGGAATTTACATTCGGCTATCGGGGCCTTTGGCAACTACAGATAGTCTAAAAACGTTCCAAGGTAATGTGTTACTAACAAAGTTGGATAAACCAGTCAAAAATAACGTCATTGGTGGAGAAATACGGGTGGTTTCTATGTACTCTCGGCGCGACTATGCACTTCGGGTCTAAATCCGGATGCGGCGCGACCCGCAAAGTCTGGACATGAGTCTGGGACCTCGACCCGGGTGGTTACTTTTGGTCGGTTTTTATGGAGCTGGTTAATATTTCGGCCACTATGTATGGTACGGAAACAGCTCACTAAAGCCATTTCGTATGCGAAATATTCAACTCGAAAGCGACAGTTTGCTACGTTTGGAAACTAGTTTTAAAAGCGCCGCATTGGTAAATAGCAAGCCCTTGCTCCGCTACGCCTATTTTCGCCAGGCGTGGTATAATCAATGTTATGGTAATATAGATAGTTTTGTCTAATAATTAAAAATATGAGTTCAATGATTTTCCTGCTTTTTGGAGCTTTGTGGTCTTAGTGTGCAGTGTTAGAGACTGAGTATTTTACTATTGCTGATGTTGTGTTTAGACTGACAGTTGTGTGGATGAGTTGGAGATCGGGGAGGACTCCTTCTTCCACAAACTGGGCCAGCAGGGACTCATCTCCTTCTCAGACTACGTTTTCCTTCTCACTGTCCTGTCCAGTTAGTACTAGTCAGTCAAAACACGGATCTCTTTAACTATATTCCCCTTTTGCAAAAGGGGAGAGATCTAGGTTTAAACTTCTCATATGCTTAACCATTGATCTATTTCTTATAGTAGAGATATTCGTTACTAGGTACCCGAGGGGGGATAGTTGAAGCAATCCCAACACACTAACACAAGCCAACAATACAATATAACACAAATAAAGACAGTAACACAAATAAGCACAACAAAATTTGAAATACTTCGACAAAAAAATCCATCCTTTCGAACTGCAGCCGTGGTTTGATTTGCTGAATCTAAGAGATATAAATTGACAATTGTTGTATCTCAGTAATAATATTCCTCCTGTGATACCTAGTGACAAATCTCAATCTCTACAAAAGACTATTCAACAGTGAAGCCTTAAGCGAATGTTCTTCTGAGTAAGAATTTCCCTGTTGTGCTATGGACGGGATGGAAAGAGGGGCGGAGGTTGTTGGGAGGGAATAGTTTACATAATCTGTTTTGTCGTTAAAGGATCGGTGTCCTCGTTAAGCTCATCAGCAATGCTCGTCAAAAAATTGTGATAAATTCATTCTTTGCCACTTTCAGCAAAATATAAATGGAATAAACCGTATTGATACGATTACTGGCTTACTCTAGAACTTTGTTTCAGCGCCAGCCAAGAATTTTGAGTTTGCGTTCAAAGTGTTCGATATCAACGGAGACGGAGTGGTAGAGCATCACGAGTTCGAACAGGTCAGTTTTTGAGACAGTTATGCGTACAAATATGATAGTTGGGTCCCAAGAAAAAGCAAGTATGAAAGATGGGTCCCGAAATTATTGTGATAACTTTAAAAGAAATGCGAACCATGTTTTCGAAGACTTTGAGGCCTAAAATTTTCTAATGGGATCTATCTTAATTTTAGGGACCCAACTATCATACTTGTACCAAGCTATGAATTAATTGTTTTTTTTTGAAAAATACATTACGAGGCCAAACTGTGCACTGGATAGGCGCACAATTTTGTTTTTCTGTTCCTGGATTGCAGAGACAAATCTTTAAACATGTTCCAAAAAGTAAGTGGATTCCACTTACAAAAGTTTCGTGGATTCCGCGTACAAATAGCTGTAACGTAAATTTTGGTGGCACATTTGTTTTGTTGCGGGTTCCGCAACAAGCAAATATAGCTAGTTGTTCTGGATTCCGCAAAATGTAAGTGGAATCCGCAAAATGTAAGTGGAATCCGGAAATATAAGTGGAATCCGCAAACAAACTGCGGATTCCACTTACAATTTGCGGATTCCACTTACAATTTGCAGATTCCACCTACAATTTGCGGATTCCGCAACAGCTCAATGTAACTATACACATGTCTTATTATTTGTTTGTGGATTCCGCAAATACAGTTGCGGATTCCGCAAATTTGCCTATTTTTGGAGCGATTTTGAGCGGTACAATATTTTACAGTGCACAGTTTGGCCTCGTAATGTATAAATTAATAATATGTCCTATAAAGTGTGTCTCCAAAACAAGGCTTTTTTCAGATAAGAAGCCAAATATTCTGGCATTGAATTTGTTGTCGATTGCAGTCTCAATCATGAGGGAAAAGTTTTGGATCTGATTGCTCCTGGACGGAGATGAAGTCCCACCGGATATATTCCTCCCGGACTAAATTTTAAAAAGTTTCATAAACCCCGAAAACGAACCTAAAGATACCTTTCTGAAGTCAACCTCGGAGCCACTTAACATATCCCCCTTCAAGAAAAGGGGGGAATTGTTAAGTAGATAAATTTAGTCGAGTTTTGACCAATCAGAATGCAGCAGAATTCGAATTATAAATGATAAGCTCTTGTGCTGATTTTCTGCTTTTATTAAGAGTAATGAACGTAGTTTTTTTTTCATGAAAAAGTCTTAAAATATGCATACACTTAGTTATAATGCACTTTTTGAGTTCAATTGAAATTCATCTGCTGAAAGTGATGTAAATAGCACTCTCCAAATACGAACGTGCAAATGGCGCAAAAAAAAACATGAACGATTTCTAGTTTCGAAAGTGGAATTTATGTTTTAAATTTCCAGCGGAATAATAAGTTTACCGGATCTTGTTAACTATCCCCCCTATGTTACCTTGTAAAGAATCTCCCCCCCCTAAAAATAAATAACTGAACAGCTAAGCATATACGAATTTTGTACCTTGTTAACTACCCCCCCCCCCCTTAAGTTAACTCTATCTTAAGTGACGTCAAACTTAAAATTGAAATCACAAACTTGCGGTTCACAATATTAGGGTAGTATAACAAAAATATCAGACAATGGAAATAATGAGTTAGTTTTTTTGCTTATTTCAAGGATGATTCTTCTCGTTGTACTGAGATTAGGTTTTGTTGTATTCTGATCGGCTCTTTCGCATAAGTTTGAAAGAGAAAACTGAAAAATAAAGATAACTGCTATTCCTCCTGCAATTTATTATTTTGCCCGTCTTGTATTTGATTCTTTATCTTGTCTTGTATATTTAATGAAAATCAGAATGCGCTATGGACGCAATGTTTAACTGAACACAATGTTTTTCTTTTTGTCAAACACCTCGTTTAATAAGTTGCTATAAGCTCAACGTTTAAGAGTAGGCCAAGAATATTCTAGGTCATCCAAATTGACTCAAGTCTGGGTTTATTCTAGAATTCTTTTCTGAACTAAGTCAATGCTTTAGAAAAAGATGAACTCAATTCATTTTCAAGGCTAGAGAGTACCTGTCAACATTTTTTCCAAGTTTTTGCCTGCAGAGATTCGTTTAAGCAGCTTGAATGAATCAACTAAAAGCAGACACTTTGCGTAAAAAACTTTTTTTTTTCGAAAGGAATCCTTCTAAGAAATAACTTTTTGGTATAACTTTTATGTGTAACTTTTTTCGAAACAATTAGATTTTTTTTCTGAATCGTCTCATTCAAAAATATTATTGAAAACTTTGGAAAGCATCGCTTGAATAGCTGGCTTTGGTGATCTTCAACTTTTGCGAATCGATTAATGATATAATTTTTCAAAGTTTCAACGCTTGCTTGGCTACATTTTTTGTCTGCACCGATTGGCTCTGCAGTTATTTGAAAATTTTCATGTTTTTTTTTGCTCAATGGCTTACTTGAAAAGTGCGGATCGATTTTGATGCACATAGGTATAATGCGCTTTTGTATTTCATTTGAAATTCATCTGCTGAAAGTGACGGAAATAGCAGTCTCCAATTACAAACGTGGGAATGGCGCGGAAAAACGTGAACGATTTCAAGTTTCGAGAGTTCGAAAGTACAGTTTTCTTTCAAGGTTTCGAGCCGAATAAACATTTTACCTATTGATCCAGTTTTATCAAGTTGGTCAAGATTTTCAAAAATTTGCCAATCATAAAGTTTTCTGGAAATTCAAAGAGCTTAAAGCCTTTTTTCTTTGAAATTCGAATTCGATTTTGTTCAACAAAGTCAGTTTTTTTGTCTGTTTACTTGCGTTCATTACTCTGTTCCAACTGTCTGTTGGCTATGTTACGAAGCGATTCACGCATTGATGCGAAGCGATTCATGCGTTGAAATAACTGGAAAATTTTCAAAGTTTTATCCTCTGACTGTTTTCTTAGAAAAATTATTTTTTTGCATAATGATTTAATAAATAAAATAGCATGGAAAAGTTCAAGGGTGTCTTAGTTTGAATGGTCTGAAGCATTTAAGTATGCGACAATTTTCAAATTCTATAGCTAGATTGGCTTGCTCAAAAGTTTGGCGAATCAGCTTCAGCTGAAATACTTTGAAGTTTTACATAATTATATCGATTGAATGAATAGTTTGCTGCAAAAATGTTTAAGTATTTGAATTTTTCATTGCTTGAACAAATTGCTCAGAACAATTATTTGTTTGCGAGCCGACTGATTAATAGAGATGGGCGTGCTTGTGAATTTTAAAAAATGCGATTAGCAAGCCTTTTCAAATCAGAATATAGACTTTTTTCGGTTAACAACTAATTTAACAAATCCGGCCATGACCTGGGTTGTTTAAGCTGAAAGTATCCATTTTTATCTTTGGTATCGCAAGTGGTGCGAAGCTCCGGTTCGCCTCTGTACAAATGTTTGTTTTGTCTAAAATGAGTCGTTGATCTTCTTCGACGAGTTAATTTTTTGAAAATTGTGGCATATTTATTAGTTTTTTCAGTAAGTCAAACTGTTCTTTTGAGCCGTGAAATTCAATACATACGTGAAGCTTAAACGGTCTCTTACCTTTGTGTATACAGGTAGCAAGTGTGATCCGTGCAAGTGGCAGTGTTGGCAAGAGACACCGCGACCACAAGACTACAGGCAACGTCATCAAGAAGGGTAGCGGAGGAGTGTCTTCGGCACTGGCCACCTACTTCTTCGGACCCAACCTAGACCAGAAGTTATCCATCGGGGATTTCCTCAAATTTCAGCAGGAATTGCACCGAGGAGTGCTAGAGCTTGAGGTGAGTGAGACGCAAACAGCTGCCATCTGTCATGGTACCTGACTGGCGAAAATAACATTTTTTTCATTACTCACTTGATTAAGTGGCAGTCGATAAATGAAGTGAGAACACTTTTTAGGTCGTGTTTTTTTAATTCTTTTTCAAGAAAAAGTCTGTTGTTCAGGCCCAAATTTGATTTTTCGCGGAATCAGTTTGATTTTTTTACCCTTGCGATCAGCAAGGGTTTTCCAACTGGATACTAGACTCTTTTTTTTCCCGTAAACAGGAATCATCTGGACTCATCTCCTGGTGGTACCTTGGTTCATAACAAATTCAACATTCTTAGCGTGTCTGGTGTTAGATAGATGGTGTCAGCTGATGGCGTCAGTTCTCCAGTGAGTTTTTCTGTGGTGTTTTTTCGGGCTCTTGACTTGCAGCTTGAACTTGCAGCTTGAACTTTGTTGTTGTTGTTGTAGCCTAGTTGACTCTTGACGACATGGGTTTCCGTTTGTTTCGGCTAATAGTGGTTTCGTCTCGTCCCTATTCCAGTGTGTATTGGCCCCCGACGGTATAGGTAGGGCATGTCACTAGCGTGTGTTACTTGAATGTCATTTAAACTCTGGCCGCGCCGGAATTGATCTCGCGTTTTGTTGTTTGGTTGTAATGTCAGCATCCTCCGTCAAGCTAATTGGTTAAGCTTTACCGCTCTTTCGTGCTGTGTGTGCTGAAGTTGGTCAGCTAAATGAAGGGGTCAGCCCATAGACTGTGGATATTTAGATCTGTCGATCTGACTGGACAGTTGAATACGTGTTGCGTGTCATAGGGCTCTAGGTTGCAAACAGTGCATATATTAGGCATTTTTGGGTCAATCCTGCTCTGGTAGTTTGCTTTAGTAGCTATTCAGGATGGGTAAGTATCTGGAGCGGAGCTGTGCAAGTGTGCAACTAGCCTTACGTGGAGTTTCTTTTCTTCTTCGAAGTTCACTCCAGGATTGGTGATACCCAAAAGGTTCCTGTGATGAATCTCAGTTAAGTCTCACAGTTTTAGTATGCAGATGCTTGAGACCAATTTTATATTGGCAAATTGTAAAAACTGAATCAGTTGGCAGGTGTACGGCAACTTCTTGCGCTTTTTGAGTGTTGCTGCTGTTTAATTCTAACTTTCTATGTTCTGCACGCTCGGGAAGATGTCATCAGAGGAAGGACACTTTGGCAAGCATTTCATTATGCTCTCGAACAGGGAGAATTTTGGTTTCATCGTATAAATGATCATTTTTCGTCTAACAGCCGCTTATAATTCTAAGTGCATTGTTTTGTTTGACTTGAAGTTTTGACCAGTTGGTGTTGCTTAAACTTGGAGACCGTATAGTTGCGGCGTAGTTCATTACGCTACGGCTGATTGCTTATAGCCGATGGCTAGTGTTGGCAAACCAAGAAGTAAAAGAGTTGCCATGGATTTGTCTTTAAGGGAAAGGTTCAAGTGCCTATCTTTAGCCATTCTTTTAATTGAGTGAGTGGACTGCATATATAGAGAAAAGAGTGTGGCCGAGACAACACCACCTTGTACAACTTGCTTAACTTTTCTAATGCCAGATTCGCGTCTCCAAATTCAACCGAGATCAAGTGCAACCATAAGGGTACTTCGGCATGGTTTTGCATAATTTAGTCGGTCGGTTATGTGATAATTGGTACAATTAAGTGCAGTCACGATAGAGCGGGCTTTCCTAAAACCGTGCTGGTGATCTGCTAGTTGTATGTTTAGGTTTAGCTCAGGTAAGAGAATCCTTTCCACAAGTTCGGTGGTTGGCGACAGTAGTGGAATTGGGCGGAAGCTTTTCGATTTCTTAGATCCTTACCTGGTTTGGGGAAAAGAAGTATGCTTAATATTTTTCAAATTGGTATTATGGCAGTGTTGATAGAAATGGTTTTGGTTTGTGGCAGAATTTTAAGGCCATTTGGGCCGAGATAGTTTAAGCGAATGGAGGCAATTTGATCAGGGCCTTACTCTTGCTAGATTCTTCGATTGTTTTCTGTACTAATAGCGGTGAGATGGTCATTTTGCTAAGTTAAGCCAGCAACCTTGCTCAAGTTTAAACTTGCTTTACTACTTTACAACAATGAAATGGTCTAGAACCGATTACAACATGTCCTAATTTTGCTCATAAATTAATCAAATTCTCTGTGAAATTAATCAAATTCTCTATTAAAATACCTCGAAGAGGAGACAACGCTTCCTGGCATACTGTGATGATGAGCGTTTGCGACGCGAACAACATTCTTCGTCTTACTAGGGGTCTCTTTTCATCAAGCTCTGCTTTAGCAAACGATGACCTATTGCTGCCATGATATCGATACTTGGAAGATTCTCCAGCTCGACTAAAACATCGTATATTGTTAACTACTTAGCCTTCAGATCAAGATTAAAAGTCCCAGTGTCATCCGCCTCCTCAAGGTGGGACCGGCTGCGGCAAAATGGATGACATCTCTCTCCCCCATGGTTGGTCCTGCACTGAGCAGGCCGAGGGCTAATGAAAAAATCATCAAGACTAAAAGGGGAAACTTTGCTTCTCACTTTCTCAGCAGGAGAGAACCACACGATCATAGAAGCATCCTCACTGAATGAAGCATCCTTCAACGAAGGCGTGATTGCATCCGGCACTTCGCCCCAAGACGATTCACCATGTCTTTGACTGAAATCGTAGTTGTACGCAGACATTTTGCACTCCGAAAATTCAACATGCTTCAAAACAAGAGGGGCGGAATGTTGAGGCTGAAAAGGCGTTTTAGAACTGAAACTAAATCAAGCGCTTAATGTTGATGCCAAACTACAAAGAGCAGTGACTAAAAACACGGTTTCCAAAAATTCTTTTGACTTCTATAAAATAACTCGGAACAAATTACAAATCTTTTGTAATTATGAATCTTCAGTCGCTCATTCTCCCAAATTTAGAAGCTAGCACACTAAACATGATTGGTGCTGTCGATTTCTTGGTCAACAGTTTTCTGGCTAAATATGTCGGGTTTGATGCTCAGGTTTTTTCAATAATTCAATCAAATTATCATGAATTTAAATGGGCTTGTTTTTAAGGAAAATTATTTGCGTTGAGTTAACACGATCCCAAATTCTTTTTCGATTGTTTTAATATTTTCTCCAAAAAAAGTTGAGCGATTTTTGGTTCTTGTCCTTTGATTTTTCTACAGTCTTTTGTTTCTTAAGTTTGAGCTCAACTGATTTGCTGTTGTAGTACCAGCAGGCTATATGCTCTAAAAGTAAAAATCACTCCCCTCTGCTGTATTTTGGATGTATGGTTGTGAGGTGGTTTATAAAGGGAAACGACACCAATGGTGTTTGTTGACAGTGCAAGAAGCAGTGCAAAGAAGGCGACAGTATGAGCGAGAAGCAATTCAGCAAACTTCTCCTCATGTACCTGCAGCAGAGTCAAGGCAGGAAGAAGGAAATGCTGAACAGAATCAACAAACTCTACGGCAGAAAAAACAGCCAAGACCAACAAGACAACCCAGTTGTGACAGAGGTACTATTTTTTCAGACGATTGGTATAATTTGATAATCGAAGTTGCAAACCTCAACCGGATTTTCAAGTGGCAAAAATGTTAACATTTGGTACTGTTAGCGATGCAATGGCTTGCGTAGGAGTTTCTGAGGGGAAAGGCAGGTGGTGCTCCAAAAAATTTGCGAAATTTCGGTAACTTATGTTTCAACTTCAAATTGCGCGAAAAAAAAACGAGAATGACTTCTAGTTTCAGAAAAGGCTCTTAGTTTTTAGAATTATTAGAATTCATTACTTTGAATCAGTTTTCTGAAATTGGTGCGTTTTATACAACAAATGGCTGAATAAAAGATTGACAAAATTCAAAGAGCTTGAAAGTGATATATTGTTTTAACTGAAATTCGAACATTTTTACAAAGATACTAATTTCGGTTTCCCCTGGTTTCACTGACACTTTTCTATTTGTTTGTTGGCTGTTTTATTCGATATTCCGATAAATTTACGAATTGGCATACTTGAAAACGCCTTTCAGTCTAGGCAACTGTCTTAAATCAATCTCAAAGCATTTGCAAGACATGTTTGGTAAATGAATTTCTGCTCAACTGGTTTTGGTAGTTGGACTGCTTGAGATATCCATATTTTTTGGAAGGTATATATTTGTTATTGGTACGCGATTAGCAAGCGTTATCACAGGACTATAGACTTTTTTCGGGTTAACAACTTGTTTCACAGAATCACTTGAATCAATTTTCCTTTGGCTCATATGCTATCAGAAGTCAGTCGTTAATTCGCGCATGAAGAGATAACGCATCTGCCTATAAAGACGAATGTCAGGGGTTCGAATACGATCAGGAGAAGTAGTTTCACCTTAGTATCATTGGGCTATCATTTCCTTGATATAGTGAAATTTCTGCTATAGCAAAATTCCAATAACGTCGTTTTTGATTTTATTATATGGTTGTATTATAGTAGATTTCTGCCTCGTTTCGGTTCTGAGTTAGATCGGTTTCGGGTAGCTGACTGATTTACAACATTTCACTTCATACGTAATTTAAACCGTAATTATCAGAAATTAGAAGTCAACAAAGAATATCGAACTGACATAAATTTCGGTATTTAAAAGCAGAATTCAATGTCATAAAATACGCAAAATGAATACATTAATAAATCAATTTTAAAACAGCGCCTGAACAACTTTTGAACTTCTTTGTTTCGATCTTTTACTTTTTTCGCACACTGTTCTTCGTTCACCAGAAAAACCCATAGTTACAAACTTGGTTTTTTTCTCGCTATGAATTCTAGCGAGAACATAGTATGATTTTTTGGTGTTTCCTGAAATTAGGAAGCGTTATCAAATGGGAGTTCAGACTTTTTTCAGGTTAACAACTTGCTTAGCAAAATTACTTGAGTCAATTGGTATTTTGGCTTATAATGACTTCAAATATCTGAGCGTCTCCGACACACTTAGTCTGGAGGAGGAAACGAACACGCCTGTGACGCCAAAGGTCCTGGGTTTGAATCTGACTATACCTGTTTTTGGTTTCAAACGGGAAAAAGTCAGTTTCAAAAAATTGTCGGCTTAATGTTGCCTGCTTTTGTTTTGTCGGCTTGGCTGCCATTTTGTAAAAAAAAAATTTGAAGTTTTTTACCGTATAGTTGCTTTTAGTGTTCTGATTTACCTCTGCTGTTTGTAATTTTACTAAACTTGACTTATGTATTTTTTTTATTAAAAACCTTTCCTGCCCAAATGATTTTGGCCTAAATTTTATTGGTTTAGTAGCCTAATATCGAGTCGATTCAGCGGAAACATATTTTAAGCGCTGAGCTCTGGATCGCACAAAATGCTAAAAATCTTGATAGAATTCCGAACTTTTCGTTTTCCAGTTTTTCGTTTTCTTTTCATTTTTTCGACTTGATAGATATCGGCTTATTGGCCTCATATTTTGTCTTTCGACGAGCGAAAAAAAGTTTTGTGTATGTGCATCTGTTTTTTGATGTTGAGGTGAACTTAATGACTTCTTTTTAGTCTTAAATGTTTGACTTTTTTATTTTTCTTATTTGGTCTTGATAGGTTTCGGCCCATTTTATATCGGCTTAGTGGCCTCATATGGTTTAATTTGAAGACCAAAGAAAGTTTTATGAGTGTTTGTGTGTGTTGAGGGTGAGATGGACTTATTAACTTCTCAGAAGTCTGAAGTTCAGTTGATTGTTTTCGGCTTAAAGTATTTCTGACAAGGTATTGTATCGCAAGTGATGAGAAGCTCAACTTCGCCTCTGTGTGAATTGCTTTTTCGTAAAAAACATCAATGGTAATTCAATGATTACATGTTTTCTTTTAACATTCACTTGAGGTGCTTCTATTTATTTCAATTGTTTTAGCGCGACCACTTTTTACACTAGTTTTTTAACTTATCAAAAATGGCGGGACCATACTTCGAAACGAAGTTAGCTAAAGGTTGCCGGACATCAAGCCGACGGGACTTCAAGCCGAATCGTAAAATTAGGGACTTGAAGCCGAAAATTTTGTCACTAAGTCATGAAATATGATTAATTTGAAAAAATTTTTTGAAGAATTTCGCAATTTCATTATCTTTATTCGGTAATTATTAGCGTTTTCATAAAATTAAAGCCTCCAAATGATGTTTAGGAAAGTTGAAAAATAAAACACGGTTGAAGGTAATTTTCTTGTTTTTAATTTATGCATTTCAAAAACCGGCTCATATTATTAACGGATGCCAATCCCAAGTGATTCTTTGTGGACGCTTATTATGGAGTAAAATAGCTTTTGACAAGCAACGTTTTACAGAAGAAAAAATAATGATTTGAGGTGCTTGTAAAGTTTAATTTTCGGCTTGAAGTCCCTTCGGCTTGAAGTCCCGTCGGCTTGTTGTCCTAGACCCTTAGCTAAAACCACAGAATAACGCTCTTCAATGACATAAAAAAAACTTGACTGATTTTTTATTTTAAAAGTGAACTATATTTTGCAGGTTTTTCCAGCGGAATGAAAAAAATACGTATTAACCTAATTTTCTCAAAATATGTTTTTTTTAAAAAAAAACATCAATCATTAAAAACGTTTTTGAAAGGCAACATAATTTTTCTTTGAAACTCCGCGAGTACTTGGATTTTTTTTTGCAATTATGTTGTTTGTGTTGCAGCGCATCCCGCTAGAAGACGTGTACGCTTTTTGGGACGTGTTGACCCGACTGAATGAGGTCGAACATGCAATCACTTTCTGGACACTCAGTGGGGCTCCGATCGACAAGGACACGTTCAAACATGTTACTCGCATAGTAGGCAAAAGAGAGCTGAACGAACACCTAGTCGAAGTCCTCTTCCAGCTGTTCGACGACAACGGTGAGCCTATATATTCGAGATCTACTACCTATTTTACCTACGGAAAGTCGAGGAGTAATGATTGCCATATGTTTTTACAGAATTACGATGTGAAAGCCTTGATTAAGAGCACTTTCATGACATTCGAAAGTAAGGAAGTTACTGAATGCATGCTTAATTTTTGGGGAAATTTGTTACATATGTTCTGTTAGTTGATATGCTATGAGCTCCACAATCAGGATTACGAGTACATTTTTGAGAAAAAACTCAAGCTCAGAGCAGGCGCGAATCTAGGAATTTCTCGAGGGAGGAGGCGGATTTTCAAAAAAAAATTTGAAAAAAGGCGTTTTAGGCACTTTTTGGAAAATTTCGAGCAAAAAATCGCGTTTTTTCGGCGCGCGCTCCCCCCTCAAAATGAGTATAGATTGGCTCCTTTAAAAAAATTTTAAGGTCAGTCAGCCAAAAATGGATATCTTAAAATAGTGAAGAATTTATTTGCCAAAATTTGTTTTCCAAAATTATAAGAAAATTGTTCGAAATGATTCAATTATTTTATTTTTGCGGTTTGTTTGAATTTATCAACTGTTTTAATAAGTATTTTTTGGCTATGTTTTGTGTGTGTGAATAGGCGACGGCATGCTTACTCATCAGGAGTTCTTTGATGTGATGAAGAGGAGGGTTTGGCGAAATTTGAGGAGGCGGAGAGACATGGGGCTGCACCGTCTGCTGAGTGCGTGTGGCACCTGTCTCAAAACTACAGACTTCCTCACACCACTCAAGAAAACGATCGGTTGGAACTGAATGGAAAAATGCATTGGATCGATTGGCAGTCACGTTTGTAGCAGTCGGAGTCTGGAATTGTAATGAAAACTCACGATCTTTTGAATAAACATATCGCTAAAACTCTGTGAAGCGAAATAAAAGTTAATGCTCCTCATAATTGTTTAAACCTGTTTATAAATTAGATAGCTCAAATAATTAAAAATGTTAAATTGTTGCTCCGAATCTCGAAAAAGTGAAGTCATTGTAGTCCATGTTCATGATAGCATTACATTGAGTTCTAATCACACTAGCGGACTGAAGTGAGCGTTAGTTTTATACTACTATTTTTTTTAAACCTAAGTCACAAATTGTGGTGCCAATTTTGGGGCTCTTTTACGGCTTTTTGATAGCCTGTGCTTTGACTTTCAAATAGTAATAAGTTAACACAGTTGCTGCCTTATAAATTCATCAATTGAACCGAAAAAAGTGATTTGTTTCAAACAACATAACAAACAAAGCGGTCGAGAGGGCAGTTCGTGAGACTAGAATGCTCGAGTTTGTAGGTTCGATCCCCATAGGTAGCAATGTTTAATTAATTCGAGGCTTATTTCTATATTTTCTTAATTCTATTTATTAAGCTGCTTTGTAGTCGTCTGCCCGCAAGTATTTGCAAGGCGCAGCTTCACCTCTGTAAAGATAGTATTCTCCTAAATAGCTTCACATTCAATGGAAGTAATTTCTTCGACATCAAATTGATGCAAGCTTATTGGTCTAAGTATTGAGTTGGTTGCCGCTATTAACAGGGCCGAAGGCTTGTGTTTGCCTGTAGAATTGCACTTTCCAGAAAAAAAAGACTGCACACATGTACGCCAGCGAGTGAAAAAAAACAGCTTGCTTTCATAGAATTAGTTATGGCCAATGTAATTTCAAGCGTCTGATTCTGTTAACATCCCACAGCTAATTTCCTGGTTTATAAAGATAAAACGTTAAGGCTCGAGCCCAGTTGGGTGCTTTTGGCTTATTTTTGCCGTAGAAAAATCTAATTTTTAAGTGTAAAAGAACGAACTGATTGTCAACTTGCGTAGGTCGTATTGATTTTTTTTGTTTTTTTTTGAGGAAAAAGTATTCACATTTTTTTCACGCTCGCTTTGTTTTTTCACCATGTCAATTGATTTATTTTAAGTTTCATTTATTTTGCCTTAAAAAAGCATTCCACACTATCGAACAGCAAAAATTGGAAGGTAAGAAAAAAAACGTGATTGGCTTGTAATTTCAAATCTGGTGGTTTTCATTTTTTCCAAAAAGAATGACAAAAAATATTAGAAGTCGGTGAACATAGTGAAGGCTATATAGATTGTGATAGTTTTTTCGAAGGAAAATTTGTTTTTTTTTATTGGGTTGACTTTGGTTTCTTCACTATCGAACAGTATCAGTTGAAAAATAGAGAATAACGAGATCGACTTCTATTCTAGAAAAAAAAAAGATTTCAATTAACATGTTTTACCAGAGAAATAAAAACTTAAGTCCTGTTTTCTCAAACTGACTTAGTTGTATCATAACCGTGTCAAAAATAGTTTGTTCTTGAAATTTAATGACTTAAAGGCCATATAGTTGTTTCTTTGAAAGTTAAGTTTTTCCATGAAAAACTAGTTCATTTTTTCTGTTTCTTTTCATTTATTGTCTCTTACAATTAGCTATGTTCAATTGATGCAATTTTCTCCAAATGGGAAAACTCTAAATGAAAAAGACCCATCATAATTGCCTTGAAGTTTGAAGAGTTTGTATGTGATATACCATAAATAAACCATAATTTACAGTCTGCTTCTTTCGGTTTTCCTGATTTCGTTCATTTTGTCTGTTAAGTTTTGATTTTTTAAACTGTTTTGTTTCGATCACTTTTTGAAGCAAAGAAAGATTTTTCTACCATTTAAAAGATAGTCGTCTTACATTTTCCGTGTTATTCTTGATGTATTACCCTTGTGATAATCAAGGATATTACAATCGAGTACAAGCCTTTTTGCTTGTAAACAACTTTGTTTACAAGATCTCCAAATTTTAAGATCTCAATTTTTAGTTGAAGTTGCATGTTTAGCGGCTGTAATTCAACAGCTGGTCTAGAGCTAACGAAGTAATACTGGTTATGCAGCTGAAAAACGTTTGATATAAATTGATTTATGGGCGACTTTATTGATTTCGTCCCAATTTTTGTCAGCTTAATTGCCGGGTGGTTTATTTCTGTAGTTTTTTCAAGGGTAAATATATATAATTCATGGTTTCCTGGTTTTATACGCGCCATTGTTTTTTGTTAGAAAAAAAATTGCTAAAAGTTCTTTTTAATTTCAGTTCGTTTTCTTTGTTAAAGGAAGATAAACTCCACTATCGACCAGCAAAAGTGTAAAATGTGAGAATAACGAAAAACGTGAAGGACTTCCAGTTTCTTAAATGGTAGTCATATTTCAGATTTCCCAGCAAAATATAAAATTTACCTATCGAGTTCTGTCAAATTGTGTTAATTTGTCAAAAATTTATCAATCATAAATTGCTCTAGAAGTTTAAAGCGTTTTGAGGTACATCATGTTACGCGACTGAAAAACGAAGGAGAAATCAAATATTTAAATCCAATTCAATTTAGTTCAATCCTTGAAATCATTGAAGAGTTTCATAACGTTGGGAAAGGGTCTTTGGGCTGTATGTATGGGTGTGTTGCATATTTAGGTCTATTGCTCCGTTTCGAGGTTGAATCTCCCCCTGCACTGCTAACAGTCTCCGCTTTTTGCCCCCCTGTGTTCATAACTGTAGCATTCATCTGCTGACTATTCCAGAGATCCACTTTTTTCTTGCCACTCCCTCCCCCTCTCATCTCCATTGTGATTTCGTCCATCACAACATGCGGGTTCTTTCTCAATTTAACACTTTTCAACGCTTTTCCCGACTTCTCACAGATTGAGTTTATATCATAAGCTACTGCTACAATAACACCCTGGGTTAGGTCGAACACTTCGCGAAGGATTTCCAGCGAGCGGTCCTCGATTTTGAGGAAGACATTTTTGGATATTTCGTCCCACTCCATGCACTCTCGCAGTTTCTCCTGAGTCAGTTCGTCCAGATTGGAAGGGGCCAGAGCTCCGACTCTCTCCAGCGATTTGTTGATTTTGTAGCGATATGCATTTCCCATCATCCCTTAAAATTGAAGTTCAAAAACAGTTGGTTGTTTCTTCTTCATTTGCATATGACACCAATTTTTTTGCAAAAGAATCTGCACCTGAGTATTTTCCTATGAAAAAGCGTCAAATTTAATCATTGTATCAGAACCGTTTTTAAGGATTTTATTTGTCCATTTTGGTCCTAGCCCTACGTTCACCTTCAGTTAGCCCCTCCTCCCCCTCCCCCACCCTCCCAAAAAAAATCAAAACAACAAATAAGCGAGAAACAACTGAAAGTTAATTGTGCGTTATTAAACTAACTTCTTCTGTGAAGAATGAAAAAATTTTTAAATTACTAGTCGCCAAAAACTGGCATCCAATGAATGACTCACAGTGCTCCTCCATTCCAACCCTCCCCTCCCCCCCCCCCTACACAGACTGACCTAAACTGACACTTTTGAGAGGACTCTTCTCCTCTTCGTAGGGGGACTCAATGGCGTAGATTATCAGTTCCTGCAGACTCTTGTTCAGCACATTGCAGTACTCCAACATACCCACTGTGCTATTACTCATCCTCCAGCAGCTGGCCACGTGATCAAATGTGCCCTGGAGTAGAGAGCGGGTGCACAGCCACCGGTAGGCCGAAAGCAGGTCCACTTCCCGCTTGGCCTAAAAACAAACCTGCTGTAAATATGACATATGACAAACCTGCTAAATAAGTCGTGCTGTGAAATATAGACCCACGGAAAAATCGCTAGTTAGGAACAACAGATTTGTTATTCAGCAGGGTAGGGACCGGGGGGGGGGGGGGTACCGACAACGGACGGAGTGGTTGGATAGGGAGGGGGCTCTGATTGGCGCTTAATTGGGCAGAAATTGAGGAGGGATTAAATTATTTTTGGATGTTGAATGTGCCTTCTGGATGCGTTTGTTGATGTCGTTGACTGCATTGCGGATATTTGGTCTGTTGCATGGGTCCTGCTGGAGAGGGGGTCCCGCCTGCTGGAAATGGAAGGCCGCTTTGGCTCGCAGCCAGAACATGTTCGTGTGCAGATTGGCCCAGTCAGACACGAAGAACAACTCCCTACACGTAAGAAAATAAACCAATCTAAAAATATGTTTTGTGTTTGAATTGAACATAACATTCAAACGCATAATATTATCGAAAAAGAATATCTGCGAAAATAGCTTTAAATTGGGAGATCAAGAAAATAATTATGAGGCAAACTTGACTTCCTCGCTTCTAGAATATTCCTCGTAGAATATCCCTCGTAAAATTGATGACCAACGCGCACAATGTGACACAAGAAACATAATACCCCATTTGGAATTAAAGTCTTGTCACAAAGGTGGCGCATGTAGGTTTTTCTCGAGAGGCAAAAGCGGATTTTCAAATAAATTTCGAATATTTTGTCCTCGATCTTAATATTTTGAGGTCGAACAAATTGATTGCCCGAGCGCTCCCAGAATGCTAAAAAGACCCAATTTAACAAAACTTTCTGCGTTCATAGGCTCTTTTTTGTGAATATTTTTACTGTAACATAGTATATAAACCTTGCAAGATTATTGCAATTTTGTTACAAGTTAATGCATTCTTCAAACCTGTTCGGAATGCGAAACTGCAAGATTGCTTACTAGATTTTATTCTCTTCTCATATACAGTTTGGAATGTAAAAACTTGCAAGATTCTTGCAAGGTTTGCATTCCCTTACTAACGTAGACAACTATAGTTTGATCAAGAGAATTTGAAGTAGTTTGGGGTGAGGAGAATTTACACACGAGGAAACTGACTAAGTTGCAAGCCCGCATTGATCTCCATACTCCGAGTAATACAATTCAATATATATGGAGCTTAGGAAAAATGCTAGTCATACAATTCCCTTAAACGGAGAATGCTGGCCATAGAGTTTCAATGCAATTTTTAAACTTGACATACGTATTTGCCATAGATGCGAATCATGTGACAAGCATTTTTTTGGTCATTACAAAAGCCTTTTACGTTTTATGTATAAGGTTTTTGTACCTCACTTGTTGAGGCCAGCGACTTAGGTCCAGATTCTCACGACCGGCAATTTTTCGGCATGCCCATTTTTTGCCACCAAATTTTGTCAATGTCCAGCTTTTGCAACCAAAGTATGGCATTTCCTGACTTTCGCGAGCAAAACATCCATCGCGACTTTTGCAATCGAGGTGGAGAAGAAGCGACTAATATGCAAAATGTCCAGATTTTTGGAAATGAAACTGGCCATTTCTAGACTTTCGCGACAGATTAAAACCATCTGTTTACTTTTCCAAAAAATTAAACGCTGCTTCAATTGTTACTTATACTGAGATGTTGTATTGAAAATGCCAAAAATTCATTTAATTGTCTGTGAAAAATTGATTAAAAACATACAAAACAAAAATAGCTGGTTGGTGTGTAACTAGCCCAGACAGTTTTAAAAAAAAATACATAAAAAGTTTTTTTCATGTTTTTTTTTAAACTAAAAGTGTTTTGTTTTGCGCGTGGTGTGATGAAAGGATCTGCGGAAAACCTCAAGTTTGAGTATATTCGCCAGTCACAGTGAAATAGGTCAATCTGGTACTGGGTTTTTCAGAAAAATGACTAGAAAAAACTCAAGAAATTTTTTTTTTCGCATAAGTTTTTTGATTTTGATATTTTTTATTTCAAAAATGTCGCTAAAAAGAAAAATTTAAATGAAGTGTCAAGGTTTATCCCTCTATGATAAGCCTTCTTGTTGGCTTGAATTGCTCGCAATTAGACTAAAACTCAAAAACTTCAAACCGGTTTTTCTCAACACTCGGGCATTTTTTGATAATTTTTTACTGTCGTTCGAATCAAGATCGAAAAGACTTTAATAGGATTTATCATTCTCTTAATTACTATGAGTATTTGTGGTAAATTTTTTGGTCAAAACACAAAATAAGCTTGCTTGTTTATTTCATTCGCTCAAAATTAGACCAAAAATCAAAATTTTCACCCGGTTTTTCTCAACGATGAGGAAACTTTTTCAAAGTTTTGAAAATTTGTTTGAATGACGACTAAAAGGGCTTTAATATGACCATTAATTACTCATCTTTCGACCATATTAGATAATTATTTGTGGTACCTGTTTCTGCGTGGAAAACAAAAAAAACTAAAGCACCCGAACACAAAGTTCCTCCCCATTTTCAATAGTTGGAAGAAAAAAGCAAGAAAAAAACGGAAATATGCATTGAAAAACAAACATATGCACTTTTAACACAGAAGCGAAGTAGAAACTTCGCAAGCACCAGCGAGAAAGCGCCAAAGATCCAGGAGCTTTAAAATGCACAAAAACCCAAATTTAACATCTAATAAAATTCAAATTTTCAAATGGTTGGAACAAACTACAATTGTTTTGTTTTGCGCGTGGTGTGATGAAAGGATCTACAGAAAACATGAAATTTAAGTATATTCACTAGTCACAGTAAAATAGGTGAATCTGGCACTGGGTTTTTTGGGAAAAATGACTAGAAAAAACTTCAAGAAAAGTTTTTTTTTCGCTTAAGTTTTTTGATTTTCATTTTTTTTTTTCAAAAATGTCGCTAAAAAGAAAAATTTTAATGAAGTGTCAAGGTTTATCCCTCTATGATAAGCCTTCTTGTTGGCTTGAATTGCTCGCAATTAGACTAAAACTCAAAAACTTCAAACCGGTTTTTCTCAACACTCGGGTATTTTTTGATAACTTTTTACTGTCGTTCGAATCAAGATCGAAAAGGCTTTAATAAGATTTATCATTCTCTTAATTACTATGAGTATTTGTGGTAAATTTTTTGGTCAAAACACAAAATAAGCTTGCTGGTTTATTTCATTCGCTCAAAATTAGACCAAAAATCAAAATTTTCACCCGGTTTTTCTCAACGATGAGGAAACTTTTTCAAAGTTTTGGAAATTTGTTTGAATGACGACTAAAGGGGCTTTAATATGACTATTAATTACTTGTCTTTCGTCAGGCGTTTTTCAATTTCATTATTTATGGTAGTTGTTTTTTCATAGTTTCGTTTTCGTCAGGTTTTTGCATTTTTGCTTGCTAGCGAAAGTCGTAGTGAAAATCGAATTTATTGAAATTTAGTCACGACAGCCAAGAAATAATCTTTTTCAGGCAGTCTGAAAATAGAGAAAATTTGATTGCACAAGACTTGACATAAAAAAAACGACCTCGGACGGGAAGCCGTGACTAAAAGTCGAGAATATTTGGTTTTGTGAGAATTTAAAACAACGTGCCTGTCTGTTTCATTCTCGTTGACGTAGTGCAGTTTGAGGTGCTTCACTACCGGAATGTATCGCCAATCTTCTACCACGTATGTCTTGATATAGACCGGTTCCTACAGAAACAACAGAAACAAATAAATAGAAACAAATAAACAGGCTTGATCAAGAATGCGAATCATTTGTGATGCAATTTTCATCAATTATGTCGATTTAAAAAAAAAGGTCGACAAAAGTTTCGAAAATTTTTTGAAAATCCGCCCCCCCCCCCCTCGATAAAATCCAAGATCCTACCATGAGATTCTGTTATTAGCAGTTTTTTTCTTAATCTCTTTCATTTCTGTTAATTCCAGTGATGACGAGTTATTTCGAATATTCGCTCTATCGGATCTTTGAACACTCAAAATTCATGAATCTATCCATAGCTAACAGAAGAGCAATCTTTCGCCTTCAGTTCAATTTAAAAAATGTTGTTTTTTTTTGTCCTTGGCTTGTTCTACCAATAGCTTTGTCTACTTATCATCACAAGCAAAACAATCAGAAGTCTTCCGACCTTTTTACGCAGGTAGTACTCCAGTTCGGCTTTGAACGCTTTCGGTTTGCTGAGCGAATCGACCAAACTCATGCGCTTTTCGCCATAGCCCATGAACGTGCCAGTGACAGTCCTGTATGCAGTGTCCAGATCATACAAGTGGTTCCAGATCAGTCCACAGTAGTGTTGTAGCGCCTCGAACCAGCAGCCGGAAGGACCCTGGAAGCAAGCAACATATTGCCCCAGCCCTCTAGGATCTCAATCGGGTAACCGCTGGACCAAATTCACATCCTCCCCCTAATGATTTTTATATGAGTATGAGGGGGGGGGGGGGGGGGGGGGGTGGTGGGGGAGGGGGTATGTTAATTTAGTTTTAAAAGCAAACTTTTAACTTATCGGAATTGAGTGTTTCATACACAGCGCTATAACCAATTTTATTTCAAAACAATTGTGTGGGTTGCAGGATCTTACCTTGGTTGAATTAGGTGGGAGGATGATAATTTGATCTTAGCCGTTTTCAAGATTTCAGTTTTGCACAATTTCTGGTTCAAATTAACATCGTCCCCCCTGAAAGCGATTTAGGGGGAGGATGTTAAATTGGTTCTAAGCAAGATTTTTGAACCAATGCCAATAGGAATTGAGCACTTTAGACGCACTAGTGCTAACCAATTTTAATTCTAAACAATAAATGGGGAGGAAGATCTTAACTTGGTCTAATAAGGGCGAGAGATGTTCATTTGATTCTAATTTTTATTGACTTACTGATTGGCAACTAGTTGTAATTTTTCTATGTTGACGAAAAATAGCAATTGGCGCCAAAAATATATGAAGGCTCTTCCCCCCCCCTCCACCTGCAAATTTTTACAAGTAAATTTGTTGATCACATCATTGTGCGATTGTTATGAAAATATGAAAATTGACTTGCAGACTAATTAGGCATGACAAACATGTTTGGCATCGATAACCAACCTCGTAAAACCACTCGTTACAACAAAAAATTGGAGCTGGTTGGGAAGAGGAAAATGAGCCTATATGAACGCATGGCATAGACGGTACCGCGACAACTCGCAACAAAAGACCACTCGCAATACAAGACAACTCGCAAAATCATAAGATCGTATAATTGCTAATTTATACGAGTTGTCTTTTTTTGCGAGTTGTTTTTCTTTTGTTGCGAGTTGTCGTGTAACGGGCATATACAATGCACTGCTGGAGAAATGGACCCGAACTAATTTAAAATCAGACTCGCTTGAAACTTGACACGAATTGAGACGAGCATACATTAGTTCCTTTCAAATTGTCCCGAAATGATTCTTTGGATCTACTTAACAATCGCCCCCCACCCTGATATCGACTAAAGAAAAGCCACCCCTATAAATAAAAGCAGTAAATAGCACTAGAGCTTTGTATTTAAAATTCGAATTTTGGCTGCAATCTGATTGGTCGAAAATTCGACAACCTAGTCTTTTTAACAATTGCCCCCCTTTCTTGAAAGCGGGGGGGGGGCATTGTTAAGTAGATCCGATTCATTTGTTTTTTTAATAATAATCTTCCTCCCAACTTTGTGGAACAGCCTGTTCGTTACCTTGAAGATGACATGTTCGTCTAGCTCCAGCACTCCAATGTAGGGAGTGACCTTGCCGTACAGGAATGTGTGGCCGACCAGAGCCAGAGTGCTGGCTATTTTGAACTGGCCGATCGACTTGGGAAACTGTTTGTTGTCGAACATCTGTCCGTAGTCTATCATTTTCTATACAAACAAAAGCATAAGTGAAAAAGTACATATTATGTATATGAAATTCCACCTGCGGATTTAGGGGGGGACGGAGGGACTCGGACGCCCTCTTCCCCCTTAGGGATTCGACCTCCTGTCGACCCAAAGGGTCCACCCTTTGTACTATTTTGAGATTTTCATTTTTACCTAACTGACCCTAAAAATATTTTTAAAGGCGCCTTTGGCGCCAATATGTTCTGAATTCGAGTTGAGAGCGCGCGCAAAAATAACGCGAGTTTTTGGTCAAATTTTGCAAAAAGTGCCTAAAAGCGCCTTTTTGGCCTGTTTTTTTTTCAAAAAATTGCCTGCGGAGCAGAAAAGTTGTTTAGATGTTTCTTTTCAATTCAGCTAAAGTTGGTGGGACTTTTACGCTACACAGCTCAAAACAGATATTTTTTAAAAGTTTAGAAACGGGGATAAAAAAAGATAAAAACGCTCAAATCTGTTTCGTTGAAAAACAAACCAGCGGAGACCAAAACTGAAAATCAATTTTATTCCAAAGCTCATTAGACGAAAAAAACACAAAATCGACAGCAAAAATTTCTATTTTACCAAATGAGCAACTAAATTTCAAGTCGCTCCTTAAACTACGCTGTGACAAAAATACATCGCTTATGTGTCTTCAAAAAAATGGAATTTTTCAAAAGTTCACCTAATGAATTTACAAATTTCTTTAAAAAAATGACAGGTGGCGCTGCCGTCAGAACGGGTTTTCTGAGAGCCATGACAAAAAAAAAGATACGGTTTTGGATGATGGTTTTGGGCATGCAAGCTTAAGACCACAAAATTTTGCTGAAAAGAAACCGACTTTAGGCGAAATTTGAGGGTTGATTAGAAGTCTCATTGTGCGAAATTTGCGCGATGTTGTTTTGATTTTTAATCAATTTCCGATTTTTGTGATGGAAATTGCTCAATTTTGGCCCGCCCCATTACACGCAATAGAAATACTCTCAATAGAAATACTCTCAATAGAAATTTAGGACTGAAAAATTTCGTTTCTTTTGTGTTCTGTATATTGGCCAGTTATTGTTCCGAATTTCGAAGAAAATGGAATATTTATGCTTGGGGTGTTTTTTTCAGCCAATTTTCAGCAATCGAAATAATAGTTTCTGACAAAAAAAATACCCCATTGAAGAAAATGACTCCCTGAAATCAAATATAAAAAGATGTTTTATCTCCGATTATTTTTTGTAAAAATCTGGCGGTTTGAAAATTGCCAAACTGGCCATGTTCTGGATTAAATTATGCGCGCTTTGAAGAAATTATTCATAACGCAGAAAGCGCAATGCAAGCTAATAATGCGTGGCAAATTATCCCGCACAACAAAAACGTTTCAAAGTGAATTGAGACTAGCTTTCAATTGGTTGTATTAGTGTTGTACGTCTCAAACTTTTACACTTAATCTTTGATTTTTTCAAAAAAAATTTGTTTTTAAATATTTTTTTTACCAAAAATTATTCGATATAGATTATGGGGCAATCGGAACATTCAGGGCTTTCTTTTTTGCTTTAAGAAATTTTGAAATTTAGAAATTTTTGGGGCCTTATAACCGAAAAGACCTAAATTGGTTACTTGCTGTTCAATTTCAACAGTGTTTCTGCATAGCTTTGGTTTCTATTACTCATTTTATAATACTTAATTTTTACTTTCAACCATTTTCTTGAGTATGCCGTACAGTTAGACCTGTTTGCAAAATTTCTGCGTTCTCATGCGATGAATGCAAAAATTGTGATGCTCAAAAATTTTTGCCACATATGCCTGAATGCTCAACGCAGCGATAAACATCACTGACTCCTTGGTGCTGAAATTTTTCAAAAACAAACCATGAAAAATTCACATAATTTTACAGCATCGGATCATTGAAAACCCAGTGATGTTATGATACTTCCTCAAAAAATAAGAGAAAAACAGCAATGAGTCTTCATCAAACTTAGTTCTAAGGCTCAATTTATAGTAGCAGCATGATTTATGTTCAACTATTTTGGGGCCTAACGATAGCGAAGAAAAAAACTTTAGAGTAGCGAGCCAGAGATGGTGGAAGGGATACATGAAAGGAAATTTTTTTTTTTGTATTACTCTGAAATTTCGAAAAAGTAGAAAAAAAATTGTTTAGAGCTGATTCCGAAACTCAGACGAGATCAAGGATAACATGCTGCAAATCAGAGCCTGAATCAGTCTTACAAATATTTGACTTTTTCTGAAATAGTGATAATTATCACTGAAGTTTCGAGTCAAATGTCATTTTGAGGCTGCGGAAGGGCAACAATTTCAAAATGGCTCACCATAAAAATGGTCAACGAAATTTTTCAAACTGTGTCTATCAAAAAAAACTATGAACACGTTAACTTTTTTTTCATCCCCCATCATACATAAGCAACAATTTGTTGGTCTAACTAGAAGCATTATTTACAAGATTATTTATGAAAGACAACCGTTAGCTCAAATGGCAATTTTTATCATAACTGGACATTGTGAGCTAAATTTTAAGAGTAAAAAATAGCAGGTGAGAAATCAAAAGGATCCTTAAGTGTTGTCTAGTTTTAAACCTAAATTATCAGCTTTTCGCAGCACAGCAAGCGAGGATAGCAAAAAACTAAACGTGCGTGACTAGCAAACTGTAAATGGTGGATTAAAAAAGCATTATTCTGAAAATTCCGAAAAAAGAAGCATGGATTTTAAAATTGCTAAGCGTTGATTCTGAACACATAGTCCTGATTTAGGAACGGTTCAGTGCTAATTCAGTCCTGCGATGTTCAACGAACGCTACATCATTGATATTTCAGATTTAATCATGAATAACATGTAACTCATCAGAGCTTGAACCAGCAATGACAAGCAATAATTTTTCTCTGAAACAATGACAATGAGAGTTTAACCCGGGCTTGGAAAATTTTGACTCAACCTGTCAAAATAGGCAGCAGTGATAAAATTTGGGGGAAAATATGGCAAATCTGCCGGTGGCCTTCAATATTGACATCTATATTAACATCTATTAACATGATTTATTCATTATTATCTCAATTCATTATTATCTAAATTGAAGGTTAAGTATAAGCGAAAAAATTAGTACTTGATAATAAAACTTCTCCTTTTTAGAGGTCAATTTACATGATAGAAAACATATTCAAACTTGCTTACTAGTTCATATTGACAAGTTTTAGTTTGATTTAAACTAGTTAAAGTTATTTTAGGTAGCATTTATGGTAATCATGACAAGATAAAAACGGCTTCTAGCCGCAAAAAACGGCCTTGAGTCGCAAATCAACAGCTTCACTTAACCAAATAACTGAGTCAGGAATGCTGGGAAATAGAAAAACAAAAGGACAGGCTGGATCGCTTTTCATATATCCTCTGAAAATCGCAGAAACCACAGCTATTTTTTTTATTAAGAGTCATTTGGGGAATATAAAAGGTATCGTTTTTGTACTTGTGCGTGTTTTGGGCTGACAATGGGCATGATGGTCCTGTGGGCGAATATCTTAGTTGAGGGGATATTGTAGATGAAGTTGTCCCGGTCGGCCACTTTGCCCGCATTCACGTCTATCACCCTCTGCAACACATCCTCCTCATACTCGAACCACAACTCCATCTTCAGGGCTGCCTCCCGGAAACACGTGATCAGGCGGGGCCAAGGGTTTGGCGGGAGGGTGGCACTGCATGCTGAAAACAACCCACACGGAGAACAATTGATCAGCTGGCTATTCTTTTGGGCTATATTCTAATGGTGTTAAGCTCTAGCTCAAGTAACTTAACACTGTGACAAAAATTTTAGATTTCATGCAAATTTAAGTTTGTCAAATGAATTTGAAATTTCGGACAATTTATAGGTCGGAAAATTCAACACGATAAGAGTTCGTATCGCAACATGCTAGATATCTGCATAACTGCCTCTTTTTCTAAGACGACCTCCAAAACTCATCAAAAAGTGGTCTGGGCTCTAGAGTAACGTTTTCAATGGCGGGGGGTTTCAGGATGGGGTTTATGGGTGTATGATAAGGGATAGAGTTCTTTCTTTTATCTAACCCAAGTCAGTGATGTAATCCTTCCACACTTGGTCTACTCTGGTGTCAACTAAGTACTGCAGAAAGACTGTGTCCAGTTTGACAGAATCCGGACCCGCAGTGCTCCTCCCAACTGCCTCCTAACACAACAAATCACACATCTTTTTAAACAGTCTAAGACTCATTTCAAACAGATAATCCATGCGTATGCTTATACATTGAAGCTACAAGCATGGAAGCATGGTTGTCATGCCCCTAGAAAAGCAAAGTCTATGGAAGATATGGGTTCCGCAAGTTTTATGAATAACCCAAAAACACTTGTATGTGTAAGTAAAGGGGGCGGGTATCGACAAGTGACTTTACCTGGAGTACGACAAACATTTCGTCCTGATCTATGATTGGTCTGTGTTCATTCCCATGCACAAAGGTGTCTGCCCGTTGCTGTGTGGGGGGTCGCCACTTGCTCTTCGGCGCAAACTTCTGGCCCTTCTCGCGACGGATGACAGGCGTCGACGGGATCACGTGGTCTCTAAACAGCCGAGACATATCTTTCAAATTGACTTCATTTGATGATATTGCATTGCAAAATGTTAGTCTCATTTTGTGAGACTTACATAAAGATTTTTTCAAAAAATTGATGGTCGAGACGGTTGAACACGCAGCAAATTAGTGGTAATCAAACTTAAGTGGCCAGCAAACACCATTTGCGAAAAAAAACAGCACTGAAAAAGGCTAGCAGACCCCACACTAGTAATTTTGGTCAATTTTTTACTTTCAACACAACGGGACGCGTGTTTGCGTGAGTTTGTCATTATCGTTTGTGGAATTTTCACGCAATTAGCTCAGTTTGCGATGTTTTTGTATAGAAAAACAAGCCAAAATCGGTCTGTAAATATTCAAAATTGGCATCAAATCCTATCGGGCAGCTCATTGCTGATCGCTATTTTCTTAAAATGGGCTGAAAATGATCACCTCATTCTGAAACTGTTCACCTCGTTCAAATCTGTTTGTTACCTGGGATACTGAGTCCTCTTAACAATATTAATAAGGAATTGCTCTCAAGGACGGTTTGTTACATGAATAAACCTGATAAACGTGATAACTTAATATAGTTCACCATCTAACAAATACCAAACTTGAACGTATGCTGAAGGGCTTTCATGTTTGTATTTGTTTGTTACCTGGGATACTGAGTCCTTAGTCTGTCTATGGCTTGCATGACTATGGGAAACTGGCCAGTCTGGATGTTCTCCATGCTCCAGATCAGCTGGGCCTCCACCATACTGTTCACACTCCTTAGAGTCTCAATGGTCTCTATGGACAGAGGCACCACATCCAGGAGGTCTACAGTTGGGGCATCTTGACGCTGTGAGATTTGGTCTAACTGATAGTTGCATCTAGGAACGCAAGATAAATTTATCCACATTTTTTAAAGTTTACTAGACTTGAAAGATTCTTGTCTTTCAGAGCTTAATCGATTTGACTTTATCAACTGAAAAATTTTATCAACAAAAACTGCTGCTACACGGGGGCCTCGGTTATCTTCCTATTTTGAGTTGAACAGCTGAAGTTTCTTGGCGCAGCTTCAATGTATTTTCGATATCAAACAAAATTTAAAAAAAGGATAACCATTTACTGTGAAATTAGCACAGAGTGTTCCGACCATAGTCTTAAAAAACACAAACATTTTTTTCAAATTAGTGTAGTTTTTCTGTGTGGTGTGATCGAAAAAAATCTGAATGAAAAATTAGAACTTGGGCACACTCAAAAATCATAGTAAAATAAGCAAATGTACAACTGGACAAGTGTTTTTGAATGAAAGTGACTACAAAAAGAAGAAAAAGTCATGAAAAAGTTTTAAAAGGATTTTGAAAAGCTTTTTCATTTTTTTGCAGATGGTTTTTGAAATTTTGAATTTTTTGATTCCCAATGTGACGCCAAATCAGCCCAAAAAACCCTGTGGCGCCAAAAGTTACTTTGATGCTATTAATGTTATCAAACTTTATTTAAAGTATTATATATTCAGGTCAAGGTCAAATGAGATCTAACCTTGCAGCCATGTACACATGGCAGAGTTGTGTTATGCAAGAGCGTAACTCGGCAGCTATCTCTCTAAGAAGATATTACAGCTCAGAGAACTTTGGGTCAAACATATAGTAAAATTAATTTTGCACAAAACTCAGAGTTCCTAGAGTATCACACTGACCATAGTCTTACAAAACACAAAAAAAATCAAAAAAAATCTGAGTGAAAAAACAGAACTTGGACACGCAAAAAATTTGTAGTAAAATAAGCAAATGTACAACTGGAGAAATTTTTTTGAATGAAAAAGACTAGAAAATCAAAAAAAGTAATGAAAATTTGTTAAAACGAATTTGGAAAAGTTTTTCATTTTTTTTGCACAGGTTTTTTGAAACTTTGAATTTTTTAATTCCCAATGTGGCGCCAAAATCAAATCAAAAAACATTTTTGGTTAGTAAAACTAAGTTTTTACGGCTTGAATTATTCATAAATCTGCTATTATAAGCATGCTCGCTCGAAATTAGACGAAAACTTAAAAAAACCAAACCGGTTTTTCTCGTCACTGAGAAGTTTTTTTGGAGAAAACACAATTTTCAGAAAACCAAAACTGAAAAGACTTCAATTTGATATATCACTCAGCTCATTCCGATGATTATTTCTTTGTGGTAGCTGATTTAGGGCGCAAAAGCAAAATAAAAACACATCCTATTACAAACTTCAATCCCATTTTCAATGGTCGGAACAAAAAAGGTATCCTGATAAAACCATTATTAAATACTGATTGGTTTTCCTTGCGATTATTTTATTTGTTAGTTTGTTTCGCCAGCAGGATACAATTAGACCATTCGCCTGTAATTTAAGTAAAACAGAACTACTTTAATGGATTTTCGTGGAGTAAAGTGTAGTCAATATAATCGATTCTCATGCCGACGTCATTCAACGAAATCAACACTAAATGGATTATAAAAACGATAGAAAGTTGTATCTCTCTCCGATAACTTATCATTTTTTTCACAAACTTGTAAACTCAAAATAACCGCTTGGTTAAACATACATGCTACTACAAAATGGAACTATCATAATAAGTTAAAAATCAACAACTACACTGGCGTGTAAATATACAAATACAACTTGTATAAATGAAAAATTGAAAAAAAATCTCGAAAAGAACTAATGGATTGATCTGTCAATAGGAATTTTTTTCGTGTATTTCCAATTAAACTTTCAAATTCATACTTTTGTTTAATTTTAACTTTTCTCAGCTTCACGTTTAAATTGTTCCATTTATTAACAACTATTGTTTACTGCAGATTTCTTTCCCCTATTTGTTTTTTGGAATCTGTTTTGTTTTATTTGTTTTGTGTGTTTGCTTAGTTTCACAGAGTATAATCAAGGCGCCCTTTTAGAGGTCAGCCTAAGGTGACAGACAGCACCGAAAGCCCCAGTACCTGCCAACGCTAATTAGCACCGGAAATAGGCAGATGGTAGACAGCGTTTAAGAACCTAAAACTGAAGGAATTAGAGGGAAGTAATTTAATGACTATATGACACACCAGTAGTGGATTTAGGGGGAGAGGAGGGGGCCTGGGGTTTTATGCTTTTTCTCAGCAATTCGACCCCCTGCCGACCTAAAGGCAAAAATTCGGGCCCCCCTTTGTACTATTTTGAGATATCCCCATTTTTGTCTGACTGACCTTAAATTTTTTCTAAAGGCGCCACTGGCGCCAATATATACTTATTTTGAGGGGGAGCGCGCGCCGAAAAAACTCAATTTTTTGGTAAAAAATTTTCCAAAAAATGCCTAAAAACGCCTTTTTTGTCTGTTTTTTCAAAATTTTGCATGCGGCGCTGAAATTTCGGCCAAAACAGGGTCTTTTTAGTGCTTTGGGATTTTTCTATGTCAGACGTACCTCAAAAGGAGACTGACGTAGTCGCTCGATTTCTCCTGAAGGTCACTTCCCAACACAAAGTTCAACTCCTCCCTGTACTTTTTGAACTGCACATTTATCACATCAACTGACACTCTCGTGTCCCTGTAGGCGAAGATTGCCTCCTGGATCGCCAAGTTGAGCATCATCACACAGAACACTTTCCACCCGTGGCCCTGCAGTATCTTGTACAGGGCACTCAACATGTCCTAACACAAGAGCCCAGGGTTGTCATAGAGGAGATTTAGTGGGGGGGGGGGGGGGGGGTATTTTTTTGCTATAGTATTTTACACTGGGCGCATTTCTGGGCGTAGTACTCGAGTATTTCACACTTGGAAGAAATGTTTTGTTTGGTTTTATCAATAGACTGAATTATAATAAACCCAGTTTTTTTTGAAGGTAAGACGCAGCACTTGAAGAAGTAAAAGGCTCTTAACTAATTTTCAATTAATAAACTTCATTTCAATTCAATTTCCATTAATTGTGCGAGATTCGTTTTCTAAAACTTAAAAGAAGGTATTGAAAACTTAGAGATTGAACAGAGATGAATCAGAAGATTTACCCTCAACTGTTTGAATCGATTAGCTTCATTTTTAAAGACTTGTCTCTGGATTAAAGCGACCTACACACATCAAAAACTGTACGTACCAAGTGCACGGTTTGCTCTCGTAATCCTATTTTCCGCTGAGTTCTTGTTCAAAATTTGAAGTAAGCAACACTTTAATTTACAAAATGTGTGTTTAACTTCTTCAGATGCAAATAACAGACCGTTTTCCGAGCCGAAACCCTTTAATTTTGAAACTTATCTCTGTACAAATATGAAGTTTAGTAAATCTTCATAACAGAAGCATTTTTTATTTAAAAGATTTTGACTCATCTAAGTTGGCCTGAATTTGAAAAATTCATTTTATTCAAAAAAGGTTTATTTTGGTCCAACTAAAAAAATGTGAGGGGTTCAAACTATGAAAGGCTGATCCCCCCCAATAAAAAAAATCCTCAGCCCTAAACCTTAAACCATCCCCAAATTTTTTGATGGCTTAAGGTTTTACTGGTTTTTCTGAATTTCAGGGTTTTAAAACATGACAACCCTGATCTGAGGTGGATTTGTCCATCAGGTTTAGAAGGATCAGTTTGTGAACTTGTTCGAAGAACTCATGATTGCGATGGTCCAGCTGGCAGATGTTTCGCTCAAAGTGAGTTCGCAGGGGCGCCTTTATCTGCTTCGAGTCCGGCCTTGAAGGGAAAGAAAAAAGAGTTCACGTTATGCTTAAATGACACGTTAGTAATTGGCTGTGATGGCGGCGAGGGGTGGGGGGCTTGATAGATAGCCAATTGAAGAAAGTAAAGAAGAGTAAGATCATGGATGATGACATCAAAAATGTATAGATTGAGCAGCTCATCAAAAACATTGCATTGCATGGAACTGCGGAGATATTGGCATCTTCTTACTCTGACCATAAATGGAAATAGCCAAACTCTAAAAAAAGTCGACAAAAAAGTTTACAAGCTTAAGCCCCCTTCAACTGATTTTTCATTGGACATGGGCACGTATGCAATTCGTTACACTGCCGCGTAGCATTTACAAAACCTGTGAGTCATCAAGTAATTATGGTCAATTGATGACAAAAGTTATGAAGTAAACAAGTTTTCACTGACCTTATATCTTCCTCGCGCTCCTCCGAGCTTATTTTCACCCCCCTTGCCGGATTAACCACTGGTTTCCCCCTGTCTGGGTAGGTGATCCCGTGATTCCACACTGGACTCAGAGGTCGCTCCAGTTCAACCCTGGAGTATGCATTCAGAAAACGACTATTAGACGGCTGTCCTCCGCTCTCCCTGTTTCCCCTTCTCGGATCCTGTCTGCTCCCCCCGGCTGCGTTGCCGCCCCTGGATTTGAGAACACGTGACTTAAACCCAACTTCGGACTCGATTTGTCGGTTTATCCGAATCTGTTCACTCGTTTCAATCGCTTCGTCAACTTCTGCTCTTGGTTTTCGGCTTTCGTTATTGCGAACTCCAGTCCGGCTATTGCCATCAGGGGGTAGTGAGTCGCCAAAAGCGGGGGGTTGGAAAGGGAGTCTTCTGTTTTGCGTCATGTTGGATCTGAGATTGGCCTGAAGTCCTGCGGGGGGTCGATCAAAGTTGACTAAATTTTTAAAAGTTATTTTAATAAAATTTAAAATAGGAGTTCAGTTTCTTCGCGTCTTCACGCTTAATTATCATTGCTCATAACTTGAGTAAAAGTTTGACTAATTTAATTAATTTAAAATCCCCCTTGAACTGACTGGCTTTTCCACTCCGTTAGTCAATGGTCAATTGTTGTCTTACAAGATCTTGCAAGAATCGTGGTAACTTATAATTATCTTGAAAGATTCTTGCAAGGTAACCATTGTAGCGCTTTAATATCAAATGTCAAATTGTTGTTCAGACTTTCGATACGAAAGTAACGGAATATTTGTGCTCGGGGTGGGTTTTTTTTTTCTTCAGACAAATTGCGACTTTTTAACTAGCCATTTTTGACGGAATTTTTTTATATCATTTGAAAGGTATTGTTGTCCTGAGCTCAAATTTGAAAAGATATTTCACCTGCGATTTTTTTTCGTAAAGTTATGGGGGTTTAAAGCTTGCCATTTTGGCCAATTCGGGACAATTAACGAGCGATATATTTTGCGCTATTAACGCGTAAGCGGAGAGTTAAAATTGGTTGAAAGAAGCTTATTTGCGATAATTGATTTGTTACAAGGAGCGAAATCTATTCTTTTTTACTTTAAATGGCGTGTGGGGGGATAATTTTTAGGTAAAAAATTCAAGTTTTAGATTTTTTTTTCATTTTCTAAGACGGATTACGAGCAGTCTTGGCTTCGTCGAAATTACACCAAATTACACTAAATCGTCGAAATTACACAATTTAGGAAAAAAAGACGGGTAGTCTCAAGCAGATAAAGTATTATACCGAGCAGTTGTCGTGAGCAGAACAGTCCCATGTAGGCCTCTGCCTCGTGTTTGCGCAGGAAACACCCCTCGTACAGTGATGCCATGAAGTACTCTGCGAAGGAGAAGATCTCCTCCGGGTCATCCTGGTTGTCCAGACTCTGGTCTGTCAATCAACAGGTGCACAATTAATGTTTGTCAGATCTTAAGTGTCTCAAATAATTCTAATTGCTCTTCAATATCGAAAAAAGACGTTAAAATTTAGTTATGCCAGAATTTTGATAACACATAACGAATATACAGAAATATTTTCAAAGAAAAAGAACAACAAATGTGTTATATGTTAGTCAGATCTAATCTAATCCAATAAGTCTAAATGCTCTTCACGGTCGAAAAAAGAAAAAAGATTGTTAAAATGTTGGCAACGATTTTGATAACACACGTAAAAATTCTGAACAGACAGAAATAATATAAAGAAAATAGCAGCGAAAGTGTTATATTTGACAGATTTTGAAAAACAGGGTTAAATACTGGACGTCCCGGTAAAATAGTATCTGCTCGTAACAATCAAAAATTCAGTATATTCGCTACTTTCATTAAATTTTTTCTGTCATAAAAGTTTGCCGTTTTCTTTTTGAAATTGACTGATGATTTGAGGAGTTTCAGAATTGACTGGTGATTCAAGGAGTGTTAGATTTGACTGACCTATGAAATAGCACTCGTACTGTTTCTGACCTCTCCGGTACTCTCGCGAGTCCACGTCTAGAAGGAATATCATCTCACTCGACACTTTCTGGGCACCCCTGAACAGACCAAATTAAACCTGGCCCTTGGATCTTGGAAAAGCACCAAATAGCTTTCTACGCTGTCTACCAAGTGGTGTCTTCAAAAAAAGCTATATTGTCAGATAGAAGTTGTGTATCAAGGATATCGAAAACATCGAAGTTCCTTGTAAAATTATTGTCAAAATGGAGAGTTTCTTCCTCTCAGTTAATTTTGACAAACCGAAATTTCGCAACTATCTATACAAACTGAACGGTGTAAACAAGATGCAAAAATGGGTATTCGGCTCTTTTTCATGTGGTGTAGATACGTAACATTACCATTAGATATACTTATTTTACAGTATTTTGTAATGTATGATGACCATCAGGACCAACTTAATTGTTAACCTGAACTGAACTTGGTGCCAGTAGCCACTGTGTACGGGTTGATTTTTAGTTGAATCTTTCAAGTATTGTTATAAAGTTAACTGATAGGGAGTACTGGATGCACATACTTCCACATGGCGTAGTCACAGACAGAATCGAGCTATCGCGGCCTAGACGTCTTTGGGAACGACCCACCCCTGGAATCTCCGGTACCTTGGAAGATGGGGCCCAATTAATGGTGATAGCAAAAAAAAACAAAAAGATGTAAGAGATCTTTTGGATGAGAATGCTGTAGCAGAAAATACATATCTCACGTTGAAGAAAACTGAAGATGCGGCGTCAAGGACCAAGAAAAATGGGAGAAACAACGCGGCAAAAACAAAACGGAGAGAAGAATAAACCCGGCGAGCAGATGAGGAGAAGGGGCTATGCAGAGGGGGCACCCGGGCTGAATCGGATAAGAGATTGGAATCAAATTTAATCTTGTTCCTGTGGATGCAAGGCCGAGTGTTTTTAACCAACACTACTCACAAAACAAGATTGTGGATATTAACTTTTCACAGCTGTGGAAGTGCCATCGGATGCGTTCTTGAAAAAAAATGTCATAAGACGGGGATTTGCGATATTTGGAAGAAAGTTCAGAAAGAACGAGAGTATGGAATCATTCTTCGGAGCACTGAGCAATCTGACGCAGGCGTTTGATCTGCGACCGAAAAAAGAATCAATTGTGTGAGCTTTTACATATCTAATAAGATGAACAATTAAATTCGAAAGCAGTTGTGTATGGAAACTTGCGGTTGTAGGAGAAAAAAGGAGCTCGTTTACAAAAAGGAATATGGCGAAAACATAAAGCAGTCTATGCCAAGACCAGAAATCGAAAGTATTAGAGAAATCGAAAAATTGTTTTGTGCTCTATTCCGAAGACAGCAGTACGGTGAGAATGGAATGCTCAAAATGCAGAAGACAGGAAAACACTGTGGCATTCTCATCAAAGGAGAAGAAACTGTGTCAGGAGCCGATAACAGTAGAGACTCAAACAGAAATGTGAACGCAGGAGGTAGCCAAGATTTGGAGTTGCCAAGTAAGGGGGTTATTACTATCATCAAAGGAACAACCTCAAATATGGGGAAAACATAAAACAGTCTATGCCAAGACCAGAAATCGAAAGTATTAGAGATATCGAAAATATGTTTTGTGCTCTATTCTGAAGAGAGCAATACGGTGAGAATAGAATGCACACAATGCAGAAGACAGGAAAACACTGAGGCATTCTCATCAAAGGAGAAGAAACTGTGTCAGGAGCCAATAATTGTGGGGGAATCAAACAGAAATGTGAACGCAGGAGGTAAGTCAAGATTGGGAGTTGCCAAGTAAGGGGGTTATTACTATCATCAAAGGAACAACCTCAAATATGGGGAAAACATAAAACAGTCTATGCCAAGACCAGAAATCGAAAGTATTAGAGAAATCGAAAATATGTTTTGTGCTCTATTCTGAAGAGAGCAATACGGTGAGAATAGAATGCACACAATGCAGAAGACAGGAAAACACTGAGGCATTCTCATCAAAGGAGAAGAAACTGTGTCAGGAGCCAATAACTGTGGGGGAATCAAAGAGAAATGTGAACGCAGGAGGTAAGCCAAGATATGGAGTTGCCAAGTAAGGGGGTTATTACTATCATCAAATGAACAACCTCAAATATGGGGAAAACATAAAACAGTCTATGCCAAGACCAGAAATCGAAAGTATTAGAGAAATCGAAAAATTGTTTTGTGCTCTATTCCGAAGAGAGCAGTACGGTGAGAATGGAATGCCCACAATGCAGAAGACAGGAAAACACTGTGGCATTCTCATCAAAGGAGAAGAAACTGTGTCAGGAGCCGATAACAGTAGAGACTCAAACAGAAATGTGAACGCAGGAGGTAAGCCAAGATTTGGAGTTGCCAAGTAAGGGGGTTATTACTATCATCAAAGGAACAACCTCAAATATGGGAAAAACATAAAACAGTCTATGCCAAGACCAGAAATCGAAAGTATTAGAGAAATCGAAAATATGTTTTGTGCTCTATTCTGAAGAGAGCAATACGATGAGAATAGAATGCACACAATGCAGAAGACAGGAAAACACTGTGGCATTCTCATCAAAGGAGAAGAAACTGTGTCAGGAGCCGATAACAGTAGAGACTCAAACAGAAATGTGAACGCAGGAGGTAGCCAAGATTTGGAGTTGCCAAGTAAGGGGGTTATTACTATCATCAAAGGAACAACCTCAAATATGGGGAAAACATAAAACAGTCTATGCCAAGACCAGAAATCGAAAGTATTAGAGATATCGAAAATATGTTTTGTGCTCTATTCTGAAGAGAGCAATACGGTGAGAATAGAATGCACACAATGCAGAAGACAGGAAAACACTGAGGCATTCTCATCAAAGGAGAAGAAACTGTGTCAGGAGCCAATAATTGTGGGGGAATCAAACAGAAATGTGAACGCAGGAGGTAAGTCAAGATTGGGAGTTGCCAAGTAAGGGGGTTATTACTATCATCAAAGGAACAACCTCAAATATGGGGAAAACATAAAACAGTCTATGCCAAGACCAGAAATCGAAAGTATTAGAGAAATCGAAAATATGTTTTGTGCTCTATTCTGAAGAGAGCAATACGGTGAGAATAGAATGCACACAATGCAGAAGACAGGAAAACACTGAGGCATTCTCATCAAAGGAGAAGAAACTGTGTCAGGAGCCAATAACTGTGGGGGAATCAAAGAGAAATGTGAACGCAGGAGGTAAGCCAAGATTTGGAGTTGCCAAGTAAGGGGGTTATTACTATCATCAAATGAACAACCTCAAATATGGGGAAAACATAAAACAGTCTATGCCAAGACCAGAAATCGAAAGTATTAGAGAAATCGAAAAATTGTTTTGTGCTCTATTCCGAAGAGAGCAGTACGGTGAGAATGGAATGCCCACAATGCAGAAGACAGGAAAACACTGTGGCATTCTCATCAAAGGAGAAGAAACTGTGTCAGGAGCCGATAACAGTATAGACTCAAACAGAAATGTGAACGCAGGAGGTAAGTCAAGATTGGGAGTTGCCAAGTAAGGGGGTTATTACTATCATCAAAGGAACAACCCCAAATATGGGGAAAACATAAAACAGTCTATGCCAAGACCAGAAATCGAAAGTATTAGAGAAATCGAAAATATGTTTTGTGCTCTATTCTGAAGAGAGCAATACGGTGAGAATAGAATGCACACAATGCAGAAGACAGGAAAACACTGAGGCATTCTCATCAAAGGAGAAGAAACTGTGTCAGGAGCCAATAACTGTGGGGGAATCAAAGAGAAATGTGAACGCAGGAGGTAAGCCAAGATTTGGAGTTGCCAAGTAAGGGGGTTATTACTATCATCAAATGAACAACCTCAAATATGGGGAAAACATAAAACAGTCTATGCCAAGACCAGAAATCGAAAGTATTAGAGAAATCGAAAAATTGTTTTGTGCTCTATTCCGAAGAGAGCAGTACGGTGAGAATGGAATGCCCACAATGCAGAAGACAGGAAAACACTGTGGCATTCTCATCAAAGGAGAAGAAACTGTGTCAGGAGCCGATAACAGTAGAGACTCAAACAGAAATGTGAACGCAGGAGGTAAGCCAAGATTTGGAGTTGCCAAGTAAGGGGTTATTACTATCATCAAAGGAACAACCTCAAATATGGGGAAAATATAAAACAGTCTATGCCAAGACCAGAAATCGAAAGTATTAGAGAAATCGAAAATATGTTTTGTGCTCTATTCTGAAGAGAGCAATACGATGAGAATAGAATGCACACAATGCAGAAGACAGGAAAACACTGAGGCATTCTCATCAAAGGAGAAGAAATTGTGTCAGGAGCCAATAACTGTGGGGGAATCAAACAGAAATGTGAACGCAGGAGGTAAGCCAAGATTGGGAGTTGCCAAGTAAGGGGGTTATTACTATCATCAAAGGAACAACCTCAAATATGGGGAAAACATAAAACAGTCTATGCCAAGACCAGAAATCGAAAGTATTAGAGAAATCGAAAATATGTTTTGTGCTCTATTCCTAAGAGAGCAATACGGTGAGAATAGAATGCACACAATGCAGAAGACAGGAAAACACTGAGGCATTCTCATCAAAGGAGAAGAAACTGTGTCAGGAGCCAATAACTGTGGGGGAATCAAAGAGAAATGTGAACGCAGGAGGTAAGCCAAGATTTGGAGTTGCCAAGTAAGGGGGTTATTACTATCATCAAATGAACAACCTCAAATATGGGGAAAACATAAAACAGTCTATGCCAAGACCAGAAATCGAAAGTATTAGAGAAATCGAAAATATGTTTTGTGCTCTATTCTGAAGAGAGCAATACGGTGAGAATAGAATGCACACAATGCAGAAGACAGGAAAACACTGAGGCATTCTCATCAAAGGAGAAGAAACTGTGTCAGGAGCCAATAACTGTGGGGGAATCAAACAGAAATGTGAACGCAGGAGGTAAGCCAAGATTGGGAGTTGCCAAGTAAGGGGGTTATTACTATCATCAAAGGAACAACCTCAAATATGGGGAAAACATAAAACAGTCTATGCCAAGACCAGAAATCGAAAGTATTAGAGAAATCGAAAATATGTTTTGTGCTCTATTCTGAAGAGAGCAATACGGTGAGAATAGAATGCACACAATGCAGAAGACAGGAAAACACTGAGGCATTCTCATCAAAGGAGAAGAAACTGTGTCAGGAGCCAATAACTGCGGGGGAATCAAACAGAAATGTGAACGCAGGAGGTAAGCCAAGATTTGGAGTTGCCAAGTAAGGGGGTTATTACTATCATCAAAGGAACAACCTCAAATATGGGGAAAACATAAAACAGTCTATGCCAAAACCAGAAATCGAAAGTATTAGAGAAATCGAATATGTTTTGTGCTCTATTCTGAAGAGAGCAATACGGTGAGAATAGAATGCACAAAATGCAGAAGACAGGAAAACACTGAGGCATTCTCATCAAAGGAGAAGAAATTGTGTCAGGAGCCAATAACTGTGGGGGAATCAAACAGAAATGTGAACGCAGGAGGTAAGCCAAGATTGGGAGTTGCCAAGTAAGGGGGTTATTACTATCATCAAAGGAACAACCTCAAATATGGGGAAAACATAAAACAGTCTATGCCAAGACCAGAAATCGAAAGTGTTAGAGAAATCGAAAATATGTTTTGTGCTCTATTCTGAAGAGAGCAATACGGTGAGAATAGAATGCACACAATGCAGAAGACAGGAAAACACTGAGGCATTCTCATCAAAGGAGAAGAAATTGTGTCAGGAGCCAATAACTGTGGGGGAATCAAACAGAAATGTGAACGCAGGAGGTAAGCCAAGATTGGGAGTTGCCAAGTAAGGGGGTTATTACTATCATCAAAGGAACAACCTCAAATATGGGGAAAACATAAAACAGTCTATGCCAAGACCAGAAATCGAAAGTATTAGAGAAATCGAAAATATGTTTTGTGCTCTATTCTGAAGAAAGCAATACGGTGAGAATAGAATGCACACAATGCAGAAGACAGGAAAACACTGAGGCATTCTCATCAAAGGAGAAGAAACTGTGTCAGGAGCCAATAACTGTGGGGGAATCAAACAAAAATGTGAACGCAGGAGGTAAGCCAAGATTTGGAGTTGCCAAGTAAGGGGGTTATTACTATCATCAAAGGAACAACCTCAAATATGGGGAAAACATAAAACAGTCTATGCCAAGACCAGAAATCGAAAGTATTATAGAAATCGAAAATATGTTTTGTGCTCTATTCTGAAGAGAGCAATACGGTGAAAATAGAATGCACACAATGCAGAAGACAGGAAAACACTGAGGCATTCTCATCACAGGAGAAGAAACTGTGTCAGGAGCCAATAACTGTGGGGGAATCAAACAGAAATGTGAACGCAGGAGGTAAGCCAAGATTGGGAGTTGCCAAGTAAGGGGGTTATTACTATCATCAAAAAAACAAATTCAAATGTGGGGAAAATATAAAACAGTCTATGCCAAGACCAACAACGAAAGTATTAGAGAAATCGAAAAATTGTTTTGTGCTCTATTCTGAAGAAAGCAATACGGTGAGAATAGAATGCACACAATGCAGAAGACAGGAAAACACTGAGGCATTCTCATCAAAGGAGAAGAAACTGTGTCAGGAGCCAATAACTGTGGGGGAATCAAAGAGAAATGTGAACGCAGGAGGTAAGTCAAGATTTGGAGTTGCCAAGTAAGGGGGTTATTACTATCATCAAATGAACAACCTCAAATATGGGGAAAACATAAAACAGTCTATGCCAAGACCAGAAATCGAAAGTATTAGAGAAATCGAAAATATGTTTTGTGCTCTATTCTGAAGAGAGCAATACGGTGAGAATAGAATGCACACAATGCAGAAGACAGGAAAACACTGAGGCATTCTCATCAAAGGAGAAGAAACTGTGTCAGGAGCCAATAACTGTGGGGGAATCAAACAGAAATGTGAACGCAGGAGGTAAGCCAAGATTGGGAGTTGCCAAGTAAGGGGGTTATTACTATCATCAAAGGAACAACCTCAAATATGGGGAAAACATAAAACAGTCTATGCCAAGACCAGAAATCGAAAGTATTAGAGAAATCGAAAATATGTTTTGTGCTCTATTCTGAAGAGAGCAATACGGTGAGAATAGAATGCACACAATGCAGAAGACAGGAAAACACTGAGGCATTCTCATCAAAGGAGAAGAAACTGTGTCAGGAGCCAATAACTGTGGGGGAATCAAACAGAAATGTGAACGCAGGAGGTAAGCCAAGATTTGGAGTTGCCAAGTAAGGGGGTTATTACTATCATCAAAGGAACAACCTCAAATGTGGGGAAAACATAAAACAGTCTATGCCAAGACCAATAATCGAAAGTATTAGAGAAATCGAAAAATTGTTTTGTGCTCTACTCCGAAGAGAGCAGTACGGTGAGAATGGAATGCTCACAATGCAGAAGACAGGAAAACACTGTGGCATTCTCATCAAAGGAGAAGAAACTGTGTCAGGAGCCGATAACAGTAGAGACTCAAACAGAAATGTGAACGCAGGAGGTAAGCCAAGATTTGGAGTTGCCAAGTAAGGGGTTATTACTATCATCAAAGGAACAACCTCAAATATGGGGAAAACATAAAACAGTCTATGCCAAGACCAGAAATCGAAAGTATTAGAGAAATCGAAAATATGTTTTGTGCTCTATTCTGAAGAGAGCAATACGGTGAGAATAGAATGCACACAATGCAGAAGACAGGAAAACACTGAGGCATTCTCATCAAAGGAGAAGAAACTGTGTCAGGAGCCAATAACTGTGGGGGAATCAAAGAGAAATGTGAACGCAGGAGGTAAGTCAAGATTTGGAGTTGCCAAGTAAGGGGGTTATTACTATCATCAAATGAACAACCTCAAATATGGGGAAAACATAAAACAGTCTATGCCAAGACCAGAAATCGAAAGTATTAGAGAAATCGAAAATATGTTTTGTGCTCTATTCTGAAGAGAGCAATACGGTGAGAATAGAATGCACACAATGCAGAAGACAGGAAAACACTGAGGCATTCTCATCAAAGGAGAAGAAACTGTGTCAGGAGCCAATAACTGTGGGGGAATCAAACAGAAATGTGAACGCAGGAGGTAAGCCAAGATTGGGAGTTGCCAAGTAAGGGGGTTATTACTATCATCAAAGGAACAACCTCAAATATGGGGAAAACATAAAACAGTCTATGCCAAGACCAGAAATCGAAAGTATTAGAGAAATCGAAAATATGTTTTGTGCTCTATTCTGAAGAGAGCAATACGGTGAGAATAGAATGCACACAATGCAGAAGACAGGAAAACACTGAGGCATTCTCATCAAAGGAGAAGAAACTGTGTCAGGAGCCAATAACTGTGGGGGAATCAAACAGAAATGTGAACGCGGAGGTAAGCCAAGATTTGGAGTTGCCAAGTAAGGGGGTTATTACTATCATCAAAGGAACAACCTCAAATGTGGGGAAAACATAAAACAGTCTATGCCAAGACCAATAATCGAAAGTATTAGAGAAATCGAAAAATTGTTTTGTGCTCTACTCCGAAGAGAGCAGTACGGTGAGAATGGAATGCTCACAATGCAGAAGACAGGAAAACACTGTGGCATTCTCATCAAAGGAGAAGAAACTGTGTCAGGAGCCGATAACAGTAGAGACTCAAACAGAAATGTGAACGCAGGAGGTAAGCCAAGATTTGGAGTTGCCAAGTAAGGGGTTATTACTATCATCAAAGGAACAACCTCAAATATGGGGAAAACATAAAACAGTCTACGCCAAGACCAGAAATCGAAAGTATTAGAGAAATCGAAAATATGTTTTGTGCTCTATTCTGAAGAGAGCAATACGGTGAGAATAGAATGCACACAATGCAGAAGACAGGAAAACACTGAGGCATTCTCATCAAAGGAGAAGAAACTGTGTCAGGAGCCAATAACTGTGGGGGAATCAAACAGAAATGTGAACGCAGGAGGTAAGCCAAGATTTGGAGTTACCAAGTAAGGGGGTTATTACTATCATCAAAGGAACAACCTCAAATATGGGGAAATCATAAAACAGTCTATGCCAAGACCAGAAATCGAAAGTATTAGAGAAATCGAAAATATGTTTTGTGCTCTATTCTGAAGAGAGCAATACGGTGAAAATAGAATGCACACAATGCAGAAGACAGGAAAACACTGAGGCATTCTCATCAAAGGAGAAGAAACTGTGTCAGGAGCCAATAACTGTGGGGGAATCAAACAGAAATGTGAACGCAGGAGGTAAGCCAAGATTGGGAGTTGCCAAGTAAGGGGGTTATTACTATCATCAAAAAAACAACTTCAAATGTGGGGAAAATATAAAACAGTCTATGCCAAGACCAACAACGAAAGTATTAGAGAAATCGAAAAAATGTTTTGTGCTCTATTCTGAAGAAAGCAATACGGTGAGAATAGAATGCACACAATGCAGAAGACAGGAAAACACTGAAGCATTCTCATCAAAGGAGAAGAAACTGTGTCAGGAGCCAATAACTGTGGGGGAATCAAACAGAAATGTGAACGCAGGAGGTAAGCCAAGATTGGGAGTTGCCAAAAAGGGGGTTATTACTACTTACACGCCTGAGCTGACAACATCAAAATGAGGTCATCAGGAGCACCATCGAAGGAAGATTCAGATGAGTTACCGGGCACAAGTGTTCTAATTGGACAAAAACCAAACTCGAGCCAAATGCAACTGTTTACGAGACCACTGAGGGAGCGTAAGCTACCAAAGTTTTCGAGAGAACGAATTTTTAACCAGTGCAGTGTCAGTAGAAAAGCAAAAAAAAGTTCTTACGATCACTACAAACTCAAACGAGGACAAAAATGAGTAGCCAATAGCAGCGCCAAGAGCAGCTAGCGGCGAGCACGTTTAGCCGACCATGGAGAGGAGCGAATTAAGGAGAGTGCACACTAAAAAACAGTGTTAGTCCCAAAACAATATCAAGCCCAAGAAGTAAAGCGCGAAATGAAAAGGTTCTAAATTTACTGGGGGAGATTCTTCACAAGATAAAGATAACTTTCAGGGCTTAGATGGAGACGGGTAATTTTGTGCATGTGGTTACGTGTTCCTAAGGCGTGACTTTAAATTGGTTTTGACTTTATGCGTTGGCTGGAGACGCGCATTAAAACAGCGGAAAGAATCCCACTCTGGGTAAACAAGTGGATTTTGCCCAGGAGGCATCACCAAGGAAACGGGAGGCAATCTACCAAGCGGGAGGAGATTACCTAGACCGAGTTGGTGGAGATTCGTCAATTTCAGTCTCAATAACCAGACGGGTTCGGGCTAAAACTCTTAATTAGACGAACAGCTAAGTCTATCAGACTCATATACGCCAATGGCTAGGATTGGAAACGGGAAATTTTGCCAATTTGAATCACAGAGTCGGACGCACCACCGGTCCTGATGGTGAAAAAACAGCAAAATATGCGTAAAAATAGTGAGAATTTTTAAAAGAATTAGAAAATACTTCGATTTGGAGCGGAAACATGAAGATTGAAAACGGAGGATACAAACTGTTCAAAGTAGGATCACATTGTTCGATTTAATACAAAAATTGGAGACTAGTCAGGCTATGGTGAACATATTTGATTTCCATACTTAGCTGCGCAAAAGCCCTAGGTACACCAAAAATTAATTTGATTATATGAGTTGGAGCGGGGGAGAGAAAAACAGCCGAGCATTCAAAGGTTTCATTAGGCAGAATTCGAAAAATTCAAAGAGCTGACCTAAAATTGTCGACAAATTTTTCAAAAAAACACCCAATTTTTTCCACTCTTTTCAAGAAATACAGAGTAATTCGTTTCGTGGGACAATTTTCCAACTAAAAAAAGATCAAAAAATCATTTGAAAAGAATCTATTACACTTTGTGGGCATCCAAAAAGTGCATATCACAATGAAATTATTTTGTTAATAGTAACAATTACTTGGCGGCGTTTGTGACTTCGTCGAGTATGAGCTGTTCATTCTGCACGATGAAGTCAGGCGAGAAGAAGCGGTCAGTCTCGAACGAAGTGTATCCTCCACAGTCCTCGTTCTCAATGTAGAGACCTATAAACGAGGGGCCGATCTAGCATTTTCTTTGAAAACTTTGAAGATGAAAACTTTGAAGATGAAATCTTTTTTTTACGTCAACCAAAATGATTTTACAATTTTCCGAGATCTACCAACTTGCTTTTTTGCAACATTTTCTGCTGTGTAAATGTGTTTTTGAAAAAAAAAAAAAACAAGCCAAACATGCCATTTTTGTGCTTTTTTGGAAGTGTTTGACCTAAAAAGGGCACCTTTTCAGCAGACGGCTCTAGAAAAATTTCAGAGTCATCAATCAACACCATCCCCCACCCCCCCCCCCCCCACCAGTGAATCCGCCTCTGCTATAAACAATATAACAATATCTTAAAAGATCGACAAACATTTCGATATTTTTTTGAAAGTGTTTACCAAGGAATAAATGTTGCGTTTGGTGGATGGCGTGGAACACATCGTTTAGTACTGACTCAGCAAATATTCTCAGCGCCAAGTCTCTCAAATCAGCGCCCATGATCACGTAGTGCAGTCGGAAGTGAATCGTATGCACCTTAAGCGAGAAGCGAGTACTTCAGGTGTTTTATGTTTTGATATAACACTACAAATTTAATAGAGAAAAGTTGGTCAATATTTTTTTTCAGATTTTTTCCTCCTCAAACTGTTGTTTTCGGCCATTAAACTTGTGAAGTATCCTGTCAATAAACGGAACGAATGGGATTTTAAAATTATTTTTGAACAAATTTGGGCTTTTTCGAAGTGTGCATATTTTTCAAACAGGTGAAATAATGAGTCCATGGATTATATTATGCTCCTACATTAGTTTAAGTGGTAGATCGTTTTTAACTATATTCGATATTGACCAAAGACTATATCAGCCGTTAATTTGTAAGAGAAACATCGTTAATTTGGTCCTATTTTAAGGAAATAGAGTTAATTTAGTTAGCTGGAGAAAGGGATTTTTTTTCAGTTGTTTCGATATTTTGTAAAAAATACATTTTGTATATTAAGCGTTACATGATTTTGTATATTTGTTTGTTATATGATGACCTTGGAAATATGATTTTTTTTATTGCTTTGATTTGTCTTTTTTGAAGATTTGAAGTTGTGTTAGAAGTGTGAACAGAAGTGTGAAATGATTCGTGAAATGAAGATATAAGACTTAATTGTGGCTGTTTGGTTGGTTGTTCAATTGTACCTGTGGGTAGAATGTTCCGTGGAACGAGGCTGGGCCCACCAGGGAGAGGATTGCCTGGGCTGAGAAGCCCTCGTGATATACCAGAGTGGCCTTGGCTGGGGATATGCTGGACAACAGCCACTCGTACTCCTTCAACGCCACTGGGTTCATCGCCTGGAAACAAGTCTCACTCGCTTTATATCAAAGTCATTTAACTCTCCACGTTTTTATCAGCGCCATTTATCCAACTATCATCCACCCCCTCCCCCGCCCCCTGTGTTTTCATCTTTCGTAATTTAACCCCCCTTTCAAAAGGTGGTTTGGTTATCGTTATGATGAATATTAAAAAGAAGTTAAAAGAAGCCAAAAAATTGTCAAAAACAGGATACAAAAATTCTTTTTTGAAGAATTTTTGAAGGAGTTCTTTTTTGAAGGAGTTTTGAAGGAGTTTGTTGAGTTGTCCATTTTTTTGGAAAGTTTCGAAACTCAGCTGAACGAAACTATGAATTGCGCCTGAAAACAACAAAAACGCTAAAGCAAAAGATGATAAATAAAACGCTGTGCGCACACATTTTTTTCAGGAGTTCAAGTTCAGAAAATTTGGCAGAGAGTGTTCAAAAACTGCTTTGACTTTTTTTCAACATCTACCGAGTAGATTTTTTTAAATTTTAAAGTCATAAAAACTCACAAAACTCCCCCCCCCCCCCGTTTGTACGTTTTTGGGTGGAGACAAACACAAAGGTACTTTATACCATCTTCAAAAAGACCCTTTGCTTTTGGCCACTCGAACTAAACCTGCTCGAACTGAATCTGCTTTTGGCTACTCGAACTAAGTTTTTTTCTAAAAAAAAAGCGCTTAAGGTGTTACTATATGTCAACGATGTTGGAGGAGCATGCACCGATTGAAAAGCAACTTTTGGTCTAAGCGTTGCAAAATCTCCAAAAAGACAGAAATTTTTCCGCCAACGCAAAAAAAAAATGAAAACCCATGCACAAAACCTGCATTAGATCCTTGCAGTTAAGGGATTGGTTAAGAACTTATACCCAGATCGGGTTATTGATGAGATCTTGATTGTTTTTTTTCTCTAAGTTTCATAGACAAGCAGGTGTAGAGGCTTTTTAATGAAATTTAGACCTAACATACTTTGCAAAAAAAATACGCGAAGCTGACAATTTATTTCGTACCTTAATAACACTAGCCAGTCCCCACACATTAGTGAACTTTCGCACGCCTGCCAAGTATGAAATGTCACTTAAATAAGTGGGCATGTTGAGAGCTTTGTTCACACTGTCCGCGGATATTTTGTTGAGGAAGAAGGCCTGGTTTTCCAGCTTGAGAGCCCTGTGGAACCCTGCGTGTGGATTGTAGGGCAGCTGGTCCTGTTCTAACAGACTCATGAGTACTTTGGAGAGAGTGAGATCTATTTTGTGTTCACGCATGTAGTTCACAAACACCGACATGTTGAAAGCTGAAAAAAATCGAAAAAATTCAACTTTATAGCTGGGAAAATTTGTCATAATCCATGAGGATTACCTATTTCATGCCATTAAATAAGGATCAAGGTAGAAAAAAAAAATCAGCTGTTCAGATGAAGTGACTATAACATACCGAGTTCCGAGTCTGTACTATAACATAAGTGACTATATTATTGGTGACTATAACATACAGCGGCGGATTTAGGGGGGGGGGGGGGGGCGTAAACGCTTTGGGCGAATACCCCCCTCCCTCAGGGATTCGACCCCTGCCGACCCAAAGGGCCCTCCCTTGAACTATTTTGAGATATTCATTTTTGGCCGTTGGACCCCAAAATGTTTCTAAAGGCGCCTTTGGCGCCAATATATACTAATTTTGAGGGGGTAGCACGCGCCGAAAAAACGCATTTTTTTAGTCAAAAATCCTAAAATGTGCCTAAAAACTAATTTTTGGCCCGTTTTTTCAAAATTTGGTCCAATCAGGGTCTTTTTAGTACTTTGGGAGAGCTCGGAAAATCAAATTGGTCGATCTAAAAAAAATCGACAACATCGATAAGGTTGGTTTTTTTTTACTTACACTTTTCCAAATTTTGTCTGTTAACAGCATGATATTCCCGCAAAGACCATTATATAAATCATTATATACTGTGGTATGATAGTTTCTCCTTGGGGCAATTTTCTTATAAAAACAAAAGGAGCTGTTTGCAAAAAAAATCATGCCAACTTAAAAAAAGAAACTTTTCAATTTTTTGTATTTTTCAATTAAAACGGTTTCTTAAAACACTTGAGATGATAAATCGACATATTATGTTATGCGGGACCAACATATCTGTCAACTGTTCTTATGTTTTAAAAGAAACAGAAAAGCGTTCATCGTTGTAATCAAAAGGATGAGTAGTCAGACGTACATGGACAGATTTGAGATTGAATAAAAGAAAGCTATTATTTGGAGACACAGAATAAGTTTTATTCAATAATTGCTTTTTGAGATCTGAATAAAACCCTTCATTAATAGCTGCATCCTGAATAAAAGCCACATTTTGATTAGTACTAAAATTGATACCAGAAAATTTAAAATTCATTTTCAGCCAAGAAATCTGAACGAAGGTTTAATAAGTATGTTTTCTACGCACATTTTTGCCTAAGTGTAGATTTCAGGGATTGCTTCTCTAGGTTAACGGCACCGCAAAGTGGTCCCTTTGGTAGTGAATTCAGCGGGGCGACCGAGATTTACTACTATCCACAATCCCGAAAGGGTTAAGTTGGTGGCAACTACTCCGTACTGTATTCTGTTACTTGCTCCTTTCTATGATTTCTATGTATTCTGTTACTTCCTTTCTATGCTGTCTCGTCCAGGACCATATGCGGGCTGCTGGGGATCTTCGGCATCCTCTGAAGCTGACGGTTTGGGTAGGGGCCCGACCGCGCCTGCTGATGGTTGCGGGGTTTTCGGGGCTGTAGAGGACCGCAGTGGTTTGTAATGCAGGGGAACTATCGACCCTTCCTTGGGTCCTGTCCACAGGCTATCGCCGTGGAAATCCAGTGCGCATTCGTATAAAGTGACTGCACTTGCTCCGATTCAGTCGTCTGGTCGATGCGTTGTAGGATCCGGGGGGGGGGGCATCTGAGGACTCGGGGTTTGTTGGAGAGAGCTACTAAAAGGTGGGCTCCCACCGCTTGCTTGTTGATTCTTGAAGTTGGCCGGGACGAAACCTCCTTGGTATCCGTTCACTGTCCCGGCCCTCGGTAGTTTAAATGGTCAGCGGCTTTCTGGTGGCATTCTTTCGCGAAGTGCCCTGGCTGATGACATGCGTAGCAGTTGCCGCGGGAAGCCTGATTTTTCGCTCCGTAGCGTCCCACACCGCTGTTCTCGTAGCTCCGACGGTCATCTCCCAGATAGGGGTCGGGTCATATAGCTGCCGCGGCCGCTCTGTCTGTTCGGTTCGGGGTAGATTCTCCGGGTGGGGGCAGGAATAATAGAATTAACGAACCTACCCATCATTGCCGTCATGTTCTGCATTTGTGTCAGAAGGTCACTCTGCACACTCACTAGTTGGTCTATCCTCGGGTCAGTGCCCACTGGTTGTCGTCCCGCACCGGTCGCCCCTGGAGTAGTCCGGGCGCTCTGTCCCTGACCTCCACGACTGACTACGGCCACTAGCGCCGATACATCCTATGCTACTATCGCACGGCGCAGCTTCTTCCTGTTTCTGGCTCGGGACGATTTGTTCACCAATTCCAGAGCCTGAGCTCGGGCCACTGCCTGTGCCAAGCTCCCCAATTCTTCTGGTAGGATGAGGTCCTGCAGCTCCACATCATACAAACCGTCGATAAACTGTTCGCGGTTCATGTCGTCTCTAGCCTGAGCACCCACATTCGCAATCGCCACGTCGTCAAGGGATCTGACACGGCCGCATTCCCGCAGCCCTTCCTTGTCGCTCTGCATCAGGTTTTTGAACTCTTCCCTGACGCCTGCCTGAGCCTGGATTGGCATCATTCGCTGGTCAAGTTCGCTCAGCATTCCCCTTAAGGTGGGGTCTGGGAAGTCGTCGACTTCCTCTCTGAAGTGGGCTGGCATGCTCGTAAATTCATCAAGGGCACATCCCGTCAAACAGGTACGCAACACCATCCTGGCCTGTTCGTCTTCCCACCGATTAGCATCGGCAAACCAGGCGAAGTGCTTCCTCCAGTCCGACCAGTTCTGGTAGCTGTTGGAGGGAAAGCGGTCAGGTCGGATCGTTCCGAACCCAAACCTCCCCTGTTGCCTGTCAAGAGCATTTGCCACTGCAGCTTCTGCCATCAATGCGCGGTCTTGGTCGTTCGTTGTCTGTCAAAATCGTCCCGTTTAACACAGAATAATCGTAACTACAGTCCAGAATAGGGCCCACCCAGGAGCGCCAATGTAGATTTCAGGGATTGCTTCTCTAGGCCCGTTCTCACTCTCTGGCTTAACGGCACCGCAAAGTGGTCCCTTTGGTAGTGAGTTCAGCGGGGTGACCGAGATTCACTACTATCCACAATCCCGAAAGGGTTAAATTGGTGGCAACTACTCCATACTGTATTCTGTTACTTGCCCCTTTCTATGCTTCTCTTGCGGCTGTCTCGTTCACTCTAGCCGATCACACGAGTTTTCAGTAATAATTAAATTCAAATAAATATTGCTCCAAATACAGAAGGGTCTAGTCGGCCTCAATTATAATCTAGTATTCTAATCAAAAGGAAAGGGTCCACGATCAATCGATACAATTGCCTTATTGCAATTCGAGTTCCGAATCATTAGCCAACAATTGTCTCTTTTCTAGAGAATCCTAAGTTTTTAATTACCCAGAGTAATGCTACTTAATCACTCAGTCCGACCTCACAATTCCTGATTCTCTAACTAACTGAGAACCAACCGTTCGCTCTCACAGCACAATTTTTCTTCTCTAGCTAACGAGAACCGACTACTCTCTCTAGTAATTCACAGTGTTCTGCCTAAGGGTAAGCTGCTTGTTATTCTCTATAATATTTGTCTATTTGAGTTTTAGTTATAGTTAGAGTTATGTCGTCCCTACAAGTCCTGATCTTTATTTTGGTACCCATTTCGCAAGGTTTTGACTGAATTCTTCGCCTGACGCCACTAGTCTTAAGTTCCAAATTCATTACAGGCGTCTCTAACTAAATTGTGCAAATATCAAGTCCAATTTCACCTCCGAACCGAGGTATGTTTAATTGACCAATCTTCCCAAGGTTTTTATTTAATTGTCCCATTAACGTTCCAACCTCCCAGGGGTAGGGAAAGACCCTTTTTATGGGTCGCTAACTCATTCTAAGCATCTAAAATTCCGATCTACACTCTATTCTAATCCCGACCTTCTAGCTACCAGGGAAACGTAAATCGCTTATTAGGGGTCGAATTATGCCAAAAAGCCACCTCCGGGGAGCTAAGTAAATATCCCGTTCATTCAAGTTATTTAGGAGTCCTACTGCCCATGCTATACCTCCGTTACTGTCAATTCTCTCTGGGACTACTTTTTTTAAACCCTTATTGCTATTCTATTAATAGCGCATTCGCCAAGCCAAGTTGAACCCGATGTTTGCCAAGTTCACTTCAATTGATTCCACTGATTCAATTATACAATGTCTAAGCTATACCTTTTTCGGCTTCTCAATTATTCCCCAATAGGTAAGTTCCCTCCAAAATATTAGTAAGGTGACCGATTCTCATTCCCAAGGGTTGGGGTCGGATGTATACGCCTCTTTCCAGTGTTAATCCCGAGGTTTTCCATACAAATTTGGTTCTAAACACCTAAAGGTCAATTTGAGGTCACCCCGGGGTCACCCGGCGTCAATCTTCCATATTCAGGTATATAATTCCATTGTGGTCCTACCTACCAATTTTCATCAATATCCCGTTAATACTTCGCAAGTTATCCAATTTCTAAGGTCCATGATCACTTTTCCCGGGGAAAGGTTATTAGCACCGGAAGGAGTCGCCGGAGGGGTTTTACTTACATGGGGTCTTTTTTTGGGGATGAGTTGTAGTATCCGATGCCGCCATGAAATCGATATGCCCTCGCTCATTATTTTGCTTAAATTGCCTACTTCCGGTTTAAAGGGTGATTTTCCAAAGTGCTAATAACTTCCGGTTCGGCCGCTGGATTTGGTTCAAATTATAACACAAGATGTACTTCGTTGCTACCTATGCTATCCTAAAGTTTTAGCTTCCTGCGTTCAGTGGGGTCCAAGAAACGACTCCCGGAAGTCGGGATTGGGTCTTATTGTATAGGGCATAAAACCGGAAGTGGGGGTCTGAGGGGTCTGGGTTTCTAAACTTAAGCTTTCCTTAAATATGTCTATGACATACTATATTTTGGTTCCATTCCAACCGCAAGTCACCGAGTTCTGATAGGGCCATTTGCACTTCCGGGAACCGTTATCACTTGGGCCCGGGGAGACCGAGGTTTACGGATTTTTGCATGCCCAGGTCAAATCATCTCTAGTATCCGTCCTATGAGTTTCATAAACCTAGCCACAGTAGTTCCCATTTGGGGAGGTCCGCCGATTTTACTTCACCTGAGTTTTCTGCCATAAGAGGGACTATATCTTTGAAGATTCAAACTTAATTTGGGTATGACTATTTGTTTACTTTTCTACTTATCGAATTGATTTATCAATACCGAGTTATATACTTCTGATTAACCTTCACTACACTGCATGCATTTGTGATGGTAAACTCCCAGACGAAATATGAGTTTGTCGAAAAGTGTTAGGATCAACGATCCTATACTAAGAAAGAACTTTTTGTTTTAGTTGACCCCTAAATTTATCAAGAAAAATTATGCGAACTGCCTTGTTGAAAAAAATGAGGACTTAACCCATAAACTTCCTTGCGAGATCCCCGCATCCAGTTTCGAGCGTTAATAATCGATTATAATATGATTTTAGTACCAGTCTTACAAAAACTGAGAAGAAATTGATTTTAATCAATTAACAATCGATATTAATCTCCCTTTTTGAAATCAAATAAAATCATTTAAAATACATTATAATCGATTATAATCAATTATTTTTATCCAAATTTCTAATTCATTTGTTTTGCAGAAAAATTCATTATAATTGATTATAATTGCTTCTAATCCCTTTTACTTCCCCATTTTGTCCTGGACCTTGCACATGAACTGCTTATTTTTTATGCTTTTTGTAGACTTTGATTTATGTGAAAAGTGGGAAAAAGTTTTGACAGATCTCAAATGAACGCAAATTTAAAACGTTTTTACTTTTTTATTTTTTATTTCTTGATTATAGTTGTTTTATGATGTAAACTTTAAGTTTTTATGACCACCAAAATATCAGCACACTGATTTAGTTTGATGATTTGTATAGAAAAGTTATATTTCACCTACCGCGGGATTCTTTCAACTAATATGATGGAAACTCTATAAAATTTTTTTGATGGTAAAACTTTGCGTTTAGATGAACCAAAGAGTTACAAGAAATCTCACTTATGGAGATTTTCTGACAGAAAAAATATTATAATTTGTTATAATGGTTTCTAATAGATTATAAGAGATTATAAGAGATTATTAGATATTATAAGAGACTATCAGAGATTATAAAAGATTTTCGGAAAAGTTATAATCAATTACAATTGATTATATTTTATTATAATGTCACGAAAAATTTTATTTTCATAATGGATTATAAATCGTTGAAACATCTAAATTGGGCGTTTATAATTAGTTATAAGTTTGATAAAAGCACAATTTAAATTGTAATTTAATCGATTACTTTATTTTTTTACTGAGTGCGGGTCAATTTGTAAAATCATAACGCGTAGTTGCTAATCACTCAAAGGGTCCTTTTTATGACATCCATTTTCGAGCAACCGACCCTGAAACTTAATTGAAGGTGCCTTTGGGGATCAACCGTACAATCTCTACCGCTAAGTGATCTACCGTAGAATGCCCTCCCCAAGCAGGTATTAAATCTGAAAACTGATTCTGTATAAAAAATGCATTTCATTCAATCGAGCAAATAAGTGTGGTTCTAATATTTTCTTATATTTTTGTATGCGGAATTGCATTTGTATACTGTTAACTGCTTAGAATAATGTTTTAATTCATTTTTTTCAGTAAAGCGGTTAATTTTGAATCAAATCTAGGCTAATCTCAAAGTTAGTTCATCAAAAATCCATATTCACCCCCCTTATCAATTTGGGAGGAAATTATAGGCGACAATATATACTTATTTCAATGTATACTAATTTTTGAATGGCGAAACCTTCAAAAAAGTGCCTAAGACATCGTTTGTGGCCTAGTTTTTTTTTTAAAAAAGATCGCTTGCGACCCAGAAAGCTTGGTGAGTTTACTTTTGGTGAAAAAGTGGTTTCTATTTGATATATTATATTATGATACTTATTTTTGTACATTATATATCTAAAAGGTGTTTTGGGGTATTTCGGAAAATCAATTTACTCAACGTAAAAAATATGGTCGACAAAGCTTTCGAACATTTTTTTGAAAAATCTACCCGCCCAATTGAAAAAACCCAAGATCTGCGCCTGATCACGCGTGGTAGAAGGCCAATCATCCAGGGACCAACAAGCCAAAAATTAGATTACAATTTACAACATAATAATCCGTTATAATCGTTTACTTACGCCTAACCTTGGATGCGGATGAACTTACCCAAGTCTTTGTTGTTGACAGGTAGTTGATACAACATGCGCACCAAGTTAGAAGTGTCCGGTCCAGTTTCGTCCTCAAACTCCGTGTCGTCCTCTTCATCACTGTCATCCACATACTGACTGCGACCCCTCAGAGCTGGCAGAAAAGGTAAATTAACTTCAGGGGTGAGGGTCTTTTTCGGTTCTCTTATAAGTTAAAATGCTCCATTTAATTCATATTCAAAATTTGAAATTCAAAAGAATGTGATTCCAGAAAAACTTCACTCGGAAATTAATGCAGCAGATTTGTCCTATTTTTAAGCCAACGTAAATTTTTTGAATTGGAATTAGAATTAGAGTTTTTGATTTTGAATTAAAGCTAAAAAAGACCCTCCCTAAGATTCAAACTCAATATATTTTCAAGCATTTCAGTTCTGGCCTTTGTTTTTGTTCCAGGGGTTTTTTGATATAATTTCATATAAATTTTTATCTCATATCTCATATATAATTAAGTGAAATTTCACTTAATTATATATAGGACCCCTTTTAAGTTTCGACATTGACTTATATCCTGTTTCACAGCATCCACTTTCAGGCGACCGAAAGTACCCTGAAATTTGTGGGGCCTATATATAAACATATACAAGTTTTTGGCCTGTTTCGTTAAAAATTTGCCAGGGAAAATTTAATAATTCGAAAAATCAGATTGCATTGAGATTTTTTTAAAAAAATTTAGCCACATTTATGAAATTGGAATTAAGTGAAAATTCATGCCTTCGAGATCAAACTCGTCAATGCCGCCCTCTGAATTCGCTCCTCGCCCACTGACTGTGACGTCATCCCGCTGCCAATCTCTGGCTCGACTGGGCGCCGGCCGCTGTCTTGCTTCGCCTCCATTGTTGCTTCTCGGCTGCTGCTGGCTCGTGCTCATAATTCAAAATGATTGAGAAATTTTTTTCAATTAAAAGATTCAAAAGAATTTATTTTGCAAAAATATCCAATAATTTCAAATCAGAAGTGTTATTTTTTTGTACTAAAATTAATTTTAATCGAATTTTCAACAACAAAAGCAGCATAAGTTTGTACCATTGTTGTATTAACTATAGTTTATTAATGCGTTGTCAATGCATATGCTATGTATATTCATCAAAAAGTTGTACACACTTTTCTTAGATGATCACGCAAATGTCTAAGTCTAATAGAATTGAGACAGTCAAACCGAGCCGATATTCACAAACTACACACTGTTCTAAAGCGTACATGGCAACTGGCAAGTTTTTGGATGATTCAAATAGCAAATTCTGTTTCCCATTTTTGAAACCCCCACCCATTTTGTTCGCGACAATTACGATTCGTAATACTGGAACACAATATCCTAGCAATCTTTATTGTTCTAGAAAGCTCGCGGTCAACCGATTCGACTGAGCCTGCTGCCATATGCCTTGGAAAAAAAGAATACCCTAGCAACCCTTATTGTTCTAGAAAACTCGCTGTCAATCGATTCGACTAAGCCTGCTGCCATATGCCTTGATTGTAAAAAAAAAAATTGACTGCTTTTTATGACCCTTCTACAAAACAATGTAACAAGACTGCTCGTATGAGTTCGATTCTCTGAAGGATCAAATTTCCAAGAAGGGTGTATAAAATTTTTTGATGAAAAAAGGATATAACTTTTGAATAACAATTTTTTCTAAACTTTTTCTTGGAAATTTTTATCTCACACGCAAGGAAGGTCGAGTACAGTGCTGATTTAAGTTAACCTGACGAAATGAAAAAAAAATGTAAAATTAATTCATTTTTTTTTTCAGTTTTTGGGTGACTTTTTAAAATCAAGAAGACAAAATGTGGTTAGATTCAGGTGCGGATTTAGTGAGGGGGGCCGGGGGACGCAGACGCCCCCTTCCCCCCTCAGGGATTCGACCCCTGCCGACCCAAAGCGTACCCCTTGTGAGTTTTTGAGGTATCCATTTTGGCTGACGGCCCCCAAATTTTTTCTAACGGTGCTTTTGGCGCCAATGTATACAAATTTTGAGGGGCGAGTACGCGCCGAAAAAACTCAATTTTTCGGTCAAAATTTTCCAAAAATTGCCTAAAACGCCTGTTTTTTCAAAATGAAATTTTGCTTACGGCGTAGTAAGTTTGGCAGAAAATTTGGCAGAAGAACTAGGATATTTGTAGTACTTTAGGAGAGCTCTGAAAATCAAGTTAGTCGACCTTAAAAAAAAGTCGATAAAATTTTCGAGACAATCCTAGATCCGCCCCTGGTTAGATTTATAGCAAAATTCAAACGGTGTAATTTGTTCAGCGAAATTCTGACCTAAAATTTTACCTCAAAAACGGACCATTTTAGTTTTTAGTCAATGAAAAATTACGCCAAAACTGCAGATTCAATTGGTGAAAAAAACTATATCAAAGTGAGAAATTTATATAGCCCAACAGAATTTAAAAAAACCTACTCAAACTTGTATTTAAAAAAATTAGTTTTTGTCTAATAGCAAAAAAAACTCTTTTTTTACTAATAAAAATCAAATTTTTATTTACACAAGCAGAACGTAGTAAGATACTACATAGAAAACTAATTTTCCAACTTAAGTCACGAGTATTGATGCTTTTTGGTGGCACCTTTATTTCCAAAAAATTTATAAAAACAACTTTGGCAAAACAAAACTTTGAACAACGAAATCAAAAGTTTGTTTGATCTTTGATCTACTGTAAATAGGCAGTTACTTTTCTTAATCCTGGTGATGTTTTTTAAGAGAAAATTCTAAATTTAAAATTTTAATCCAGTCTTTAATAATGTAATTTTCACAATTTTCTTGGAAAACAGAAGCAAGAGAAACAACAAGGGATGCGCACAACGACACTGGAAGGCAATGGCAACAACACCGAATGACTCCATTTTCAAAACGGATACAGATGCAAGTTTCAGCGAGCTTAAGCGGTTTAAATTGTTCAAATATACAAGGTGGAGAATTGCGTGCAGCGCCTTCTTAAAGTACCATCGAAAACAGTTGTCGTCTCAGCGGCAGTCGTCCTTTTTGCCGGTCACCATGTTCGAATTAGACGTAGTGTCATTTTGCGCATTTCCTTGTCTTGCCGACTTTTGACTTATGCGTATTTTAAAATATTACTATGAGTTGATTAACATCGAGTCGAGGTGCGCAACCTGTATTGAAACACTGAGAATGATCATCGCAAACACGGAGAATGATCATCGAGTCGAGGTGTGAAACATACCACGAGCACCTTTGAAACATACCACGAGCAAGAACTAATCAAGCCTCGAGCACAGTCAAAACATACCACGAGTACGGTCCAATCAAACTACAAGCACGGCCGAAACATGCCACGAGCATGGCCAAAATATACGACGAGCATGGTCAAAACTTATCACGAGCACGGTTGAAACATACCACGAGCATGGTCAAAACATACCACGAGCATTGTCGAATCATACCTCGAGCACGGTCGAAACATACCACGATCATGGTCGAAGCCTACCATGAGCATGGTCGAATCATACCTCGAGCACGGTCGAAACATACCTTGAGCACGGTCGAAACATACCACGAGCACGGTTGAAACGTACGACGAGCATGGTCGAATCATACCTCGAGCACAATCGAAACATACTATGAACACGGTTGATTCATACCTCGAGCACGGTCGAAACATACCACGAGCATGGTCGAAGCCTACCACGAGCACGGTTGAATCATACCTCGAGCACGGTCGAAACATACCACGAGCACGGTTGAAACGTACCACGAGCATGGTCGAACCAAACCTCGAGCACAATCGAAACATAGTATGAGCACGGTTGACTCATACCTCGAGCACGATCGAAACATACCACGAGGATGGTCGAAGCCTACCACGAGCATGGTTGAATCATACCTCGATCACGGTCGAAACATACCACGAGTACGGTCCAATCAAACCACAAGCACGGCCGAAACAAGCCACGAGCACGGCCAAAATATACCACGAGCATGGTCGAAACTTATCACGAGCACGGTCGAAACAAACCACGAGCACGGTTGAAACGTACCACGAGCATGGTCGAATCAAACCTCGAGCACAATCGAAACATACTATGAGCACGGTTGACTCATACCTCGAGCACGATCGAAACATACCACGAGCATGGTCGAAGCCTACCACGAGCATGGTTGAATCATACCTCAAGCACGGTCGAAACACACCACGAGCACGGTTGACTCATACCTCGAGCACGGTCGAAACATACCACGAGCATGGTCGAAGCCTACCACGAGCACGGTTGAATCATACCTCGAGCACGGTCGAAACATACCACGAGCATGGTCGAAAAATACCACGAGCATATCCGAAACATACCACGAGCACCGTCAAAACATACCATTCGACCACTACAGTTGATTCATACCTCGAGCATGGTCAAAACATACCACGAGCAGGGTTGAAACATACCTCGAGCATGGTCGAAAAATACCACGAACATGGTCGAACGTCCACGAGCATGGTCGAAACATACTACGAGCAGAGTCGAAGTATTCCACGAGCACGGTGGAAATATACCATGAGCATGGTCGAAGCCTACCACGAGCACGGTTGAATCATACCTCGAGCTCGGTCGAAACATACCACGAGGACGGTCGAAACATACCACGAGCATGGTCGAAACATACCACGAGCATGGTCGAATCAAACCTGGATCACGATCGAAACATACTATGAGCACGGTTGACTCATACCTCGAGCACGGTCGAAATGTATCACGAGCATGGTCGAAGCCTACCATGAGCATGGTCGAATCATACCTCGAGCATGGTCGAAACATAGCACGAGCATGGTCGAAGCCTACCACGAGCACGGTTGAATCATACCTCGAGCACGGTCGAAACATAACACGAGCACGGTTGAAACGTACGACGAGCATGGTCGAATCATACCTCGAGCACAATCGAAACATACTATGAACACGGTTGATTCATACCTCGAGCACGGTCGAAACGTATCACGAGCATGGTCGAAGCCTACCATGAGCATGGTCGAATCATACCTCGAGCACGGTCGAAACATACCACGAGCACGGTTGAAACGTACGACGAGCATGGTCGAATCATACCTCGAGCACGGTCGAAACATACCACGAGCACGGTTGAAACGTACGACGAGCATGGTCGAATCATACCTCGAGCACAATCGAAACATACTATGAACACGGTTGATTCATACCTCGAGCACGGTCGAAACATACCACGAGCATGGTCGAAGCCTACCACGAGCACGGTTGAATCATACCTCGAGCACGGTCGAAACATACCACGAGCATGGTCGAAGCCTACCATGAGCATGGTCGAATCATACCTCGAGCACAATCGAAACATACTATGAACACCGTTGATTCATACCTCGAGCACGGTCGAAACGTATCACGAGCATGGTCGAAGCCTACCATGAGCATGGTCGAATCATACCTCGAGCACGGTCGAAACATACCACGAGCATGTTCGAAGCCTACCACGAGCACGGTTGAATCATACCTCGAGCACGGTCGAAACATACCACGAGCACGGTTGAAACGTACGACGAGCATGGTCGAATCATACCTCGAGCACAATCGAAACATACTATGAACACGGTTGATTCATACCTCGAGCACGGTCGAAACATACCACGAGCTTGGTCGAAGCCTACCACGAGCACGGTTGAATCATACCTCGAGCACGGTCGAAACATACCACGAGCATGGTCGAAGTCTACCATGAGCATGGTCGAATCATACCTCGAGCACGGTCGAAACATACCACGAGCACGGTCGAAACATAGCACGAGCATGGTCGAAGCCTACCACGAGCACGGTTGAATCATACCTCGAGCACAATCGAAACATACTATGAACACGGTTGATTCATACCTCGAGCACGGTCGAAACATACCACGAGCATGGTCGAAGCCTACCACGAGCACGGTTGAATCATACCTCGAGCACGGTCGAAACATACCGATTGTCGGTTGAGACTGTCAAAATATACCATTTTCAGGCCGAGAAGGTTGTAATAAATTGAGCGCCTTGACTCGGGTGTTTATGCATTAAAATTGAATCATTTTTCATCAACGATAATTTTTTAATTCCAGCTTTAAAATTGAGCAGGATATTTGTTCTTCACTGCTCATTTTGCGTTCCTGAAAGACCTAGACTGATATTTTAATACTTAATTGCTGTCTGGCTTTTTTATTTTTCAAATGTTAGTAGTCGCGATACTGAACACTTCAATCAGGGTCTCAATATTTTTATAGCTGCAATTTTGTGTCGCAATTTCTAGACAGACATAAAATTCCCTAGGGTTAAATTTAAGCTAGAAATGAATACATGTGGAGAAATGTGGGAGTAGGAATTGGAAAAGCAGGAATGCCAGAATATGCCGCAGTGTCTCGGAGTAGTGTTCCAAGAATCGACAGAGCAATTAACAGAATAAGTTACCAAGTATACAAAAACCTGGCTTGAAATCTAAACCTTACGTCGTCGCTAATTCTTGGCAAAACTATATGTTTCAGAGGACAGTCATGTATAAATCAGTATCATAATAACTAGCTCGCGGTAATTTATGTTTTTTAAACGAATTACAGCGTTTTTTTTCTACGGGAGAACACCACGGGAAATCGCAGCTGTGCTTGGAAAATTAATTACTGCCAAAAAATAAACAACCGTTTATTTGTCTCATTAGCCCTATTTTCACGAACCTTTTAAGCGTTATCATGAACAAAACTTTTTTGAAAAAAATTGTAAGCTTTTCCTAAGTATTTGAAATTCTATACCTGCATGAATTTCTGCTTACTTTTATGCTTTTTTTTGGTCCAGCCATGGCATGATTGTGCGAAATTGTAAATGGGAAGATACGCAAGTGCTAGTTAGCAAACAGCAAGTATTATTATAGTAACTTAAAGCCCAAGTGAATCAGAGCTTCTGCGGTTCCATTGGCCAATCAGAATCGGAGAGTTTTCCCGCTACTGCTCTCTTCTCGCGGTTGCCTCTGTTTTTATACCCACTTGGGCCATTTTTATATAGTTCAAATTTTGTCCATTCGCTGCTTTTCTTTTTCCTCAGTCGAGTCGCCGCTGCTGTTTGTACTGTGACTTTTCCTACCATACCAACACTACTACCACTACACCGCCACCTAACCCATAACACTTTACCGACAATATTTTTCTACTTTTTACTTCCTAATATTATTCAAAAATTCGATAGTTTACCGTGAATTGTTCAGTTTTGCCTCCGTGTATTCGTTTATTAATTTCCTGACATTCTTCTCTTTTTTTCTGGTTCCCAGCGGGTAAGAAGCGCAGCGCTGAGTTGAAAAGTTGTCACAACTGTTATAATTCCATTATCTGAATTAAGCGTTTTTAGCGGCGCAGACATCATCACATTCTATTTATATTACTTAGGCAGACTTTGATTGATAACAAACCTTTACCTCTGCTTCATCAAAAACTCAAAAAAACTGAACTACTTCAACTATTTTTAGTTAATATTACTTCTGGTTAATAAAAGTTGTGTCAAATTATTGAAATTTGACTTGAAAATCTCTGGCTTTGTCTATTCGTTTTACGTCAGCGGAATTTTCAGAGGTATAAAGTTTGAGATCTTTTGACTTTTTCGGCTCAATTTAAATTTATAATATTGCCACACTATTAACTTTTTTAGATTCTTAATTTCTGAAAACTCATTCGAATTAATTTTTTTCGAGACTTTTTTTAAACATATTTGAAGAATTGTAATTTTGGGCCGAAAAGGTAAAAAGACCGAAAAAAAACAGAAACGTGAAAATGGGCTGCAGCGGATCAAAGAGTTCTACTGAGGGGGTGACTGATCCCGTCAAAACAGAGGAGGGAAAAACGAATGAAACGCCCGAGGCAGATGTAGCTCAAAACGGATCCGCCGGTTAGCCAAGCTTTAAAATTAAATGTGAATATACCCGGGTTGAGGTTTCGACTTTTTGTTCCGACCAACGTGGTCGAGCCAGATGTCATAGTTTAACCATAAGTTCATGGCCGACCAGAACCTGTTGTCGAACTGCGTCGAAACATAGAAACTAACTGGGTCAAGTTTTAAAGCCGAACTATGAGTCGAACGAAATCTCAAAATGCGACCAAAAATCCATAGTCGCGCGGACCATAGTCGAACTGAACTTCCAATTATAAAGTCGAACAGAAATGATTTTTTTTGGTACAGCGACCTTTCACCTTTCAATTGAGAAGTAGGAAATGCTAGGGGGTCATATACCTTTATTGGGCCGCTATGGCTGCGGAAAAGGTCGCACGAGTCGAGAAAGGAATACCAATTTTGGGTCACAATTGTCGCAACGACATAAATGGCGTGCCCCGACCTGGATTACCAATCCTATTAACTTAATCAAAAGTCTGAATGCATTTCTTGAAGAGAGCCTCAAGAACTGTTCTGCTTAAACAGTTTTTTTTTCTTCGATTAAAAGTCCTAGTAGTTTTTCGTAGGGCTATTCTCTTGACAGAACAACTGAATGACAAAAAAAATCAGCCAATCAAAGTTTTTGTTCACGTTCAAAGCTGTGATTGAAATTTCACGCCTTACGCGGAGAAAAAAATAAATGGAGCCCTTACGCGGAGAATGTGTCATTCCCTTACAATTCGTTCAGCTAAATAACAACAAGACTGATCGTATCAGGGCTGTTCTGAGTGCTTGTCAACGTATCTGACTTTTCATTCATGAGTAAAATTTCAATTTTGAGCATTTTGTTTTTTTTTAAGATCAGTCATCCAAAAGCAAAATTTGGATGAATGAACATGCCTAAATTTAATTTGGATGTTTTTTTTTGCTGGATTAACTTAGTGCCTGCACTATTTATTGAACAATAAACAGAATTACTTATCCAGAATTACTATCATTATTAGCACCCAACTTTATGAAAAATGTTAGCAGGTGAAATAGTCTTTTTCATTTTAAGTTCAAAGCATCAATATCTATCAGACAGTATAAAATTCTGTCACAAATGTCCAAATACAAATTCGAAAGTTAGTGTGGAAAAAAACTACACGGGCACAATGAATCAATTCGTATCAATGTAAAGCGTCAAATCTTTTTACTACCACTGCACGTCGATAGAGTAGTTCTTGATTTGAAAAACAAAATCCAAAAAAAGCACATGGATGAAATATTTTTCAAAAAAAAATCGGAAGAGAAATCTTCTTTCTGAAAAATTCCGTCTTTTTCAAATGAAGAAACACTCTATCGGCGTTCAATGGATCTGGAAAAGCTAGCTATTTGGCCTAATTGTTCTGTTACTAAGTGCAAAGTATATCATTTCTGATAGCGTGTACATAGAAGATTTTCAAAAAAAAATTGGTGAAAAATATTCTATCAGACGTGATTCGTTTTGCACTCAGTTTCAGATCAACTAGGCCAAATAGCCTGCAACAATTCAATTTGACGTAAGATATAAGGAAAATTAAATGACCGTTTACAAGTTTTGGGCTAAAAAAATTATAGACCGTTAGGTATCTCAAATTGGTCAATTTGGAAAGCTTCAAAGCCTCTCAACCCTTTCATTAGTAAATGATCGCATCTAAAGACTTTTTGTAAAGAAAATGTAGCCCAGTGCTTTGATAATAACAAAATAGTATGAACATTTTTTTAAAGCGGTCTAGTTAAAGTCGAAAAATGTCTGAACACTTTCTTTCCAAGTCAAAAAATTACGTCACTCTCTTTAAAAGTTAGAGCAACTATTCAGTTTTTGCATTTCATGGTGGATGCATCAAATACTTTACCTGCTTAGCTGCTTTTTTGATTTGCTTCTTTCCAATTCTGAGTAAAACCTAACATAACTAAAAAAAATTGAAAGATTACATTTTTTTTTGTTGAATACTTTTAGAAAAGGCAACTTTCTTTTTGTTCTTATAAAATGAAAAACAGGAGAAATTACTTCTATATTGGATATAAATGCAAATCTAAAAAATGACCAGTTTTTGTTTTTTTTACACCAAAATAGTTTAAAACAGTTTTCGGTTACGGCTATTATTTTTTGTCAGATTGATAATTTCCATGAAATTACGTTTATTTGTCATTAAAAAAAAATTATCAAAAGTTCTTGAGACAAGCGGTGAAAAAACTATCCAAGCAACCATCAGACCCCATAATGGTGTGAAGTTCTCAAACCGAAAAAGTTTTGTGTACGCGCTTAGGAACTTGATAAACGCAGAATCAGTGCAAGATCATAGCGCAAATTAAGGTGGAAAGTTTACGAAAAAACTCCAATTCACGAAATACCAGTTAAAACTATTCTGAAGTTAACAAGAGAAGATAACTAGTTTGTGGAAGCGATTCTAATTTATTTGGCTTGGTTTGCAGACAGACGACAAAAAGAAAAGTCAACCAAGTCTTATACGAAAAATTTCCATGGTTGTACAGCAAGTTTCAAGACATTCAAGATAGATGGATTACCATTACGAAAAAAACAGCTTGAATTCTTGAAAAAACTGTATTCTTTAAAACAGCTTGAAAAATTTTTAAAATAGTTAGTTTAAAAAACTCGACAAAAAAGCTAACACGTGGATATCAAGATTTGGGTTTTATTTACTGATTCCGCCCAAATTTCCTAAATTTGCGATTTTGTTGTTTTCAAGGTATAAATTCTGAAAACAACATACTGATAGCACTGGTTGATTTATTTAATAAAAATGCTATCACTTTATTCTTTAACCGACTTCTAACGGAGCCCAATTCTGACCAAAAATGAAGGTGGTAATTTTCCCCTGGAGTTGTTTTCTTTGTTTTTTTTCTAATTTGGGTAAGACACGGGAGCGTATTTGAAATAACTTTGTTTAGTTTAGCAAACATTCCTAATTTCAAAACCGATTTGGCTGATTTATAATTCGACTTAAAATTGTTTACAAAACATTTTGAGATGATAATGAAATTTGATTGGCTAATTCTAGCCAATCAGTTTGAAGCAAAATAGTTTCAGTTCGAGATGATGAAATTTTTGTATTTGGGTGGAATACTTAAAAGTACCCCGGGGGTTTTTCAGACATTAATGTAACTGTTTTAATTTCTGTTATATCGTTATATGCACTCTATCATATATGCAGGCCAAAATCAACCTGTTCATAAACAAAGGGGTTTTAGAATAGCTTTTCATTGCGTGTACTAGACAGCTCAAAAATTGATTTTGGATGTTTTATTCGGAGTTTTTCTCATGAAGAAAGCTATACTCATGAAGTGTGTCTGAACGTTTGTACAACTCAAAAAAAATATATATATTTTTCAACTTCAATTTTTTTAACTTCAACTACAAAACCAAAAACAAGCAAAATAGTTCCAGTTCAAGATGATGAAATTTCGAAACTCAAAAATTAGCTAAAAACTTTATTTCACGAAACAACAAAACGAAGCAAACGGTTGTTGACATCTGCTGGAAAACAAGTTGAGTCAAGACATCTTGTTTCGTTTAAATTTCACGCTTATAATCAATTTCACAGTCCTTCTGATAATAGCAAAAAAGAAAAATTGCGGCGTTTGGGGAAATGTTCCTTCAAAATTGGGTAAAGCTTACAAGCAGTCAACACTGAAAAATCGATAAATTAAATCAAATTAAATTTTTTCATGGTTGAACACAAATTTCAAGTATCTTAAGACAGATGCGTCGTATTGGTGGAAAAGAGTAGAGGAAAAAATATTTGAAAACTTTGACATTTATCAAGACAAAAACTTTTTTGGGTTATGAGATTTTTGGGTCTTTTGTGTTATACGGCCCAAAATTGATTTTTTTGTTATTTTGAAAATGGCATCAGAAATCTCGAATCTGATTCGTTGAAATTATTAACAACTTTTAACAGCAAAAGCAAGTCAATTTCTTAATCACGCAGAAGCTCAAAGACGAATTTGGCCAACTTTGGCCGTATAACAGGAAAAAACCCAGAGTTTTTTTCCGAAATTCTTCTCTGTGCTACAAAAAAATCAATTTTAATGAAAGTTTTCAACTTCAAATTATCTCCTATAAACGCCATGATATTCACTCTGTTCAGTTCAAAAAACGAAATCAAGCAGTTAACAAACAAAGCTTTCTAAAAATATTTTTTTTATAAAATCTAAGATTGCAAGGAGCAACTTATAGATAACTTTTGGTTATAACAGTTACTGCCCCGGCTCTGGACAGCTCACAACACATATCAACCCGATGCACAATCTGCTGCTTTTTTATTTGACCAATATGTTTTTATTGCTCTGAAATTATTTATTTTAAGAGTTAATTTTGCAATTTTTTTACAAAATTTTGAGTACTCACTCCGGATTGGTTGACATAAGTCGTCCCTTCGTTTCATACAACGTGAAGAATTCTCTTTTTAGGGGATGATCCTTGATGCGAGTAAGATCAAGTGACCGAAACTTATCTTAGCTGATCTGAATTCAGTTTTCGAAAATCTGAACTAAATGAGCTAGCAAATTTGAACTGTTTAAAATACGTTGATTGGTTGAACATTTTCAGAAAGAAAAAACGCCAGTTTATGGCTTGAATAAGTTTTTCGCTTTCTTTCACCTATGTCCACAAATTCAACGATAGTTTGCTTACGGCGCTCTATTTAGAGAGCAAATAGGTTTTTACAAATAATGCTTCCGGGAAAGCTCGGTAATTCAATCGGAACTAAATTTTAAGCTTCAGGACAAATTTTTCAGCCCACTGCCTTGCGCGTATTAGGCTATTACGCCCCCTGATATTCACTCTGTTCAGTTCAAAAAACGAAATCAAGAAGTTAACAAACAAAGCTTTCTAAAAACGTTTTTAAATAAAATCTAAGATTGCAAGGAGCAACTTATAAATAAATTTCTGTTTTTTTACCTGAGGTTATTTCATAATGTAGGAAATGAATGATGAAAAGCGGAAAAATTTTTTTGCTCAAAATTTATATCAAAATTGTTGGAATGAAATAAAATAACCTTTCCAAAGGCCTGGTTCTGGGCCTGTGAGGCCAAAATTTTGGTGAACAGATCTTGCCGTGGTTCTGGACAGCTCACAACATATATCAACCCGATGCACAATCTGCTGCTTTTTTATTTGACCAATATGTTTTTATTGCTCTGAAATTATTTATTTTAATAGTTATTTTCGCAATTTTTTTAACAAAATTTTGAGTACTCACTCCTGATTGGTTGACAAAAGTCGTCCCTTCGTTTCATACAACGTGAAGAATTCTCTTTTTTAGGGGATGATCCTTGATGCGAGAAAGATCAAGTGACCGAAACTTGTCTTAGCTGATCTGAATTCAGTTTTCGAAAATCTGAACTAAATGAGCAAGAAAAGTTGAACTGTTTAAAATACGTTGATTGGTTGAACATTTTCAAGAAGAAAAAGCGCCATTGCTTTTTTCGGCCCTAAAATTTTAAAATTTTGAATCCTACTGATGAGAGCAAAACAAACTTCCAAAGTTTCTTTTAATGAATCTGAATACATGCAAAATAGAACGTGGATAACTTAAGTTTTCATTGTGGAGCAAGCGTAAGTGCTTAAAAAATTTGTCTCGTTTTATGTCATTGTGATTCAAACGAAGAAGAGATAATACTTCTGCATCTTCTAAAAGTTCGCAAAAATTTTAAGAAAATTAGTTGAAAACCAGGAAAACGAATCAAACTTGGATCTTGTTTACTATTTCCTCCCCCCTGTGGTACTTTGTAACGAATCCCCCCCTCCTATAAAGAAAGAATTGATCAGTTAAGCATATACGAATTTGGTATCTTGTCACGAATCCCCCTTATTGCAATATTGTTAACAATATTGTTAACAAGATGCCCAAACTTTTTTCTTTTCGAAAAAATGTATTTTTTTGCAATTAAAATGACCACGTCGGAACACTCGGTTAAAACTAACTTGCTGAGTGCTTAATTATCTAACTTTGATGACATTGCCCATTGGAGGTTTCTTTGGTCTAAATATGGCAGCTTGTTTTTTGTTTTCTCCAGATTAATAAGTTGACAAATCTGTTTTCTTTGTTTCTCGTGGTAGTTATGTATCGTGTTTCTTATTAATTCTTGTAGAATGCACATAGCTTGATTCGTATCTATATAACAACCCTCAAAAGTGTTTTTAGAAAAAATCTCCACCCCTTAACAAAAAAAATTACATTAGCACTAGAGTTTTCTATTGAGATATCAAACTTCTTAGGTTGTTAAGCAGATCCCTTACTTTTTTTCGCTGTTTACCTGTTTATGGCTCGAATAAGTTTTTCACTTTCTTTCACCTATGTCCACAAATTCAACGATAGTTTGCTTACGGCGCTCTATTTAGAGAGCAAATAGGTTTTTACAAATAATGCTTCTGGGGAAGCTCAGTAACTCAATCGGATCTAAATTTTAAGCTTCAGGACAAATTTTTCAGCCCACTGCCTGCGCGCATCAGGCAATTACGCCCCCTGACCATATTGGTACAGAACCCCGCTATTCGGATCACTTCATAACTATCCCTTTTTATAATTATTACTATTATTATGCTTAAAGAATGATATGCTTATTGTGATTATTGTGATGGTTATTTATTTTTGTATTTTTTCTCGGATGAGTAAAATCATCTATTATAAAATAGTAAATAGAAAAAATGTCGATTTTTTTTTAATAACTAAAAAGAAACTATATCTTTTATCTAAAACGTTTTATACATTTTTCTCGGATGATGTTCAAAAATAGCCTGAAAAAGAATCGAGAGTCGTTTAACGAGCGGCACGAGAATTGGGTCAACCCACTTTAAGCAGAAAACAACACTGTTGTCACTCGATTTTTTTTGTTGTAGGATTTCATATTTGAAACTCTAAACTTTTACGTTCCATCACGCCTGAAACACGCAGAAGCATTGAAAAATTCCCACCAGACTTCTCAATATAAAATAGACTGAAACCGTTCAATTAAAAAAATTGAAAACTGAAAATATTCTAATCAAGGTGGTAAATTTGTAAAATACAGCAGCACAACTTTATTTATAATAAAAGCTGCCTAGACCAAAACAAGACTGCGCGTATCAGGGAGAAGTCCTGTAGGTTCCGACTGCTTTTTAAGGTCTATGGAGCAGTAATAACATCAAACAAGACTGCTCGTATATCAGGGCAAAGCCCTGAATATTCCGACTGTCTCTTAATTCATATCGAATAGTATTTGGGAAAAGAAAATAATGACAACCTGTAAGTTTTGGACAACAAAAAAGTGTGAAACGTTGAGGCCTCCAAAATTTATAGGACCGATTAGCTAGCCTTGACTCAATTTGGAACGATTTTTTTGCGCGCAATAAATCGCCACGCACAAATAATTACGCTCTCAGCATCATGAACAAATTCTTCGAACCACGAATAATTTAGTACAGAACATGGCCAACTTCGCAATTTTCAAACCCCCAGAACATTACAACAAATAATCGGAGGTAAAATATATATTTTTTAAATTGAACTCAGGAAGTCGATATCTTCAATAGGATATAAAAAGGTTTTGTTGAAAACGATTTTTGACTGGATAAAAAAACCACAGCGAGCATGAATATTCTGTTTTCTTGGAAAGTTGGAAAAAAATATCATGTATTAAAAATAATTTTTTTTTAATTTTGAGATTTTTTTGTAAAAATCATCCCACACACGCCATATCAATTACAAAGGATAAATTTCGATCTTAGTAACAAATCAATTATGGCAAATAGGATTACTTCAACCAATTTGGAACATTTCTTAAGATTTATTCTCCGCTTACGCGTTAATAGCGCGAAATATATGGCGCGTTAATTAGCCCAAATTGGCAAAAATGGCAACCTTTAAACCTCCATAACTTTCCAAAAAATGATCACAGGTAAAGTTTAAGGAATTTTCTGAAGGTGAATTTTTCAAATTTAAACTCAGGACCACAATAGCTTTTAAATGACATAAAAAGTTCCGTCAAAAATGGCTAGTTAAAAAGTCGAAATTTGTATGAAGAAAAAAAAGCCACCCGACCTCAAATATTCTGTTACTTTCGTTACGAAAGTCGGATCAATAAAAATCCATACTTCGGAAAGTATGCTGCTAAAAAGCGTACAATTTAAAAAAAATTGTATATGACATGAAAAAATGGAAAAAAGGACAAAAACCACAAATCCGAAAAAAGTTCAACATTTTTTCAATCAGTATATTTGGAAAAAGTGATAACGTAATTTTATCGATTTGTTAGAAAAGTTTTTACTCAAAAAAATAGTTCTCGATTAAAAGTACACTATTATGATTTTTATGATGATATTGTTGTCACAGTTATTATGATTATTTTTATGATCCGACCCTTCTTGGATCAGACCCTTCTATCCCCAATCCCTTCTATCCCCTTGTAATTTTAAACAAAAAATTCTGCTTGGGCGCCGTTTAATTTTAACGAACGTCGACAATTGGAGTCTTATTTCAACCCCAAACACCATTGGTGTGCACATGCAACATTTCAAAGTGACTCTCAACACCATAAATATCATGTTCACTTGAGCTAGTGGATCATTTAGATCAAACAAGAGACAATTGGTAATATGAATCCTTCGTTTTTCTGTTGAGGTGATCTACTTTGTAGTCTGATATTGAGTAACAACTGGTGTTGACTGAACTACAAATGACCTTTCACAAAAAAGTGGCATATGTAGACTACTTTATTTCAAAGAACCAAATCACAGGACCAGATAAAATTGTAGGTGCAAAATAGATACAGGCTATCACGCTTTGTCTTTGATAGTGTATTAAACAGCCCTAGTGTTATTCCGTTCCTCGCAGATCCATTTCAGCTCCCTGATACGGGCAGAATTACCCGGAAGAAATTTACGGCTGGCCAATCTCACTTAAAACACCACGATAATAATCAGGCCAGAAATTAGGAAAACACTCTGGTTTATTTATCTTAACTGTTTCCAGATCCAGCAGGGGAAGTTTTGTTTATAAAAACTAGGTTTACAGCGACTAGCAAACCCAGGTTTTTGCAAAGCAGTTCTTAAATATTTACAGCAGAGGAATATATAATGTTCGACTTTAGTAAAAAGTTACTTCCGAGATTTTCAAGTTTCAAGGACAAAAGCCAAGCCACGATATTTTGCTTTATAAAGTTTTTTTAATCCTCGTTAAGTTTTTTTTTGCAAATGTCTTCAAACTTCTGTCAATAATAAGTCCATTTAATTACGCGGGCTTAGTTCCGCGACTTACCTTGTGACCAAAAGGAGCCAGGGAAATGGACTGTCTGCGGCTGAAATTCTATGCGCCTGTCAGAAATTTGAGTCGCGCAAAGTCGCAACAGGGGTCGAGGAAAACGCATCCTAGCCAAAAATGGGTCGCGCAAAGTCCTAATAAGCTTTGCTCGAAAACGTAACTTGAACGCATTAGGTTAACGCATTATTAGAAAGCAATACAAATAATAAAAAAAATTGCATATATCATTTTTAGCTGGAAATTTTAGTTACGATTTTAAAGAAAAATGCAGCAATATCAAATCGCGCAAATAATTTTGGTCAAGCAAGGCTACAACAAACTTTTAGCGGGTCGCGAAAAGTTGCGACATCTTTTAACGGGTCGCGAAAAGTTGCGACATCTTTTAACGGGTCGCGAAAAGTTGCGACATCTTTTAACGGGTCGCGAAAAGTTGCGACATCTTTTAACGGGTCGCGAAAAGTTGCGACATCTTTTAACGGGTCGCGAAAAGTTGCGACATCTTTTAACGGGTCGCGAAAAGTTGCGACATCTTTTAACGGGTCGCGAAAAGTTGCGACATCTTTTAACGGGTCGCGAAAAGTTGCGACATCTTTTAACGGGTCGCAAAAAGTTGCGACATCTTTTAACGGGTCGCGAAAAGTTGCGACATCTTTTAACGGGTCGCGAAAAGTTGCGACATCTTTTAACGGGTCGCGAAAAGTTGCGACATCTTTTAACGGGTCGCGAAAAGTTGCGACATCTTTTAACGGGTCGCGAAAAGTTGCGACATCTTTTAACGGGCCGCGAAAAGTTGCGACATCTTTTAACGGGTCGCGAAAAGTTGCGACATCTTTTAACGGGTCGCGAAAAGTTGCGACATCTTTTAACGGGTCGCGAAAAGTTGCGACATCTTTTAACGGGTCGCGAAAAGTTGCGACATCTCTTAACGGGTCGCGAAAAGTTGCGACATCTTTTAACGGGTCGCGAAAAGTTGCGACATCTTTTAACGGGTCGCGAAAAGTTGCGACATCTTTTAACGGGTCGCGAAAAGTTGCGACATCTTTTAACGGGTCGCGAAAAGTTGCGACATCTTTTAACGGGTCGCGAAAAGTTGCGACATCTTTTAACGGGTCGCGAAAAGTTGCGACATCTTTTAACGGGTCGCGAAAAGTTGCGACATCTTTTTTGGGTCGCGCAAACTCGCGCAAAACAATTCTATTGATCACAATTGCAGCATTCCCATTTTGAGTTGCAAAATAAGTCCCCGGCCTCAGTCCGGGTAGCCATTAAAGAACAAACATCAATTAATATTTTAAGATAATTGTTCTGTTCTACAAGTTTGTGATGCTTATTGGCCCCGCCCAGATTACAAACGCATATCTTCAAATCAATTTAAAAACTGCGAACAAGCGGAGACTAACCCAAAAAAGTTGTTTATTTATAGGTCAGTCTTCTTCGTTCGGTTTGTCCAGCCAAAACACAATAATCGACCCAAAACGCAGAAAACGCGAAATACCCGAAATACTGCCTTTCAAATTATGTCAAGTTTTTATTGGCTGAAGAACTTTTTTATAACAATACGAAGGAAAAACGCTAAAATTTTTACTTAGAAACGAATTTTTTTAAGAGAGAGTTGTCAACACTCAGCACAAATGCTGTTTTGTCGCATTCTTTTGAAACTGCTCCTTTTGACTGCCTTTTAAAGTCTATGGAGCAATAATAATAACTTGAAAAAATTAATTGTAATAAATTAAACCAAACTTTTTTTAGTTTGAGATTTTTTTGTGAAAATCATCCCCCACATGCCATATAAAGTACAAATTGCTCCTACTTACAAATAATTTATGGCAAATAAGCTTCCTTCAACCAATTTCGAGCAATTTATAAGACGAATTGAACCTCCGCTTACGCGTTAATAGCGCGAAATATATCGCGCGTTAAATGTACCATATTGGCCAAAAAGGCAATATTAATCCCCCCCCCCCAATTTGTCTAAATCTGTTAATTTGTTGACTCTGTCATTTTTATTCCGACTTTCGAAGAAATTGAGGAATAAGCTTCCTTCAACCAATTTGGAGCAATTTATAAGACGAATTGAACCTCCGCTTACGCGTTAATAGCGCGAAATATATCGCGCGTTAAATGTACCATATTGGCCAAAGTGGCAATATTAATCCCCCCTAATTAAAAAAAAAACGAAAAAGTGAAACATCTTTTCAAATTGAAGCTGAGGTCAACAATATCTTTTGAATGATAAAAAAAATTCTCACAAACAAGGCCCACAAATCTGGTAAAAAACATTTAAAATGAAGATGTAAATCAAGGATGCATTTATCTAACTACTGAATTCCGCGAACGAAACGCCCATTCTGCTTACCATTTGGGGGTTTCCTTTACAATTGTGGATTCTACGATAGCGAAATTTTCCTAAACACCTAATATCTTTGTTTGTTTGTGATTCCACAAACTGCCCTGCATTCCGCAAATGTTGCTGCGGGTTCCACAAATTTGGTTTGCTTTTGGAGCGAATTTGAGCGATACAGTGTTTTAGCTATTTTTTTTGGAATACAAAACCGCAGAATACAAAATTATACTGTAAAAATTTCTATTGCAGGCTGCGCAAGAAATAGATTTTTAGCCTGTTGCAGAATCTCCTTAAAATTGATAAGACACACATTTGGCCTTGTAAGAATGCCTTTGATTTTTTTTATAACATGTGTGTTTCGAGACACGAACAAAACTTTTGAAAAATAAGAGCCGCCGAATTTTTCAAATACTGTGCTTGCCTCCAAAAAGATGGCTTGATTTTAGTTCAACCTATTGATAGAATCAAAAGCTTGCTTCAGTACCAATATTCTGTGCCCAGTTTCCTGTACTGCGACTAAGCATTTCGATG